>NC_029792.2:22553339-22587250 GCF_000816755.2 Arachis ipaensis
TATCTTCCCTTTCCCTCTTCTAGAGGATTCTCCGGTCTTAGATGCCATCAATGGTAATGGAAAAACAAAAAGCTTATGCTTTTACCACACCAAATTTAGAATATTGCTCGCCCTCGAGCAATAATCAAAAGAATAGAAGAAGAAGAAGAAGAAATATGGAGAGGGAGAGGGAGATGTGTTTCGGCCAAGGAGGGTGTAGAGGGGTGTGTTGTGTGAATTTGATGAAGAATGGAGGTCTTTATATAGGGTAAAGGAAGAAACACAACTGTACGAATGGAAGAGATGTGAGATGAGATGTTAGAATATGAATGAATAATTAGAATGAGATGGGGGAGGAATAATTTTCGAAAATTATTTTGAAAAAGAGTTAGTGATTTTTGAAAATGGTTTTTGAAAAATGTTAGTAAATAATTTTTTTTTTGAAAATTTTTGAAATAAAAAAATAAAAATAAAAATAATTAGTTAATTAAAAAGAAATTTTTGAAAAAGAGGGGAGATATTTTCGAAAATTAGAGAGAGAGAGTTAGTTAGGTAGTTTTGAAAAAGTTAAGAAACAAACAAAAAGTTAGTTAGTTAGTTGAAACAAATTTTGAAAAGATAAGAAGTTAGGAAGTTAGAAAAGATATTTTGAAAAGATATTTTTGAAAAAGATAAGATAAGAAGATATTTTTGAAAAGATATGATTGAAATTAGTTTTGAAAAAGATTTGATTTTTAAAATCTCAATTAATGACTTGATTCATAAGAAATCACAAGATATGATTCTAGAACTTAAAGTTTGAATCTTTCTTAACAAGTAAGTAACAAACTTTAAATTTTTGAATCAAAACATTAATTGATTATGTTATTTTCGAAAATTTGTGATAAAAATAAGAAAAAGATTTTTGAAAAATATTTTTGGAATTTTCGAAAATAACTAATAATTTTGAAAAAGATTTGATTTTTAAAAAAAGATTTTGAAAAAGATATGATTTTCAAATTGAAAATTTGATTTGACTCATTGGCAACAACTTGATTTTAAAAATTTTTGAAAAAGTCAACTCAATTTTCGAATTTGATGAGAGAAAAAGGGAAAGATATTTTTTTGATTTTTGAATTTTTATGATGCAAGGGAAAAACAAGAAAAATGATGCAATGCATGAAAATTTTTTTGATCAAAACAATGAATGCATGCAAGAATGCTATGAATGTCAAGATGGACACCAAGAACACTTTGAATGTCATGATGAACATCAAGAACATAATTTTGAAAAATTTTTAATGCAAAGAAAACATGCAAGACACCAAACTTAGAATTCTTTAATGCTTAGACATTAAGAATTCAAGAATGCATATGATAAACATGAAAAGACACAAAACAAAAAATCATCAAGATCAAACAAGAAGACTTACCAAGAACAACTTGAAGATCATGAAGAACACCATGAATGCATGATATTTTCGAAAAAAAAAATGCAAGATGCATATGCATGTGACACCAAACTTATGATATGACTCAAGACTCAAACAAGAAACACAAAATATTTTTGATTTTTATGATTTTCTAATTTTTTTTGGATTTTTATTTTATATTTTTTCGAAAATTATATGAAAAAGAAAAATAAGGATTCCAAAATTTTTAATATGAATTCCAGGAATCTTGCCATGTTAGTCTAAAGCTTCAGTCCAGGAATTAGACATGGCTCACTAGCCAGCCAAGCTTTCAAAGAAAGCTCCAGTCCAAAACACTAGACATGGCCAATGGCCAGCCAAGCTTCAGCAGATATGGATACTTTTCATGTATAGAACAACTAAGTGTGTGAGAATCTCTTCATTTGTGATGGTAAGTTGAAACCCCAGTCCAAAAATTAGACATGGCTTACAGCCAGCCAGGATTCAACAAATCATCATGAAACACTAGAATTCATTCTTAAAAATTTTGAATAAAATTTTTGAAAACATTTTTATTATTTTTTCGAAAACAAAAGAGAAATTTTTTGAAAATATTTTTAAAAGATTTTTGAAAAGAAGACGAAAAGAAAGTTACCCAATCTGAGCAACAAGATGAACCGTCAGTTGTCCAAACACGAACAATCCCCGGCAACGGCGCCATTATCCGCTCATCAAATTACATACAAGAAAATGGAAGATAAATGTTGTGGACAGCAGCTCAAGTCCTCTCTCAGATATAGCCTGCAAAAAAGTTGCCACAAGTTATTTTGTGTCACTCTAACTCTAGCATATGATTCATAGTGTTATGCAAAATCCAGAATATCCATATGAACACGTATGGTAGAAGATACAAAACCCATCTTTGCACTAATCCCAAGAAGTGCAACCAACAGAAGAAGCAAGACTAGACCTGAGGAAATGTGAACATGGAGTTACACCTCCAAAAAAACATAAAAGGAATAGTGGTGTAAATATAGGCTCAATTCTTGTGAATCTTATATGAATCAACATGCAAAATATCCTTAAAAGTATAAAATATACCATAACAACTGCTAAGCCTTATCTCACTAGGTACAATAAGTAGCATAAATAAGAAATCATCATAATCTTTGTTATAAATCATGTATACATTCAAATTATTAAAATCTAGCGATTATAACAATTTCACCTATCACCTATGATTTTTCCTTTTCTAAGATTCCCTCTATTAATAGGTCATTGAACAAATATTTTGCCATGTATGGCATTGAAGACTGACCATGAAGTGAAAAGCAAAAATATGTTGCCATTATAACACTGATTTAAGGATTACCATGAACTAGAGAACCTATATTACATCAAAATCACACTAAAATGAACCACATTTTTGTAATGCACTAGAATGTTAAAAACAAACCATTGCAGTGATATGAAGGCGAGTTCCATTAGCAAGAACAACTCCAGGAACAAGTTTTCCCAGCACAATGGATCCCGCAATTGCCAAATAAGCAAAGAAGCCCAGAAGCAAATAAGCCTGACCCACATTCCAAAATAGTGAAAATATTAAAACTTTACATATTACATTCGTAGAATCAACTAATTCATAAAAAGGGTATAGTGAGTGAATGAATGAATAGTACTAACTGAGTTCCATGATGGTATAAGAGCTTGAAGAAGAGAACCCAGATCCATGAGCATGTGTGAACCTTGTATCTGAATGGAGTGAGTAGTTTGATTGTGACTTTGGTGTCAGAGAAGATTGTGACTTCAATTATTGCAGCAGTGCTGTTGTTGCTACTTTATTGTACTCAAGGTTCTAAAAACTTGACTGATTCAATAATTTAAAGGTCTAATCTGTGATCTAATCGTAATCGAACCAGTTTAATTAAATATATAATAAAATTTTAAATATTTAAACTCAATAATTCATATAATGACAAAATTTAAAATTTCACAATCTCACGGTTAAATTCACGATGTTTAATGACCAATAAGTAATAATCTTTTATCTTTAAAAAAAAACCACTCATCACAAATCATAATAGTTGTTAAGTGACCTGAAATCAACCATCACAACTAACTAACTAACTCTCAAAATAAAAAATCATCAATCAGGAAAAACTCAAAAACATTACAAAATCATATTAATATCAACCATCAACAATCAACAACAATCAACAATAAACAAGAGATTAACAAATAAAATAATTTTGATCTCATGAAAATAATTTTTTTTTGAATAAAAGGAAGCTCAACACATTAAAGTGGAGCATACAAAAGAAAGAAAGAAACATAAAGAGCTACGGACAATAAAACAATCCACTGGCATCTCCAGTGCTGCCATCAGCCTCCCACAGGATCACAAGCACGCCATTCTGTGTAGCTCAACACCGTCCTTGTGTGAATTGCCTCAAGACTTGCTCTTTTATTCTTGAAGATCCGTGCATTACGTTCCAACCAGATGTTCCAAATCACTGCAAAGAACGTGGTCATCCACAACTTCTGCCCTTGTTGTCTATTGTGCATGCCACGCCAACTCTCAAACAGTTCTTTAGTGGTTCCAGGAATTACCCAGTCTCTACCAAGTGACCTCAACCACTTGCACCACACCTGCCATGTTACCTCACACCGAAGAAATAAATGCTCAGCAGATTCTACTTCCTTGGTACACAGTATACACATACTATCACTCATAATGTTAACTCCTAATTTAGTCAACCTCTCCTTGGTGTTAACTCTACCAACTAGCACAAACCACCCGAAAAGCTCAATTCTTGGAGGTACGAAACCTTTCCAAAGGGAACTCGTGAAACTATAGCTCATGATCTCGGCCGACAGTGTCTCCAATTGTATGGCCTGTATCACAGAGTTAGTAGAAAAAATACCTCTATTTTCAAACTTCCACACCACAGTGTCCTCCCGATCAGATGACAACTTCACTGGCCTTAACCTCTCATGGAGCTGATGGACTAGTTCCATCTCCTATTGGAACAGCTCCCTCCTCCATTGAAAATTCCATATCCATTCTAGCCCATCCCAAAAACCACAATCCCCAATGACACCTCCTTGCTGCCTTGAAATAGAGTAGAGTCTTGGAAAACTCACTTTGAGAACACCACCTTGAACCCAGTTATCTTCCCAAAACCGAGTTTGCATACCATTGCCTACTTCCATTGCCAAACCACTAACCACTTTATCACGAATCTGTTGTTCTTTTATATTCAGCTGACAGATGTCTTTCCAAGGTCCACCTTTTACTGGTAAAGGCTGAGTTGCTAGCATTACATCCGAGTTCAACTTGTTGCACGAATAAACAATATTCTTCCACAGCGGGCAATCCTTCTTTGAAAACCGCCACCACCACTTAAACAGGAGCGCTGTGTTTCTCAGTACCGCATCCCAACCCCCAAGCCCCCCAGCCTTTTTTGGAGCCTGGACTAGCTCCCACTTGACCAAAGGTATACCATGGTCACCGTTCTCCTTGCACCACATAAAGTTCCTTTGTAAAGCAATCAGCTTGTCCGCCACCGCCTTCGGCATCTTGTACAGACTTAGATAATATATGGGGAGGCTATTCAGGACCGATTTGATAAGGACAAGCTTACCTGATTTATTCAAAACCTTCGCCTTCCATAAGCTAAGCTTCTGTTCCACCTTATTGATGATTGGTTTCCAAGTCTTCACTAGGTGCGAATTCGCTCCTAGAGAAATCCCCAAGTATCTAACCGGTAGAGCGGCTTGCTGGCATCCCAATAGTTCACATGCATGATCAATCCATCCTTGCTCACAGTTCACCGAAATCAGATTCAATTTACCAAAATTGATGCTCAGCCCAGACATCAACTTAAAACACCGCAACAGCCTCTTATAGTTTACAATTGTTTCAGTCACCAGCGGGCAGAACAAAATGGTGTCATCCGCAAATTGTAAGTGCGACAATTCAATATGATCTCTCCCTACCAGCAGCGGAGCAATGCGCCCGTTCCTGACAGCTTCCCCCACCATCCTATGCAAAATATCGACAACTAGCACAAACAGAAGTGGAGAAAGTGGGTCCCCTTGTCTTAGTCCCCTCTCCATCTTGAATGGCTTAGATGGTGACCCGTTAACCAGGACTGCCATGGTAGCCGACACACTCCTTCACCCAATTCCTCCATCTTTGCCCGAAGCCCATTTTCTGGAGCACAATATCAACAAAGCTCCATCTTACTCTATCATAAGCTTTTTGAAAATCCAATTTGATAATAGCCGCTGGCTTTTTCCGAGTCTTTAGCCAATGAACCGTCTCGCAGGCTATGAGTGCGCCATCATGAATTTTCCTACCCTTTACAAACGCAGTCTGAGTCTCTCCGACTAACCCCGGCATCACAGATCTCATTCTTCTCACCAACAGAAATTACTTTATACACACACCCCACCATACTAATCGGCCGAAAATCCTTCACCTCCTTTGCACCTTCGAACTTTGGGGCTAGTGTCACCCACGTTACATTTACATCCGTTGGCAACTTAGCACTTTGAAAGAACCCCAATACCGCTACAGTGAATTCCGGCCCAATGTCCTCCCAGCATCTCTTGATGAAGTTCATATTATACCTATCGCTCCCTGGGGCCTTTGAAGATTTGCAGTCCCACACGGCCTCCTTGATTTCCTCCTCCGATGGCATCACTTCCAGCACTTCAGCCTCATCCCTATGGATATGCTTCACTAAGCCATCTCTAACTCCAATCCTCGGAGCATATTCCTGTCTATATAAATTCTTGTAGAACCCTCTAATCGCACCTTTTATTCTTGCCTGGTTCTGCACAAGTCTTCCATGTATCATCAGGGCATCGATCCTGTTATTCCGTCTTCTGGCCGAGGCAATGTTATGAAAGTATCTGGTATTCTTATCCATATTTGTAGCATTCTTGGACCGAGACATCTGTTTCCAGTGTATTTCCTTTCTAATGTACCATTTTGCACAAAAGCTCACTAGTGCCTTCCTTCTAGCCTCCGTTGTACCATCATAAATCCCATAACTAACTAAATTGTCCAGCTTGGTGATCTCCTCCTCAAACCTCATGAGTCTCTTATCCATGTCCCGGAAGTTATCCTTGTGCCATTGCCGCAGTGGTACTGTTAAAGTCCTCAGTTTGCACGTGAACTGCGCTTCTCCGAGGCTTCTCCATTCATTCTTCACCATCCTCAGAAATCCCTCATGCGTAAACCAGGAATCCTGACTTCTAAATGGTCTAGGGCCCCCTCCTAGTCTTGTACCTTCCAAGATCAACGGGCAGTGATCGGACAACCCCTTGGGCCACCCTTTAGCCGAATATCTGGAAATTTCTCAGTCCATTCAATATTTACTAGATACCTATCAATCCAACTACAGGATCGACCCCTAAACCATGTATACTTTCTATCAGTAAGAGGCAAATCTATCAACTGCATGTCATGCACCCAGCCCTTAAACTCTTCCCATGATGCCGGCAAGCTAGTAACTCCTTCGCGATCCTCAACCTGTAAAATTTCATTAAAGTCCCGTAAAAAGCAGAAAGG
Organism: Arachis ipaensis; assembly: GCF_000816755.2. Classification (NCBI taxonomy): domain Eukaryota; kingdom Viridiplantae; phylum Streptophyta; class Magnoliopsida; order Fabales; family Fabaceae; genus Arachis; species Arachis ipaensis. Next base: position 22,560,291 of record NC_029792.2, read on the forward strand.
AACCTGACACAATCCCGCCACGTAGCTCAATTCTTCCCACACCCTCCTCTTTGCCTCCCTCCCGTGCGCACCGTACACCAAACAAAAAGCACAACGGAAGTTGGTCCTTGTTAATACTCCTTCAACGCACAACCACCACTCACCTTTATAGCTGTGATGTACTTGGAACACTCCATCATCCCAAATCAATAACAGACCCCCCGCCGTCCTACAGATTCTACAAACTCCCAACCAGCAGTATTACTTCCCCAAAGCCTTGTAACATCATATTTAGTAAGCACTCCTTTTTTAGTTTCCAGCAGTCCTAACATGTTCAAGTTATATTTATTCTTCAGAGATTTCACCATGCTCAATTTTCTGTCCCCCCTCAACCCCCTAATGTTCCAACAGCTCACAATTATTTAAACAAGTTTTTACTCACCTTATTTTGATTTTTCGGCCAACTCCTTCTCGCCTTTTCCTTTTGCTTCGCCAGTCTTCTCTTCGCCGCTATTTCCTTATTTTGTGCTTGCGAAATCCCTATAATATCTTCTTCTGCATCGTACAAAACAGCCCCCGATTCCACAGCCAGTGCCCAAGTTGCTTGATTTTCCTGGATCTGCTCTTCATGCGTCCCCTTGGACTCCACGCCTTCTGAATGACACCCTGTTTCAGGTTAGACCCTGCTTCTGCCCCCAGGGGAGCACCACCGCCAGCCACCGCCGATATGTCCCCCTCTACTTTACTGTTTGTTACCGAGGTGCTTCCCTTTCCAGTTTGCCGTCTCAGGCCCACTTGGGACCTATCATAGTGTAGTCTGTCCGCACCTCCCCCTTCCTGCGCCACCTGGTCCTACCGGCGTATTTCCTCTCCGGCATTCGTCTCCCCCGGCGACACCCTTCCACACTTGCGCTCAATAACTGCGTGCGCGATCGATTCTGCTCTCTCCAAATCCGCCTCCAATTCCTGGGTCCCAGCCGCCAGCGATCTCCACGCACTGTGCGTCATCCCGTCCACCGCAGTAGCAGCCTCCTCTAGGTACCCTAGTTCACCGCTCAGACCTTCCAAAGGCACCACTGCACTCAGATCTCGTGGAGCCCTCCAGGTCCTCAGTCCACCCGACCTGCCCGTGCCTCCAATGGGTAGAGGTCTGTGATTCGTTGTAGCCAGTAAACAACCCTGGCCCAGCCCAACATCTACCCCAACCACCAGGCGCTCTTCATTCTGCAGCCCACATCCACCTTGATTTGCTGTTGGGCCAATTAAAGGCAAGCCCAAAACTAACCCATCACACCTCCCAGCCTTGTAACACACCGGATGGCCCACATTAAACATACCATATGGTCTAGCACACGCAACCCCTCCTCCCCCAGTTCCACATATCGCGTGACCATTTTCTCCGACTCCCCCTCATTAACCACATCAAATCCCTTAGAATCTGCTACCCTATCGTCCTTGGTACCACTAACTGAATCTGGTACATGCATATCCTTTTTGAAATTCAAATAATCAACGTTAACATCATTCAAAAAGATATCATTAATTACTACTCTGTCCTCCCCGTGCACAGGCTCCGTAGGACTACCGGCAACCAGTCCCGCCGTCGGATCCCAACTCCCCGCCCCCTTTTTCAGGAACGCACCAGCAACGTCAGAAACTATCTTCTCAGCACAGTCAGTGCGGCTCATCTTCACACTGTCCGCCGCACTCACCTGGGAGCCTACCTCCTTCACAAAAACCCCAAACTCAGTATTCCCAACAGCAATTTGCACCCATTCTCGAATTTCATCAAACACCCCCGTCTCAACTTGAATCCTTCCTACTGTAAACGATGCTCCTTCCCCTGTCGTTACATCACACTGAAGCATGTCTCCCCATTGCCCTCCTATTTTTTAAACGTTTCCGGCGACCATGCATGTAAAGGGATTCCGTAGCACTCTAGCCACGTTCTTCGAGTGTTACAGCGTTCCGACTCCTCCCAACGCCAGACCCTATGGAAGAATTTCAACAAAGTATCCATTTTGAATGTAAACGCTCCCTCAGCATGCTGCACAGTATCAAAGATTAACAGCACTTTGGACACCCCGATCTCCTTAACGTCCACAATGTGAGGCAGATTTTTACACACCACCTTCTTCACTGATCTCAGGTCCACAGAGTACAAGGTTTGTCCCACAAAACTCCTCACCAACTAATCCATATTTGCTTCGACTATCGGCACATCAATTCTTTTCAAATTTCCACACCCCTTTGTGGTAGCCTTATGGTCTCGCACTGGCTGTTCCTCAATGACTTGATCAGCAGCAATGCCTTTCCCATGATGGGAACCCTCTGGTCCTCCTCCATGCTGACTTGTGAGGTCCAGCCGCACCTGTCCTCCCCTCGTCTGAGATTGTCTTCTATACTTAGCTTCTCCAACAGTAATTACCTTTCCCCGGATTCTCCAATGGTTCATCTCTATAATCGCCTTTAGAGCGCCACCTTTTGTCGTGTAACGAACAAAGGCAAAAAGGTAGATCAGTCCACTCTTCCTTTTTCGGCCAAGATATATGTCGTTAATTCTTCCCGTCCACCAAAACAAGTGATACAATTCTCTCCTTGAGATATCATCCGGTAGATTATCCACGAACACAAAGAACGAATCATTTTCTAACCGTTGATATTCCTCCCGATTCCAAATCCTCGGATCCTTTGCTTGTTGGTGTACGCCTCTAGTCCCCCCCTCATGTTCAACAAATCACTTTTTTTCCTCTCATGAAAATAAATTAAATCAAACAAATAAAAAACGAAAAAATAAAACTAAAGAAGAAGACGCTGAGTTACGAACAGGGAAGTGGGGGAGTGAGCAGCGACAGCAAGAGACGGTGGCATCAACAAAGCCGGCGACGACAGGCAACGTAGGCGAGAAAAGCGACGATGCAGAGAATAGGTTGCAAAAGCGCCGGCGACAGCAGTGGGCAATACAATAGCATGGGAAACAGCGGCAAAGCGGGCGACAGGAGCAATGTGGCCAAGGCCAAAAGCTGCACCAATGCCGGCGACAGTGACCTTCTGAACTGGCTAACGGAGCCAATTGGGCCTGCCTCCTCCTCCTGCCTCTAGAGGTATGGCCGGCGGCTGCAGCTCCTTAGGTGGGTGGGTTTTAGGATTTTTAATTTTAGGCGTAACCTAAGTGAATGAATCTGAACTCTTCAACTCCATTTGTTCATGACAAAAAAAATATATGTTTTTTTTTAATCCAAAGTCACGTCGTTTAAAGGGGATTTTCTTTTTAAAATAAAAGTGCCAGCCTGGGAGATCTGCTATTGGTTCAGAGTCAGTTTTAGTATGTGGACTATGCGCCAACCCAGTTCAGGCGTCACGATGCCGGTCGCTTTTTGTTGTGTTGGAGGTTCGAGTATTAGTCACGTGTATGTCCAATTTACTCTAAAACATAATTATAGTCTAATATAAATTTTTAAAATGTCTTCCAAATATAAAGTACTACATCAACTAAAATCTAATATAACCTTTAATTTCATAATTATTAACAATTTATCATTCATTAGTCGTTATATTACTATTGAACTCATTAAGATAGTCACAAAAAATAAAACAAAACAAAAATAAAGAATTAACCAAACTAATAACAAATATTCGATCATATACTTAACTAGTTAATTGAGTTAATTCAATTCATCTATTACTTCATTGAATTAAAAACAATGAGCACAAAAGGCACAAAAATACAGTAACATTCAGAGTAGAGAAGAACGAGCACAACAACAGTGAGAAGAGCTAATCAATAATCATTCAAAGTGGTTTCTGAACAAAATGTTCATCAGGCTCAATAGGAGAGGAAACAAAAACCATTTCATCAGGCTCATGAGAAGCGTAGCTTGTAAAATCATATAGTTTCTCTACCAATGTAGTGTACAAACACAAAAGTTAAAGCCCTTACAAGACAGAGGTTATATGCACAAACATTTAATCAATAATCAATAATCAGTGAATCAAAATAATAAAATCACAACACAAAACAGTAGCACAGCAAAATCAGAGCTAATCAATAATCACATAATCTTTCAACAAAAATTAAAAACACAAAAAATATCTAAAAATAAAAAGTCAACATGAAAGTTTGTCATCAATCATCAAAATTTGCAAAAACTCAATCTAAGCATAATTAAATCATAAACCAATGAATCATTAAGAGTTTAAGAGAGTCACAAATTCACAATATAAGCATCATTAAATCACAAAACAATAAAAAACAAAACAGCACCTCAACAGCAGCAGCTCATCACTACCAAAAAATAAAAGAAAACTACAAAACAGTAAACACAAAGCAGCACATCAACAGTAGCAGCAGCACATCACGATAAAAAAAATTCACAAAATAGTAAACAAAAACAAATTCATCGCTAGCAGGCAACAACACAGCACAACCCAAAAAAGTCACAAAACAGAAAACACAAAACAGCAGCAGAGAGCTAATCAATAATTAGATAATCATTCAATAAAAACACAAAATATTCAGTAATCATTTAATGATTTCTGAACAAAGCATAAAAAATTAAAAGTGATGAAGAACGAGTTAGCTCTAAGTCAATGACCTTCGATCGCAAAGGAGGACAGACGGCGATAGACGACAGAGACAAGATGGCGGAAGTTCAAGGTCGTCTTCCTCGGCACACCGACGACAGAGTTTCGCAACTAGTGCTCTGTGATGCAGTTAGCAGAACGCATTGGGGGTGGAAAGTGAAAAATAAAAAAAATTATTCAACAAAGTCCACAGTTCAATTCAGTAACTTCAGTTCACAGTTCACAGAAAAATAAAAAATCACAAAAAGTTCACATCTCACAGAACTTCCCAGAATCGAAAAATTATTCAATTATAGATAAAGAAAAAATTACCTAGAAGCTAGAAGAAGCCTTCAACTGAGCACGCAAGAGGGAGACACGGAGACAAGGCGCACCTTCGAACAGGACAGTGGCTGCGGTGGAACAGAGCTATAGCGCCGGCGGCGGCGTGGCTGCGCGACGGAGGCTTCCACGTTTGCACGGTGGCTGCACGATGAAAGGGAAGGAATGTTGCGACGGAAATTGGCGCTGGCGGTGGCTGTGATTTTGACGATTGAAAGGAAAGCTGGCTGCGCGAGTGGAAAGCTGGCTGAAAGGAACTTGCGACGGTGAGTGACTTCCACAGACCTTGCGAAGGCGGCGGTGGCTGGACGGAGGTTACGTCGGAAGCTCGAAGTGGAGACTGGGAAGTGGGAACTGTGAGCGAGAGGTGAGAGTGGAGGGCTGGAAGGGAGGCTCGAAAGTGGGTCTCTGCTGTCTGTAGGTGTCTGGGTGAAAGACTAAGGTTCCTCTTTTGGCTTAATTTCAAAAACCATCCAGGTCACGTTTCGGTTCGACTGACCAGTTCCCATCCAATTCGATGGTCTAATTCTGGTTTTTAAATTTGACGGTTTTGTCTTCTATCCGAATTGTGTTTGTTAACAGTTTCCGGTTCGACCGGCCGATTCGAATCGATATTCTGAACATTGGGTAAATGACGTGTTGCTTCTGACCTGCACGTAGTTAGAACCGGTTTATAACATTTGCAAATGTATCCGTTGTGTCATGGGTGATAACATAATATATATGTTTATAAGAGGTTAGTATTAAATATTTGCTTTCGTCTGATTTGGGCCGTGAATGGACAGTGTAGTAGTTGGGCTGCGTTTGTTTTGAAATTTGTAAAGGTATGATATTAGTTTTTGTGTATAATTATAAAACGGTGGTAATATATCTTTTTTATGGTTGTATATATGTTGATTTTGGACTTGTCCCAAAAAAAAGTTGATTTTGGACAAAAAAACTAGCTTAATTTGAATCAATCTGAAACTCAAGAAATAAGTGTGCCTATAAATTGTTAGTTTCGAAAAAAATAATTGTTACAAGTTATAAAGCTAATTTAGAGGATTTAACGTTATAGTTAGTAATTGATGTATGTTTATAAAATGGGAATTATTGTTTATAGTATTGGAATGAATTATTGGTTAGGTGGCTGTGGAATGGAAAAGGAAGAGATGACATTGAATAAAATTATTTTTATGTCCATTCATATAATTATTAGGATTTAGGTTACAAATATAAAGAGACATAGGCGCAACAAATGGATACAACAGAGGGTCTGTTGGCTCCATTGAGACACCAATTTCAAAGGATAGAGGAAAGTATGCAAAGGTACTTCAATGTATAATGTATAACTCCATACAGAAAAAAATATTGTCATTTTTAAATTAATTAATAATACTTGACAAAAAAATTAATTAATAATGTCACCTTTAAATTATAAAATTTTGCTACAAATAAACATTATATTAAGAGTACTATCTTTTAAATTAAAAGTGGCAATATTCATTCTCTTAACTCTCTTATTTTTATACTCATCTTTAAAAATTTTCAATGACAGAGAATTTTTTTTAAGAGATAAAAAATATATGATAAAAACTCTAGGGATCCCATTTCAGCTAATTTATGTTATAATTAATTCTTTTTAATATCAAAATGTTAAAATTAACTAAAATTAAATAATTTTAAAAAGTCATACACGATTTTTCAAATACGAAGAAGGTATATAGAATACACAATTATATAATTGATGTTAATATAAGAGACATTAATGTTATTGTATACAATTGAGAAGTCAACTGATTTTTTGTCTTAAAATAGAGGGTTTGTTGGCACACTGGAGAGTTTGTTGGCTTGGCTCCATTGAGGGAGCGATTTTGAAGGATGGAGGATAGCATGCAAAGCTACTTGTTCTTCGCAGTGACAAAAGGGACGCAGACATGTGTGTATACTAGTTGGGAAGATACGAGAGACCAAGTTTGTAACTACCCTTTTCTTGAATTCCACGGGTTTAATAGCTACCAACAAGCTGTATTGGCATTCAACACAAGATTGCAATGTATTGCCGCCAGGACAGCTGCAATGCTGGAGATGATTGGTTCCAGTGGCGAAGGAAGTGGTGTTTGGAAAGGAAGTACGCCATCTCGGAGCAGTTGGCCGCGACCCGTGGTGTCTTGTAAGTTTGAGTTTCAATGAATGTGCTTAATCGAAGTTATTCTTATGATATTTTGTTCATTTGAGTTATTGTATATGGTATATATTTGGGTTATTTCAACCGAAGAAAAATAATTATTGGAAGTGATTGCTGGTGCAGGGCTTCCAATAATCCTTGAAGAAGAGCTTAATGGTGAATTTGCCATAGTGAATAGCATGGAAGACTGGCTGGTGAAGGTGTGCCACGAATCTGATATTCCTGGGCCGTGTTTCTTCAAGCAAGAAAGGTATGTCAGAGACAAAGGTTCGTTCTTCGGATTTACCGCGGTTGTTCCAGGTGAACGTATGAGGTCGAACACAGTGCTAAGGGTCGGTTTTCTATGGTAGAAAAGGCGGCTCGTGAAGATGCGGTGCAAGAGATACTTGGTCGAGTCCTGGAAATTATCGATAAGGAAATATAAGAGTATTACTACTCAAGAGTGAAGCTTCTTCGAGACAGTACTACAATACTCCGGGCTAAGGTGGGCCAGTTGGAGGATGCTTATGAGAAGCTTTTGGCCAGTTATGAGGTTGTTGTGAACGCTCGTATTGAAGGCCAGTCCCCTTGAATTAAGTTTTGGTTTATCTGAATTTAGTTGTAGTGAGTATGAAGTTATTATATGTTTGATGTATGTGTTAATGAAGAATTTGCTTTTGTGAACTGTTGCTTTAGTTATTTTCCTAGATTATGGGTCATTAAGTAGCTTGGTAAATTAAATTTAATTAACATGTCAATGTGAGTGCGAGGATGTGAAGCTACTTTCTCGATGTTGTTGTTGCTGGTACTATAGAAATCTGTTTGTTGATGCTGGTAATGGTGAAATTTAGTTAATCTTTTTTCCTTATCCTTCATTAGCATGTGTTGTAATCGTTTATTTTTGAGATGGTTAGTTATCGATATGTTTGGTTTGATCTTTTAAAGTGGGGCTATGGCCTGTCTGTCTTACGTTGTGTTAGACTGTCATATAGCCATGACGATATACATACTTGTACAGAGTCTGTTTTGTCGTGTTGTATTTAATTTTTTTAGTGCAGGGGAGCGATATAGAGTTGTCATTGTTATAGAGTTGTTGTGTTGTATTTAATTTTTTGTATGCTTTCAGTAGAACACCGTGATAGGGATGAGTGTGCATTTATGTTTCGCCTGCACCAAATGAAGACAAAAACTTAAACAATTAAATTATGTTATGGTGTCTTCAGGAAATATGTTAACTGTAAGGAATATTATCACGTGTAGAATTGTACCTGTTTAGTATTAGAGTTAAAGACTTAATGCCATTCTTGAAACACCTAGCAAACCATTTTGGGTATGGGATATTAGGGATGAGCGGGGATCTTTCTGATTCCGATAAACCGCATACGATATCAATGAAGGCTAGGAAAAGGAAGAGGTCGGTTTTGTAGCATAGGTAGACTCTAGGAGTGGAGAAATATAGTTGATGAGCCTGTTTTGCATACTAATTCCCGTTAGTTCTTGGTTTTGGTAAGGTTTTCCTTTTAAGGTAGTAACACTTCGCATGATAGCAGGCTGCATCGAGCCGGAAGTATTAATATGTTGACCAGAACGATGATTTGGATGGAATGGGAACGAGAGCGAGGTCATCCTCACCTTGTAACTTTAGTATATAGATTTTTTCGGTAAACATTTTTCACTAGTACACAAGTTGATATTATTTATATTTTTCTAAATTATATTTATAAATTTAGAGTGTAATATTTATGACTTAATTTCGTAACAAATAGAGAGAGACATTAAAAACAATAACAATGTGTTCTTAAGATAAAATAAAGGTTTGCAACAAATAACCGAAACTTACATGCCAACTTGGATGAGGCCCTCTATGAATCTTAACTACGTATTCATAAATATAACCTATAACATGTTAATAATTTATTCCACAATAATTAATTCGGTACTTCTTTCGTAGGCTTATATACCTGTCATAGAGGATGAGGGACACTGGTTCCTAGCTATCGTAGCATTCAAAGATGAGGTGTTTTATCACCTGGATGCTTTGATGGATGATGAAAAAGCAATTCGATGCAAAGCCACCATAAGAAAATTGGTTAGTCTAATACAGTAACTCGAATTTGTGATGGATAGAGTTGTCTTTAACTTAAAAAAAAATACATTCTGCATGGATTCAGGGAGACAATTTGTCAGTAGTCATTGGTAAACCAAAATACCCGCTGCAATTCTCCAAGAAGTACAAAGGAGTGACATACATCCGCATAAAAGAAGAAGACGGTTTTCCCACAGCCCAATCAAGGTAAGGTGGAATCCATTCTACCTTTCAATTATCCTTATCCAAATTGTAAAGCACACTTTCAATGTTTAATGTTAATATGCCAAGCCAATTCCACCACGTAGGGAGACTTCAGCGATTTCGGTTTTGAATTTGATGGCAACGGGCAGTGCCTTTCAGCATAACCTTAATGCCCCACGTAAGTAATCAAATATGTTCTTGAAAGTTCGATCTATGACAAATGCCGCTTGCTTGACTTGTGAAAATTTGTTGCAGCTCGATAAAAATCTTGTCAGGATGCACACCGCATTGGGTTTGATCATGGAGCCCTTCAACGAAGTGACATCTTCGATGCCAAGTATTGGTGCGAAAGTTTGAGATAAAGAGAGACTGGTCTTCACTGTACACCTTTTGTTGTGAACTGGGCGGTGGTCATAGTAGACTTTATGTTTCATTAGGACGTGTGCCTACTATTTAAATATCTTCCTTTTAATTGGCGTGTATCAGTTTGAACTTATGAACTTATATGTACTCTTTTATGTCTCTGGATCTTACTGGTAAATAGCATTAAGTCGGACAAGACAAATTAAGCCGGTTTGAACCAGAACATTTTTTCTTGTGTTCTATGAATAATTCACTCAGACATCACAAATTAAGAATGGTTCGAATCAAAACAATAAAAAAAGCTAATATCTTTACTTTGAGGTAACAAGTTACCCATAATTACCAAACAATATAAATTAAACTACCCAACATCGCAATTATCTATGGTTTCGATAATGAAACATCGTACTCATGTTCATCCGTTGCACATTGCTCATCCAATTCATCCTCATTAGCATCAACATCACCATTAGTCACGTGTTGGGATATAATAATCTCCATCTTCATGTTGTAAGATTGGTACAAGCAAAGACACACACATTTGTCATAATTATTCAATTTGGTGTAAAACTGATTGTTCAAATTGGTGATTGAAGAGTCATATGAGACTTACCTGGGATATATCATCATAGTATATGTCATCGTCATCATACATCTCACCGCATGGGCTATATCTCGCTGCCAAATACTCAGACTCATGCCTGGTTTGCCTTTGATGGCATGAAAGTCTATTATGTCCAACATTCCTACATATGCCACACCTCTTAACACCCTTGACTAATGGATGGTTCAGTGAACCTTTTTTGCGCCGAGTACGTTGTCAAGCGATATTTGGATCCCTAACACATCCCTCCAGAGTAGAGGATCCGACCACATTTGGTCTTTCTCCAACCTCTTTGACCGAACCCTTAATACAGGAGATCTCATTCCTAAGTTTTTGGGTGACTTCCACAAACTCATCAGCATCATTAGACACTGGCACACACAACTCCCTGCACAAGTCATTCAACATCCAATTATGACAGTTGACCATTGAGTCCCAACAAAATGGTCCTTTCTCCATGAATGCCCTAACTTTGGACCTGGAATCCTTTGACCATGTGCCTAGAACCAGAGTCGAGGGTATCTCTGTGGCATCCATATGAACAAGGACCGCGCAACGTGATCACATGGAATAACCAATGACTCACTTCTCATGCATGAACACTTAAAGAAAGTTCCATTAGGATACTGCGAGACTTGCCACTCTCACTGTGAATTTTCGAATCGTGAAAGTGTATAAATCTCATACATAGGTGTGTATGTGCAGGAGCGAACCTTCAGCGTGCAAGCTCGCGAAAGCATTGGCTTGAACAACAGAAAAATTTTCCAGGTAAGCAAATTTGCAGCCAATCTCTCAAGAGCATGCAATGATATTTGCATTACCAAATCCCTAACAATAGATTACAAATCAGTGTGTGCTTCCCGAGACCTCATATGAGTTATGCAATGAAAGAACTACTCAACGAAATCCTTCAAGTTATGTCTAGAGTGTACAAACTTGCCAAGCATAGAATGCAAACCTTCACACCTCGAGGTCGTTCGGAAGCCACCCGAAAAATGTCTGCAGATATAGGTAGTGGCCCACATTGCTCTCTTGGCATAAAGATCACACACCCACTGATTAGTCTCGAGATCAAGTTTCGATACAAGCTTCTGCCATGTTTCCTCAAACTCAGATACTTTATAGTCAAATAACATGCATTTTTTGAATTCAGACGTAAACACTGGATTGCTAATATTTGAAGTGGCATTCCTAATTAAATACCAAGCACAGAGCCGATGATAACCACCTGGAAATACAACTTCAATGGCCTTCTTCATTGCACCGTGACCATCAGTTATAACACATCCAGGTGCCTTCCTTTTCATTGATTCAAGAAACTGCTGAAGTAACCAAGTGTATGTTTCTTTCGTCTTGTTTGCAACTAGTGCAGTAGCAAATACAATTTTTTCGTTATGATGGTTTAGACCGAAAAAAACCACAAGTTAGCACATGTACTTGTTCTTATGACCAAAATAGGTGAACTAATCACCCATCTTTATCTGCCAAGTATCTTACAAACATTCTTGGATTTCACTTTGCTATTGATTCTAACAACTTAAGACACGATGTTGCATCCCCACCAATGAGCTTCCTTTCTTTGTCTATCTTGTTGTACATATCTCTTTTCAAAAATGGAACATTTTCATGGCCTCTTGCGGTTTGCACAAACGATGCATAAATTTGTGGAGTCCTAATGCCAACCTTAAACATCATATTCGTCTGATTAATAAATGCCGCATTCATCATCTTGTGTCCAGGAAGCATGAAAGTTAGAGTGTCCTCGAGCATCTTGTGATTATGAACTTCCTGAAAATAGATTATGATCCATCTTCCACTTTTCCTGTGTACATGTACACGCATTTCAGCCTCACAACCACATATGGACTCCGGCTTTGGTTCCCTTTAACATTTTTCACAATCATTGTTCTTTCTAAATCCCTGCCTAAAGCAAACAAAGGACTGTTGTGTAACCTCGTTGTTCATGTTTTGCTGCGACCGGTACCTTCTTGTAGCAAATCCGTTCATCTTCGCATACAAGTTATAGAAAGCAAAAGGAACTTCCCGATCTACAAAATGTAACATTTTAATTTGATCAGCACTAATTTCCTTCAAATTCATACAACCCAGATCAGCCAGCCGATCAATTCCCCTTTCTTCCTAGTTGTGATAAAAGCCATCACCGTATGCATCATCGTCTTTCTGCACCTGACTCAGCCGAATGTCCCCCAACCCATTCGAAATCATCTCCCTCGCTCGTTGCATTCTCCTCAACGACCCCTTCTTCCTGGAATGGTGCATACATCGAATTGTTACAATACCTATCTGGATCTTCCTCTAATGACGACACCTACAACACATCACGTATCACATAAAATAATGAAATAAGGGTACTCTTGCCTGTACTCCAACAGCAATGATTTACTTCAATGTATAACATAGAACTCTATATAATGTATACTATATAACTCCATTAAGAAATTCAAACAGAACGAACTGCTTACCATTAACTAATGAATTGCTTACCTTTGCATACCTTATACATTTCTTTTTAATTTTCATTTTCAACTCAAATGTAAACTAATTACCAAAACAAAAATTACTAATATCTAATAACAATTCATAACAAGTCAAAAGTAAAATAATTTAATTTGTACAAATGAAAAATGTTTTTAGTGTATTGAATAATTAAAAGATATTTTTAAGAAAATATTAGCTTTTTAAATAGGAAGAAGGGACAAAAATATACCTGAAAGTTCACACGTTGGACACGATTATACTTGAATCATTTAATGAGTCACGCGTGCACAGTATTTGTTCACTCCGGCAGACACATTCACCCTACCGTCCATCGGTGTGTGGCTTCGTTAGTTTAAGTGGACACATGGGAGTCTTTGGCCCTTGCTGGCAAGGTGACTGTGAGTGAGGTATCCCCTTAGTGCCAACTCAGAATAAATCATTTAATTTTATATTTAAATTATTAAAGAAAATTAATTAAAACCATCCATCTCTTTTATGTTTAGAAAAAAATGTATAGTATTGAAATTCTAACAGATAACTAAACTAAGAGCATGGGTTCACTCCAGAAAAATCCGAGCTCGTTATCCCTAAATTATGGTAGCGCTACTGGTGGCGGATCTTCATTATAGAGGAACAAGAAGAAGAAGAAGAAATTTGACTACAATAATGGTAAGTATTTGCATTGGATTGAAGTAGTGGTACTGAAGTCTGGAACAGACTGAAATCTAGACAGATTGTTTCTGCGATGTCCTCTGTGAGAAGTAGGTTTTCAAATTGCTTTGCTTTTCCTTATTGGCTTTAGGGTTTCATCCATTTATTTCCTTCTGTATCCCTTCCGATTATTGTGTCAAATTTTCAGAGTGCTAAACATAGGTGTGAGTATTTTGTTTGGCTGGACGAAGTTGAAGGAAAACTAAGAAATGTGGGGACAGAGGTTAAATCTGAAAAAAGGCCATGAAAACAATCATACCAAAAGATGGTTGAGCTTACAAAGGATGCAACAAAGGTGGAAGAAGATATGCAAAAGTTACAGAAGACAGTTAATTAGATTAGTGAAAAAATAAAATGTATTAAGAATATGGTTATGGGTATTTGTTTGGGGTTGAGATTTTGTGCATTATGGATTTTTATGATATATGCTCAAAAGTGAGGATTATGTGTAATCATTTTGAAACTTGCATTGAATAAATGGGGAAAAAAAGCTCTGTTTCATTGTAAATTCCATATTGTAATCTGTGTAATAGAAACCATTGACAAAACAAAGAAGTCTAAACCAGTGAAATGCACATTAAGGACAAAACAAACAATTGTCAACTTTAATGATACTGACTGTGACTCATAACTAAGGAATTCATTATCATTGTAATCACCAATAATTCCCAAGAACCTATTTAGAAGTCTCTGCTTCATTATGATAACAAAATAGTCATAGTAGTAACATTAATCACTGAGTTTTCAAACAAGGCAGGAATACCTAATTAAGATGCAAAGTCACTTCTATATTACATATCACATAGTACCAGAAACTAAAAAGGGAAAAGTGTATCATCATAAACAAAACAGCCTTATCCAAAAGTTGTTCAAATAGCCTAATAACCCAAAAAAAAAAAGCAGATAGCCTTCATCCTGGATCCTATTTCTTAGTTGCAGATCCTTGCATGGTCCCACCTCCACTTAGGCCACTTGGGCTACCTTGGTCTGTTGGTGCAGTTGGGCCAGTAATTCTCCTAGGAACTCCTCTTGGAACCAGTTTTGATGGTCTTGGGCCAAGGACAAGTTGTTGTCTTAGACTTGGGGTTGGCATGAACTACTGAAACCTTCCTCTCATAGCTGGGTTGCAAGATTCATTGTTTCAATTACGGCAGCAGCTTCCTTTGCTTCCATAGCTGCTACCTCATCAGCCATATCATCAAGCTTCCTTTGACAACCCTACTGTTGTGGCCACTCTACAATATATAAACATGTGTTGGTGTAAATATAAAGTTATAAGTTTTTTCAATATGAATACACAAAATAACATATCCATACCTCACCACAGTACTTTCAAATAATTGTTCCATATCTTCATTTAAGCTTGTGTGGGTTGGGGTTCAATCTTGCTCTATTTCTCTCCTTTCTTCTCTTTTTTGTTGGTTTGCCAATAGGTGTCTTGTAATGAGGAAGCAGTAGGGGATATTCTTCAGCCTTATCCCAAAATTTTTTACTTAGTACAGGATTGATGTTATGTTGATATGTTGTGTTATATGCAAACATTCCCAGCCAGTTATGAATCTGATCTTCTAGCCTACGACCTTTCAGAGAAAGTGCTGCACAAGCATGCCTGCAAGGCAAGCCTGTGAGCTGCCAAAATCTATAGGTTCACTTCTGATTTCCTAAGTCTATAGTTACTTTAGTAGGGTGCTTCTCAACCTTATATATTTCTCCATTGTCATCACCTGCTGATGCGTGAGCATCTTGTACCCTTTTTCTAGTCATTTTATATTTGTTTTTAGTTAGATTTTATTTAATTTCATAGTATTTTGATGCAAAAACCCTCTTTGGATGCTACTTTGAGTTGTTCTTGTGTTTCTATGATTTTAGGTGAAATTCGAAGCAGTTTGGCAGAGTTCTGAGCTGAAAATAGAAAAACTGGCAGAACCCTCCCTGGGTGCTAAACGCCCAGCCGGCGTTTAGCGCCAGCAACCTGTCTGAATTCACACTCTTGGATGCATCTTAAGTGGATTTAGCATTTATTAGCTTTATTTTATTTTCTCTTTGTAATTTTTATTTACAAACAATATCTTTTAGTTTTAGAATTTAATATTTTTATTTTATTTCCGAATCAAATTAGGTTAGATATAAAAAAAAAAGATTCTCCTTTTAAGGATTCAGACCTTTAGACGTTTTTGCTTCACTTTTGGAAGAACCCTAGTTTTCTCTGTAAGTCATGAGCAACTAAACCTCCTTGGTTAAGGTTAGGAGCTCTGTTTATTTCTATGGATTAAGATTAATGCTTTTCTATTTTAATTAATGTAATGATTCAGTTTCAAAGATTTTTTTCGTTCTTAATCTTATGAATCTGGGTGGAACGAGAGTATGACCCTTATTCCTCATGAGTTCTTGTGATTCTCGAGAGAGTTATCTCGCATTGAACAAAAGCTTGAAAACATTCGTCCTAAATGGCTAATTACATGAACTAATTGGGATATGTGACATATAATCCTATTAGCTTTGGATAATTAGGGTTTCTGTGGCTATAAACTAGTATTTGAACTTAACCCTCTTATCGGAATTAAGTGACCACGAGAGTGGCGGTTAATGAAGGTTAGAGGAGATTAAATCACTAAGAGATTAGGGTTTAATCATTTACAGTTTTCCATGAAATGAATCATGCATTGTTAAAATAGTTGGTAAGAACTTTTAATCCGGAAAAGTAAACATCTCCAAAACCATAACTGTTTTCTCTTATAGTTTTCACACCAAACTCGTTTACTGCCTTATTTACTTTATTGCTTACTGTTTATGTATTTTCAACTCAACAACAATCTTTTCTGTTTGCCTAACTAAGCCAATTAGATAACCATTGTTGCTCAGTCTGTAAACTCCAAGTAATTAATAAATAATTAGCCAATAAATTAATTATTATTCAAAGAAATTAGAGAATTAAATTTTATAGTTTCATGAAGAAGGAATAATTAAAATATAAATTTTCACACTAATTTTAAAGATTTTGGCTCAAAACCAGGCCAATAGACCGAATCGGTTGAACCAAATCCGAATCGGGCCCAAGGCCTAACCTATAAAACCACTAAAAGGACCTTTCTTCTTCATTATTTCCTGCAAATCCTCGTTGAGAAGAGAGGATTAACATAGAAAAAACCCAAACCCTCATCAAATATTTCAATTTCACGTAACTTTCAATCCGGAGCTCCGATTGACGAGCCGTCAGCGGCCACGCGTTCATCTCGGAATTCTTTACAAAACCCACTAAACAATTTGGTAATAAATTTGAAATTTCATGCCCAGTTCTTCCCTTTAATTTTCGTGATTTAGATTTTAGAAATTAAGAGATTTTGTGATTTTGATGGTTTAAAGATACTCTAGTGATGGATAATCACTGAATTTTGTCCATTTGACTCGTGGGTAATGGTAAGAAAACCCTAACCCTTGTGAATAGGTGATTTAGTGAGCTCAATGTTGATTATTGTGATATTGTATGAATTAGATTGTGTATCTTGTTGAATTGGAGTTAAATTGGTGGATATTGGAAGCTTGGAATTGAATCCTGGGAGCTGAAAATTAAATTAGTGAAGAGTTGGAGATTTTGAGCTTGAGGAACGATGGATAATTAAGGTGTTCTGAGCATTAGGGAGGAATCGACCAAGGTATGGTTTTGGTTTTTCGTAGTTAATGTTTCATGTCACGTGAAAACTTAAGCTAGAAGACCTTAAGATAGGAATGAACTGAATGAATTATTGATGAATGGTGTATATGGTATATAATATGTGTATAAAGGATGAATGAATTTGAATGAGTTGAATTATGATTCTGATGAATATAAATTAATGATGATTATTGATGTGTTGAGGGTTGATGGAGGGTTTGTGAAATTGAATTGAACGGATTGGTTGAGAAATGTGTAGTTTGATTTTGTAAATAATTTAATATTGGAATTGGTTTGATGTTAGAATAATTTGATACTAGAAATGATTTGAATGACTGAGAGGTGTTTGGTTTTGTGGTTGGGACCCTTGAAGGGTGGCAAAAATTTGAGTTTTAGAGGATATGCTGTTGGAATTTTTATGAAAATAGGAGGCTTCGTTTGAAGTAGTTATTTAGAAAGATTTGGATTTTAAGGATTTTATAGCTTGATTTTGAGTTATTAAGAAAAGGATTATGGTTTAATTTTGTTTTATTTAGAAAAGAATGAATTATGTTTTGAGTATGAATTGTTGATGAACGATATGGGAGGTGTGATAATAAGGAAAGAAGGATGGTGAGAATTGATTTTTTATGTCTAATTGTTGAAATGATTAAGTTTGAGTTTTATCGAGAAAAGTATTATGTTTGAATTTGATTTATCAAGTTAATGAGATATGCTTGACCAGGTAAGAGGTAGTGGCGTTGTCCACTTGCTCCGGGAAAGAGATGAGAAAGAAGAATAATGAGAGTTGAGTTTGATTATGAAGTGCTGAATGCTAAGATTATATGAATGAACCTTATTTAAAATTATTTTGTGGAGATCGTGGTTATTTACCACCCACTAGATTTGATATAAAATTGTTTTGTGGGGATCGTGGTTATTTACCGCCCACCAGAGTTGATATGAAATTGTTTTGTGGGGATCATAGTTATTGCGCCCACATGTGTGTTGTTTTCCAATTGAAAGCGTCTGTGGGGATAGAGGTGGTTTACCGCCCGCATATGGTGGGAATCGAGGTAGTTTACCGCTCACCAGGTGAGGATCGTGGTACTATACTGCTTTCCAGTTTTCAAGAGGACGATGTCTGGATTAGCTATCGGACATGTCGGGTTGGCTATATAACCGACATATGAGACTCGTCAGCCATAGGACATTCATACATCATATGCATATGTGTGTTTTGTTTGATTGTGCATTAATTGGGCTTGCCTATGTGATTATTATGCTTACCTGCTATATTTGCTACCTGCTGTATCTGTATCCTACTTGCGTTTGCTTTGCCTGTGTTGCGTGTCTGTGCATTGGAGTTTCAGAGGATTGGAGGAAGGCGAAAATTAGAACTTAAGTTAGAAAGGAAATAGAAATAAGAACCTTAGATAACCTACCCTGTTTATGGTTTTCCATTTATAAACTTTATGATTTAAATCTAAGTGTCGGAGTTCTAGGATTGCCTCTGGTTTTTTCGGGACCTTTTATATTAACTATGTGGGCACCTTTACCATGCTGAGAACCTCCGGTTCTCATTTCATACATATTGTTGCTTTTCAGATGCAGGGCAGGAGGTACCTCACTGAGCGTTCTGGAGACTCTTTTAAGTGAATAACTCTAGGGACTTAGGGTTGTATTTTATTTATGTTTATATATGTATATATAGATTCTCCATCTTGTATTTTATGCTTGTCCCTCTTAGAGGTTGACTTGGAGAAACTGGTTGTCAGTTTTACGAGTCTGGGATATTTTGTGTTATATATATATATATATATATATATATATATATATATATATATATATATATATATATATATATATATATATATATATATATATATATATATATATATATATATATATATATACACTCTGGCTGGCCTTTACTTCGCAGGTCGAGTTCGGAGCTTGATATTTGTATTTTGGAATTCTAATATATAATTTAGGTCTTTTAACCTTCCTTTCGATCTTACTTATTTGTCTACGCTTATCTTTCCTGAGTAATGCATTTTCTGTTTCATATTTTGATTAACTTCTCTTTCAATGCTCCTAGTTATAACTTCTTTCAACTATATCTATGTATGTATTTTATTTTTTGAGGTCGTAGCGCCTCACCACCTTTGATTTATGTCCTAGGCGTAAAAATCTATGTGGTAGGGTGTTACATTATGGTATCAGAGCAGTTCCTTCCTGTAGAGCCTGAGGGACGGACTAACTATGCTTCTAGGCATATTCTAGGTGTGTGTACATGCTATTTAGGATGTCTGCTAGACATATATAGCATAAACGTCCATGAGCATACTTTTGGAGACTTTAAAGCACTAAACTTGAGATATTAAGACTGCTGACCTTAATATCGATTGTTCGGTGTAGATAAGACCCAAAGGGCGTCTCATGGATGTGAGCGAGGTCATACAGTTGATTTTAAAGCTGCTCTGGATAATATAGTTACTGCTGGGCGAGCTACTGCTAAAGGGATGGCACGAACAAACTAGGAATGATGAAGGAGGCGATAATAGACTTGGTGGTAGAGGCAACCAAGGGATTTGAACTCGTGCAGCTAGAGTAAAGGTCAATGGCTTTTAGTTAGAGGGGTAAAGAGATTCAAGGAGATGTTTTGATGGAAGCGAGTGAAGATTTGAGTTCATAGTGGTTTATAATCAGAGTGACGCTATAGAAGCACGGTGATTTTGATGGCTCTAGGGTAGTAGTGACGAGAGAAAGGAGACTTGGGATATGAGATGATTTTGAGGACTGATGTAGGATAAGTTGAACTATGTAAATTGTTGATGATTAGTGATTAATGATGAGAATTGTTGAATGGTTGAATCAATAGATATGTTGACATGTTACATAAGATTTGTATATGATGGTTTGTGATATTTATGAATGATGAATTAAGAATTGAATTGTGTAATTAGGTGTGAAATGACTGAGGAAGGATGGAGACGTAATTGGTATTGAGAAATTGGTTTGAATTGTTATAAAAGTGGTTAGTGATGAATTAATTGTGAACTTGTTGAGCTTGTTATAGGAATTATGTTGATGAATGTTATTGATGAGTATTGACTTGAAGTATATTAAATTGAGAACTTTGAATGAATTTGAGGAAGCATATACGAAGATTTGAGAGCAAATTTTCGAGGGCGAAAATTTTTGTTAGGGGGGTAGGATGTAAACTCCAAGTAACTAATAAATAATTAGCTAATAAATTAATTATTATTCAAAGAAATTAGAGAATTAAATTTTATAGTTTTATGAAGTAGGAATAATTAAAATATAAATTTTTACACTAATTTTAAAGATTTTTGCTCAAAATCGGGCTAACAAACCGAACCGATTGAACTGGACCCGAACCGGATCCAAGGCCCAACCTATAAAACCACTAAAAGGAGCTTTCTTCTTCATTATTTCCTACAAATCCTCGTTGATAAGAGAGGATTAACGTAGAAAAAACCCAAACCCTTATCAAATATTTCAATTTCACATAATTTTTAATCCGGAGCTCTGATTGGCGAGCCATCGGTGGCCACGCATTCGTCTTAGAATTCTCTACAAAACTTACCAAACAATTTGATAAGAAATTTGACATTTCATAACCAGTTCTTCCCTTTCAGTTTCATGATTTAGATTTTA
Organism: Arachis ipaensis; assembly: GCF_000816755.2. NCBI lineage: Eukaryota > Viridiplantae > Streptophyta > Magnoliopsida > Fabales > Fabaceae > Arachis > Arachis ipaensis. Next base: position 22,581,103 of record NC_029792.2, read on the forward strand.
AAAATTGAGAAATTTTGTGATTTTGATGGTTTAGGGATACTCTAGCGGTGGATATTCACCGGATTTTGTCCATTTGACTCGTGGGTAACGATAAGAAAACCATAACCCTTGTGAATAGGTGATTTAGTGAGCTCAATGTTGATTATTGTGATATTGTATGAATTAGATTGTGTATCTTATTGAATTGGAGTTAAATTGGTGGATATTGGAAGCTTGGAATTGAATCCTGGGAGTTGAAAAATCAATTGGTGAAGAATTAGAGCTTTGGAGCTTGAGAAATGGTGGATAATTGAGATGTTCTGAGTATTAGGGAGGAATCGGCCAAGGTATGGTTTTGGTTTCTCGTATTTAATGTTTTATGTCACGTGAAAACTTAGGCTAGAAGGCCTTAAGATAGGAATGAACTGAATCAATTATTGATGGATGGTGTATATGGTATATAATGTGTGTATAAAGGATGAATGAATTTGTATGAGTTAGATTATGATTCTGATGAATATAAATTAATGATGATTGTTGATGTGTTGAAGGTTGATGGAGGGTTTGTGAAATTGAATTGAACGGATTGGTTGAGAAATGTGTAGTTTGATTTTGTAAATGATTTAATATTGGAATTGGATTGATGTTAGAATAATTTGATACTAGAAATGATTTGAATGACTGAGAGGTGTTTGGTTTGGTGGTTGGGACCCTTGAAGGGTGGCAGAAGTTTGAGTTTTAGAGGAGATATTGTCAGAATTTTTATGAAAATAGGAGGCTTCGTTTGAAGTGGTTATTTAGAAAGATTTGGATTTTAAGGATTTTATAATTTGATTTTGAGTTATTAAGAAAAGGATTATGTTTTGAGTTTATTTTATTTAGAAAAGAATGAATTATGTTTTGAGTATGAATTGTTGATGAAAGATATGGGAAGTGTGATAATAAGGAAAGAAGGATGATGAGAATTGATTTTTTAAGTCTAATTGTTGAAATGATTAAGTTTTGAGTTTTTCGAAAAAAGTATTATGTTTGAATTTTTTTTATCAAGATAATGAGATATGAGTGACCGGGTGGTGCACGAAATTGTGATCATCAACAATGGCATCAAAGACTTGGAGCTCTCAAACGTGAATCACACTTTGTCACAATTCCGCACAACTAACCAGCAAGTGCACTGGGTCGTCCAAGTAATACCTTACGTGAGTAAGGGTCGATCCCACGGAGACTGACGGCTTGAAGCAAGCTATTGTCATCTTGTAAATCTCAGTCAGGCGGATTCAAATGGTTATGGAGGATTGACAATTAAAAGATAAATAAAACATAAAGTAAAGATAGAGATACTTATGTAATTCTTTGGTTGGAATTTCAGATAAGCGTATGAAAATGCTTTGTTCCTCCTGAACCTCTGCTTTCCTATTGCCTTCTTCCAATCATTCATACTCCTTTCCATGGCAAGCTTTATGTTGGGCATCACCGTTGTCAATGGCTACTTCCCGTCCTCTCAGTGAAAACGTTCCAAATGCGCTGTCACCGCACGGCTAATCATCTGTCGGTTCTCGATCATGCTGGAATAGGATCCATTGATCCTTTTGCATCTGTCACACGCCCAAAAATCGCGAGTTTGAAGCTCGTCACAGTCATCCCTTCTCAGATCCTACTCAGAATACCACAGACAAGGTTTAGACGTTCCGGATCTCAGGAATGGCCGCCAAGAATTCTAGCCTATACCACGAAGGTTCCAATCTTAGATTAGAAACCCAAGAGATATGCATTCAAGCTTGTTTTCATGTAGAACGGAAGTGGTTGTCAGTCACGTGTTCATAGGTGAGAATGGTGATGAGCGTCACATAATCATCACATTCATCATGTTCTTGGGTGCGAATGAATATCTTGGAGAAGAAATAGACTTGAGTTGAATAGAAAAACAATAGTACTTGTATTAATTCATGAAGAACAGCAGAGCTCCACACCTTAATCTATGGTGTGTAGAAACTCCACCGTTGAAAATAAAAAAGTGATAATGGTGTAAGCATGGCCGAATGGCCAGCCTCCAAGGTCTAGGGACTAAACGTCCAAAGATGAAAATACAATAGTATAAGGTCCTATTTATAGAGAACTAATAGCCTAGGGTTTACAGAAATCAGTAATTAATGCAGAAATCTTCTTCCGGGCCCACTTGGTGTGTGCTTGGGATGAGCATTGAAGCTTCCATGTGTAGAGACTTTTTTTGGAGTTAAACGCCAGCTTTTGTGCCAGTTTGGGCGTTTAACTCCAGCTTTTGTGCCAGTTCCGGCGTTAAACGCCAGAATTCTTGAGCTGACTTGGAACGCCTGTTTGGGCCATCAAATTATGGGCAAAGTATGGACTATTATATATTGCTGGAAAGCCCAGGATGTCTACTTTCCAACGCAATTGAGAGCGCACCAATTGGGCTTCTGTAGCTCTAGAAAATCTACTTTGAGTACAGGGAGATCAGAATCCAACAGCATCTGCAATCCTTTTTCAGCCTCTGAATCAAATTTTTGCTCAGGTCCCTCAATTTCAGCCAGAAAATATCTGAAATCACAGAAAAACACACAAACTCATAGTAAAGTCCAGAAATGTAATTTGTAAATAAAAACTAATAAAAATATAATAAAAACTAATTAAAATATACTAAAAACATACTAAAAATAATGCCAAAAAGTGTATAAATTATCCGCTCATCACCGGGTAAGAGGCAGTGGTGTTGTCCACTTGCTCCGGGAAAGAGATGAGAAAGAAGAATGATGAGAGTTGAGTTTGATTATGAAGTGCTGAATGATGAGATTATATGAATGAACTTGATTTAAAATTATTTTGTGATGATTGTGGTTATTTACTGCCCACCAGATTTGATATGAAACTGTTTTGTGGGGATCGTGGTTATTTACCGCCCACCAGAGTTGATAAGAAATTATTTTGTGGGGATCGTGGTTATTTACCGCCCACGTTTGTGCTATTTTCCAATTAAAAGTGTCTGTGGGGATAGAGGTGGTTTACCGCTCGTAGATGGTGGGGATCGAGGTGGTTTACCGCTCACAGTTTTCAAGAGGACGATGTCCGGATTAGCTATCGGACATGTCGGGTTGGCTATATAACCGACATATGAGACTCGTCAGCCATAGGACATGCATACATCATATGCATATGTGTGTTTTGTTTGATTGTGCATTAATTGGGCTTGCCTATGTGATTATTATGCTTACCTGCTATATTTGTTACCTGCTGTATCTGTATCCTACTTGCGTTTGCTTTGCCTGTGTTGCGTGTTTGTGCACCGGAGTTTTGGAGGATTGGAGGAAGGCTGAAATTAGAACTTAAGTTAGAAAGGAATTAAAAATAAGAACCTTAGATAACCTACCCTGTTTATGGTTTTTCATTTATAAACTTTATGATTTAAATCTGAGTATCGGAGTTCTAGGATTGTCTTTGGCTTTCCCGAGACCTTTTATATTAACTATGTGGGCACCTTTACCATGCTAAGAACCTCCGGTTCTCATTGCATACATGTTGTTGCTTTCAGATGCAGGGCAGGAGGTACCTCACTGAGCATTCTGGAGACTCTCTTAAGCGAAGAACTCTAGGGACTTAAGGTTATATTTTATTTATGTTTATATATGTATATATAGATTCTCCATCTTGTATTTTATGCTTGTCCTTCTTAGAGGTTGACTTGGAGAAACAGGTTGTCAGTTTTACGAGTCTGGGATATTTTTGGTTATATATATACTCTGACTGACCTTTGCTTCGTAGGTCGAGTTCGGAGCTTGATATTTGTATTTTGGAATTCTAATCTACGCTTATTTGTCTACGCTTATCTTTCGTGAGTGATGCGTTTTTTGTTTCGTATTTTGATTAACTTCTCTTTCAAGGCTCCTAGTTATAACTTCTTTCAACTATATCTATGTTTGTATTTTATTTTTAGAGGTCGTAGCGCCTCACCACCTCTGATTTATGTCCTAGGCGTAAAACTCTGTGTGGTAGGGTGTTACACAGTCCTGCAATCCTCGTGGGATCGACCCTCACTCACCTGAGGTATTACTTGGATGACCCGGTGCACTTGCCGGTTAAGTTGTGCACATTCCTCTGTTCGCACACTAAGTTTTTGGCGCCGTTGTCGGAGATTGTTTGTGATTAACAACTACTAGTTTTCTGGTTGCTTAGATTAGGTATTTTTCTTAGTTTTGTTTGGTGTCCCTTTAGGTTTTTCTTCTTATTTTCGAAATTTTCAGTGTCTTTTTACACAGGATACCTCATTGGAAATCCTCTACACTCTGACATAGAGATTTCACTTCCTTCTTTGTTTTTGTTTGTTTATGAGCAGGAAAAGGGACAAGGAACCCCTCTTTGAGTTTGACCCTGAGCCTGAAAGGACCTTGAGGCGGCGTTTACAACAAGCTAAGGTTTACAAAACCGTAGAGAACCTCAAGGAGACTTTTGAGAAGGAAGCTATGGCTGCTAATGGTGGAAACTCGAATGATAATGAGCAAGAAAGAAAGATGCTGAGCTCATACACTGCATCCACCCCTGACTTTTATGGGTGTAGTATAGCTGTATCTGCCTGTTCCGAGGGTTACCTAAAACTGGAAGTCGATCTCGGACGAGATCTTCTGGACTGGTCAAGGATGCCATGTCCGACTTGTGGGAGTAGGAGGTGCTGTTGGTCCTCGTTCACCAGAGGGGGGTGGTACCTACAAGAGACTCCGATGCTTAAGTCAGTACGGGCTTTTTGCAGGTTTTTTTTGTAAAAATTGGAGTATATCTTATACCTGGGTGCTCCAGTGTATTTATAGTAGTGCTGAGTAACCTTCCTTGAGATAAGTTTGTTATCTTATCTTATCTTTTTGTGGGTGTCATTATCTTTGGTCAACCGCCTTTTTGTGGGCGGTGGTTCTTTTACCTTGGGCCTTCTTGGGCCTCTATGTCAATTTGGCCAAGCTCTTTATGAAGAGGTCGGTGGCGAGCCAACCTTAAAAGAGGTCGGTCGTTTTGTCATTGTCCAACCCGGACCTTATAGCTCAGTCCAGGGTATGAACAGTGCCCCTGCTTGAGCTTCGATCTTCCCCTTGAGGTCATGCTTCTAAGCTTCGACCCCTTTGAGGAAGTCATGTTCAAGCATATGTCCGGTCTGCTCTTTCTTATGTAAGTTTTGCATCATTAAATACCATTTTAAAAATGTGGAGCATTTTTGCCTTTCGCTCCTTTATTGCTGCGTTCGTTTCTTGAGAGCGTTGTTTCTTTGGGAGTATGCAAGCGCTTTTAAAGCATATTGATTGGGCTTTTATCCCTTTGGCCGTTTCTTCTTCCCTCTTTACATTTTATTTGAAATCATAGGGATTTTCCTTCTTTCAGTTTTCTTTTGCTTTCATCTGCTTTGCTCTTCGAAAAAAGCCTCCTCTTCTGGCTCTTTGAATTCGCTCCAAGCCTTCTTCAAGATCAAAGCTTCGAGGTGTTTGGTGTTCGTGGCTCTTTGTTGTGCGCTGCCGCCATTGTTTCTTTTTTGTTGCAGGTTGGTACTTTTTATGCATTTCTCCTTTTTCTGATTTTGATAGTTGCGATTCTTCCTTGTATTTGCTTCCGATGATGTTGCATGTTGTTCATTTCTTGCAAAGCTTTGATCTTTTTGTTTTGCTGTGCTTTTTGAAGAAATGTTGGCGCCTAGATTTCTGTTTACCTCCCTGTGTTTCTTTTGTTGAGAGGTCTAGGGTTTTGACTTGCAGTATTTCTTTTCTTCTGTATTCTGTACTGTTGCCTCCAAAGGGTGCCTCTGGGTTTTTGGTGATGATTCTGTGAATCCTGGGGTGCCCTTTTGCTGCCATACCTGCTGTTTGCTGGTTGTTTCTTCATTTTCTGTTTCTGTCCGAGTTGTTCGTTGGTGACATTCCTTTTATTTTCTTGCTGTAGGTGTAGTTGCTTTATGTCTTCTTGTAAGAATATTGTCGAGATGTCTACAAAGGTCCCTGCTGGTATGGCTGACTGGTTAGATTCCATAGTCTTGATGTGTGTTACTGTAGCTGACCCGGAGTATTATGAGAGGCTTAGGAGATTTCATAGGATTTGTGAACGTAGGGAGGATGAGAATAACTATGAACTGGTGTCGCTCGATCCTGAGGAGAGAATTAGTTTCCCTCCCTTAGGTCGGGAAGAG
>NC_029792.2:22587259-22590726 GCF_000816755.2 Arachis ipaensis
GAGCGTCCTTTTTTCTGTGCCTATGACTACTTCTTTAGCCAACTAGGTATTACCATTCCTTTTACTGCCTTTGAGACCGAACTCTTGTGGAACTTTAATGTGGCCCCTTCGTAACTTCATCCGAACTCTTGGGATTTTATGATGATTTTCCAGTTGTTGTGTCAAGAACTAGGTGTCCGTCCTTCCCTTTCTCTTTTCCTTTACTTGTTTGTGTTGACCAAACCGGGAGTGGCCAAGAAGAAGGCTTCTTGGATCTCCTTTCGGGCTACCCAAGGGAGAAAAGTTTTTTTCATGTTTGATGACTCTTTTCGGGACTTTAAAAATTTTTATTTTAAAGTCCGAGCTGTTGAGGATGTTCGACCCTTCTTTCTGGATGAAAATGATGAGCCGACTTTCCCTTTATGGTGGAAGAAAGATCCTATAGTTCTTAAGTATCCCTGGGAGAGTTTAGATGAAGTAGAGTGGGCCTTTGTGGGTATTTTAGAGGAGTATTGGGGGGAGCCTTCTCACCTGGACACTAAGAAGTTTTTACGGGATCTCGCTCTTCTCCGCTCCGAACTAGGTAGTGTCCGACTTCTTCTTCCATAGAAGGCTATCTTTTATTGATTGTGTTATTATCTACTGTGTGACTGTTTTCCTGGCTTCTTTTCAGAGATGGTGTCACCTTCGGACTCGATGAAAGTTTTTCGCAAAGCAAAGAAGGCGGTGGCTGCGCAAAATTTGTCGAGGAAGACGTCGGGGGAAAGTTCTAGCCAGGTTCCCCCGAAGAAGTCGGAGTCCGACCATCAGGGTTCGAGGAAGATCATCCCGACCCCTCGAGTTCGGACGGTTCCTACTGAGCCTCCCTTGGCGACTTCTGGTGCTGCCTCCTCCCCTACTTCGGCTGGTCCTCCTCCTAAGAAGCCGAGGACTGTTGGGACTTATAATCTGGATGACAAAGACTTTGATGGTGTGGCTTTCGCTTCGGAACTCATTGCTCCTCATGGCAAGGTTCCTCTTGATGATGTGTTAATCCTTCACCATCTTGACTTTATATCAAGCAATAGCATCCGTATGGCTAACCTTAGTGCCCCCTTGTCCCGGGTTGTCAAGGAATCTCCAGTCCATGCTACTAAGGCCTTTCTGGAGGATGCCAAGGCCGATTATGATAGGAGGAAGGCTTTGAAGGACGAGTTTGAGGCGAAGGTTGTTGGGTTGGAGCTAAAGGTGGAGAAAGAGAAGGCCTGAGCCACTGCGACAGAGGCAGCTGCTAATCTGGCGGAGGAGGTGGCAAAAAAGTCAAAAGAGAGCTATACCCGGACTTATGGCGAACTCTTGGAGACTAGGGAGAGGCTTCAGTCTGCCTATGATGACTATGCTAAGCTTCAGGGCCATATGGTAAGTAGCATGGCTGTCATGTATGAAAATCTGAAGGCCCAAGTCCGGGTTCTTGCTCTCGATGCCGACCTCTCTTTGTTTAGCATGGATAATATTGTGGAGGAGGGCAAGATTGTGCCTGCCCCTGATGATGATGATGAGGCTCCTCCCCCTGTGTCTACAGCTAAGGTTGTTACAGCTCCAATTACTCAGTCATCCGCAGCTCCTTCCGCCGAGGTGGTTCCTCCTGGGCCTGAGCCCGACATGGAGATTCTGAATGGCCCGGATGGAGTCGTCAGTGCCACCCCGATCTCAACTATTCCTTCTTCTCCCAAAGATGCAGCTACTGGGGCGAATTTGGCTCCTTTATAGCTCTCTTTTTCTTTTAACATGTATTTGATGTGGTCCGATCTGTGGACCTTTTGAATTGTGGTTTTGTAGCCTTGTTTTGGCATTTCCTTGACACTTTCTAGTTGCTTCTTGTCAACTTTTGTTTTTAATTAAAACACTTTTAACTCTTGGGTTGCCATTGGGCAGTCCTTGAGCCTTTAATGTTTTAACTTTTGTGTCTGGCGGTGTGTTGTCTGTGTGCTTTTGTTTTTAACTTGCGTATGCTTTTGATGACGATACCTCCTTGCAGGTTCTTACACCCTTGGAGTCTAGGTGTTCGGAGCTCTGTGGTCCGACGTCTTTTGAGGTAGTGTTTATTTCAAGAACTTCTACCTTCGCTTTTCAGACTACGCCTTGTTTTGGTTGTGCTGTCAACCTTCTGTTTTGGGGATGTAGTCTTTTATATCTTACTGTCCGACCTTTATAGTCAATTTCCAACAACTTTTTAGGTGGTGTTCTCATATTGAACCCTTTCTTTTTAGTTTGTTTGGACGAATTTTTAGTTCCGTATTTGAGGTCGTGCTTTCGCTTTCTAAGTAGCGTCTCCTTTTAAGACTCGTACCCTTTAGCTTAAGCACTTCGGGCCTAGGTTTTTTAACCTTTTTGGCCTTTGTGTGGTATTTGTTCCCTTTTTAGTGATCCTTTCATTGGTCTGACTTCTCTGTCAGGCCTTCTCAAGTTATTTTTAGTAATCCCATTTTTAGTTTGACCTCGTCAGGTCGCTTTTATATGGATTAATTTTTATAACTTTTTGCATCAACTCGAGCTTTGTCACTTCACCTTGCCGACCTTTCTTGGTCGGACGATGAATTTTGTGTAGATTAATGCGTCTTGGTAGGAAACTTTCCTAGGGAACGTTTAAAATTTTTTTCATGTAATAAGATAAAAATACAAATAAGAGTGTATACATGTGAGTGCTTACCCTTCTAGTTCGGGCAGCTTTTAGATCTTGGCCTGGTGCCTCATTAAAAAACCTTTTAGGAAAAAGAGTGCGCCTTGACCCGAGATCTTTTTCTAGCTATAGTACCTTCTTAGGTTATAGGCGTGCCATGACCTCGGGGGCTCCCACCCTTGGACGTCGGCCACCTTATAGTAACCTTTTCCCAATACTTCTGTGACTCGGTATGGCCCTTTCCAGTTGGTTGCTAGCTTCCCTTCTCCTGACCGGCCTGCTCCGATGTCGTTTCGGATTAAAATGAGGTCATTGGTAGTAAAGCTTCACTGGATTACCTTCCGATTGTACCTGGAAGCCATTCGATGCTTTAGCGCTTCCTCTCTAATCCGAGCTCTTTCTCGGACTTCTGGAAGTAGGTTGAGCTCTTCCCTTTGTGCTTGGAAGCTGGTATCCTCGTGTAGAAGATCACCTTAGGAGACCTTTCCTCTACCTCTACGGGAATCATTGCCTCCATTCCGTAAGCAAGTCGGAAGGGTGACTCCCCTATAGTGGAATGCGGCGTTGTCCGATATGCCCACAGGACTTGCGGGAGCTCTTCAGCCCAATCTCCTTTTGCATCCTATAGTCTCCATTTTAACCCGGCCAATATGACTTTGTTGGCGGCTTCTGCCTATCCGTTGGCTTGTGGGTGCTCTACAGAGGTGAATTGGTGCTTGATTTTCAAATCGGCTACCAAGTTTCTGAACCCCGTGTCGGTGAACTGAGTTCCATTGTCTGTGGTGATGGAGCATGGGACTCTAGGGGTGGCAGCAATACCCGAACCCCC
>NC_029792.2:22590767-22595471 GCF_000816755.2 Arachis ipaensis
GAGCGGGGCGGGGCGGGGCGGGATCGGGTTTAGGGTGAACCCGCCTTTACCTGCCCCGGAGTGCATAAGTATATATATGAAATTTAGAAATTAGGTTAAGCCGTCAGTCATTTCATCTCCATTCTCAACCCTAGGCATTAGGACTTCCTCGCCGTCACTCACTTCCTCGCCGTCACTCACTTCTGCGTCGCTCTTCACCCACTTCGTTGCTCTTCACTCCTTTAGGCTTCAGGCCTTCAGCTCTTCCCCAAGTCTTGAAGGATGTCAAGGACCACATCCTCTGCTCAGCTTCACCGGTAAGTCGCCGTCACAGATCATTCGGTCGTTCGCCGTCGCTCACCAAGACACCAACCCTCCTCATTCATCTCGGTCGCCTCGCTGCTGTTGCTCACGGAGCTCACGTCGACGTCGCTCCCACTTCTCGCGTCACTATCCTCGCCGACTTGCCTCTCCGATCTGCAGTCTCTGGTCTATGCTCACCTTGTCATCCCTCCTTCCTCCGTCGTCGTCTCTCTGGTGACTGGTAAACGCTGTATATAAATTTCTTGTATCTTTGAGATCTGAGGGAATCTGTAGGTTCAAAGTATTTAGCCTTTATAGAATAAATTTTTCATGTATGCTGTGTGAAGTGCTTTGAATAAATGATAGTGTAAACAACCTTGGATTACTATTGAGTACTTCAGTTGCATATTCTATGGTTTTAGTTTGCTGCTTCTTTTTTTGTACAGGATAGTATAAATATGTTCTGTTCCTGCTGTATTATTCTCTTTGAAGCAGAATGGATCCAGAATAGATCCTTTTATATGTTGTTTTACATTTTATAAAGGCTATATTTTGCTGTCATTTGAGCCTTTTTTATGTGCCCAATGATGAATGGTTATTGTAACCAAAGAACTTCAGATATTTCTAATATAAATATTGGAAAAGCTTGATCTATTTAATTTGTGGTTGGTTAATCACTAACCATAGCTTTATAAAACTTCATGCCTCTAATTCCCACCTTGTACTACTATTTCAAAGTTTGTATACAAACAGATGCAGTTTATTTACTTTTGTGATCTTGAAAACTCTTCTTTAGTTTGTGTATCTTAATGGCTATCTGAATATTGTACTTGTAATTGAACCACTTTTTGTCATGATTTTTGGGACTACAACACTTTTTAATTTATGAGGAGTTTCTGCTCTGAAATTTTAATTTATGTATTATTCTATTTAAATCCTACTCAATTTCAATTAATATAATTTTACTGAAGAGATTGGATAAATTTTAATTGTCATATTATGTTGCTTTTTTCATTCTTTAATATTCATATTGTATATCACTCACTTAATTATAGTGCTAAGCTTCCAGTTTTGTTTTTCTGTCCCTCAAGATACATGTTATGGCTCTTCCCCTTCATTCTTTGCATGAAGAATCTTGTATGCTTAATTGAAATGAGCTGATCTTATGATAACATGGATAAATTTTTATGTTATTTATTAAAGAATGAAATTAATATAACAAACAAAATTGAGATTATGTTGCTTTTTTCATTTACTGGCTTTGCTAACTGATTAGACCGCAATTAATATAACTAACATTCATGTCATGCATTTTGGTTGCTTTCAAAAGCATATGTTACCCTCTCACCTCAGCTATAGGTTACTATGTTTCAAAGAATTTTGTGCTCTTTATTGAAATAAAAGCATGTTCTGGTTGGAGTTCATTCAATTGTAGTAGGCAAACTTGTTTTAATAGACAAGCATGTTTATTAGAGAAAAAAAAGCACACGCTATATATGCTAACCTAATTTTGAAAATTGATGCATGTTGCATGGTCAAATTGCCTTTAGTTTGTTTGCATTTCATGTGGAAATTTTATAAAGCTATATCTTCTTCATTCAACTATTTTGCTTTAAGGGAAAAAAAATATTTTGCTTTGGTTCTGTTTGTGGTTGCGTGCTGCATAGTTCAATGACTATGTCAGGTGGTTTATGTGTGGCCAAATTTTGAAGCTTTGATGTGTGGCCAAAGTTGGTTGTGGACACCTTTGGGAAGTAAAGATAAAATATATATTAATTAATCTTCATTTATTTTAGTTTTTTACATAATACCAATGAATTTGCTAATTGTTAAATCTTTTGATTTTCAGGTTTAAATCTTCATTTGCAAATTTTAATGATGATGAAGATGTAGAAAGTGATCAAGAATAAAGGTTGAAGATTCCTTTATCTAGTATTGTAATTTCTTTATTATGGACTTATGGTGTTAAATTTGTAGTGATCAAACACTTCTTTTTTTTTAGTTTCAAATTATTTGAGCTAATGACATTGTATGAATTTTATATTTTTATTTTAATTTATTTATAAATTTTAAATTTTTGTCTTAATTTAGATATGAATATGTAAAAATTAAAATATTTAATTTTTATAGGGGCGGGGGCGGGGTCGGGTAAGGTAAAAACCCGCCCCTACCTGCCCCACTACCACCCCTATGGGACTCCATATCTTGTGACAATATTTCTGTATAGAAACTTCCAACTTCTTTGGGCGGTGGCGGTGGCTAATGGCTCTGCTTCAATCCACTTTGTGAAGTAGTCTATGCCTACAATGAGGAACTTGACTTGCTCTGATCCCTATGGGAATGGTCCGAGGAGGTCGAGCCCCCACTTTACAAATGGCCAGGGTGAAGTGACACAGATGAGTTCTTCGGGTGGAGCTATATGGAAGTTAGCGTGCTTTTGGCATGGGGGCACGTCTTGACGAACTCTGTTGCTTCCTTTTGTAAGGTCGGTGGTGTGCGAAATCGTGATCATTCCATTCCTTGGTAACGGCGCTAAAAACTCAATACGCATGTTCATGATCTTATATCTGTTTCACAACTTCGTACAACTAACCAGTAAGTGCACTGGGTCATCCAAGTAATAAACCTTACGTGAGTAAGGGTTGATCCCACGGAGATTGTCGGCTTGAAGTAAGCTATGGTCACCTTGTAAATCTCAGTCAGGCGGATATCAAATGGTTATGGAGTTTTTGAATAATAATAATAAATAAACAGATTCATAAGTGAGAATGATGATGAGCGTCACATAATCATCACATTCATCATGTTCTTCGGTGCGAATGGATATCTTAGAAGTGGAATAAGTTGAATTGAATAGAAAAACAGTAGTACTTTGCATTAAATCATGAGGAACAGCAGAGCTCCACACCTTAATCTATGGAGTGCAGAAACTCTACCATTGAAAATACATAAGTGATAAAGGTTCAGGCATGGCCGAATGGCCAGCCCCCAACGTGATCAATAGATGAAACTAAAGATTATCCAAAGATGAGAATACAATAGTAAAAAGTCCTATTTATACTAGACTAGCTACTAGGGTTTACAGAAGTAAGTAATTGATGTAGAAATCCACTTCCAGGGCCCACTTGGTGTGTGCTTGGGCTGAGCATGAAGCTTTCACGTGGAGAGATCATCCTTGGAGTTGAATGCCAGTGTGTAACGTGTTTCTGGCGTTGAACTCCACTTTGCAACTTGTTTCTGGCGCTGAACGCCAGACTGCAACATGGAACTGACGTTGAACGCCAGTTTATGTCATCAATCCTTATTCAAAGTATAGACTATTATATATTGCTGGAAAGCCCTGGATGTCTACTTTCCAACGCAATTGGAAGCGCACAATTTGGAGTTCTGTAGCTCCAGAAAATCCACTTTGAGTGCAGGGAAGTCAGAATCCAACAACATCTGCAGTCCTTCTTCAACCTCTGAATCTGATTTTTGCTCAGGTCCCTCAATTTCAGCCAGAAAATACCTGAAATCACAGAAAAATACACAAACTCATAGTAAATTCCAAAAATGTGAATTTAACATAAAAACTAATGAAAACATCCCTAAAAGTAACTAGATCCTACTAAAAACATACTAAAAACAATGCCAAAAAGCGTATAAATTATCCGCTCATCACAACACCAAACTTAAATTGTTGCTTGTCCCCAAGCAACTGAAAATCAAATAGGATAAAAAGAAGAGAATATACTATAAATTCCAAAATATCAATGAAACGTAGCTCCAATCAAATTAGCGGGACTTGTAGCTTTTTGCCTCTTGAATAGTTTTGGCATCTCACTTTATCCATTGAAGTTCAGAATGATTGGCATCTATAGGAACTCAGAGTTCAGATAGTGTTATTGATTCTCCTAGTTCAGTATGTTGATTCTTGAACACAGGCACTTTATGAGTCTTGGCCGTGGCCCTAAGCACTTTGGACCTTGACTTTAACCGCTCAGTCTCAAGTTTTCACTTGACACCTTCACGCCACAAGCACATGGTTAGGGACAGCTTGGTTTAGCCGCTTAGGCCAGGATTTTATTCCTTTAGGCCCTCCTATCCTCTGATGCTCAAAGCCTTGGGATCCTTTTTATTTACCCTTGCCTTTTGGTTTTAAGGGTTATTGGCTTTTTGCTCTTGCCTTTTGGTTTAAAGAGCTTTTGGCTTTTTCTGCTTGCTTTTTCTTTCTCTTTCTCTTTTTTTTTCGCTATTTTTTTTTTCGCAAGCTTTCTGTATTCACTACTTTTTCTTGCTTCAAGAATCAATTTTATGATTTTTCAGATTATCAAATAACATTTCTCCTTTTACATCATTCTTTCAAGAGCCAACATATTTAACACTCTTAAACAACAACTTCAAAAGACATATGCACTGTTCAAGCATACATTCAGAAAACAA
>NC_029792.2:22595638-22597717 GCF_000816755.2 Arachis ipaensis
AAGCAAGAGAAGAAAGAAAAGAAGAAGAAGAAGAAGATATGGAAGAGAGGGAGAGAGGGTTGTGTTTCGGCCAAGAAGGGGATGAGAGGGTTGTGTTGTGTGAGAATGAAGAAGAACGGAGAGGTTTATATAGTGGAGGGAGAGGGGTTAAGGTTCGGCCATATGGGGTGGGTTTGGGTGGGAAAGTGATTTTGAATTTTGAAGGTAGGTGGGGTTTATGAGGTAGGTTTATGGGGAAGAGTGGATGGATGTGAGTGGTGAATGGGTAATAGGGAAGATAGAGATTGAGGTGATTGGTGAAGGGTTTTGGGGAAAGGTGTTTATTGGGAAGAGAGGATGAATGAGAAGAGGGGAGAGTATGAGTGGAGGTAGGTGGGGATCCTGTGGGGTCCACAGATGCTGAGATGATCCTGTGGGGTCCACAGATCCTGAGGTGTCAAGGATTTACATCCTTGCACCATTGAGGCATGTAAAATTCCTTTGCATGCAATTCTGGCGTTTAAACGCCGAATTGATGCTTGTTCTGGGCGTTCAATGCCCAGATGCAGCATGTTTCTGGCGTTGAACGCCAGTTCTATGCTTGTTTCTGGCGTTCAGCGCCAGCTTTCCTCAGTGTGCATTCCTGGCGTCTGAACGCCAGGATGCTGCTTGTTTCTGGCGTTCAACGCCAGATCCATGCTCTGTTATGGCGTTGAACGCCAGCCAGATGCTCCTTACTGGCGTTTAAACGCCAGTAAGTCCTTCCTCCAGGGTGTGATTTTTCTTCTGCTGTTTTTGATTCTATTTTTAATTTTTGGATTTATTTTGTGACTCCACATGATCATGAACCTAATAAAACATGAAAGAACAATAAAAATAAAAATAAAATTAGATAAATAAAAATTGGGTTGCCTCCCAACAAGCACTTCTTTAATGTCAATAGCTTGACAGTGGGCTCTCATGGAGCCACACAGGTGATCAGGTCAATTTTATAGACTCCCAACACCAAACTTAGAGTTTGGATATGGGAGTTCAACACCAAACTTAGAGTTTGACTGTGGGGGCTTTAGTTGACTCTGTAGTGAGAGAAGCTTTTCATGCTTTCTCTCCATAGTTACAGAAGGAGATACTTGAGTTTTAAACACAAGGTTGTCCTCATTTAGTTGAAGGACTAATTCTCCTCTATCTACATCAATCACAGCTCTTGCTGTGGCTAGGAAGGGTCTTCCAAGGATGATGGATTCATCCTCATCCTTCCCAGTATCTAGGATTATGAAATCAGCAGGGATGTAAAGGCCTTCAACCTTTACTAACATGTCCTCTACTTGTCCATAAGCCTGTTTTCTGGAATTGTCTGCCATCTCTAATGAGATTCTAGCAGCTTGTACCTCAAAGATTCCCAGTCTCTCCATTACAGAGAGTGGCATGAGGTTTATTCCTGACCCCAGGTCACATAGAGCCTTCTCAAAGGTCATGGTGCCTATGGTACAAGGTATTAGGAACTTTCCAGGATCCTGTTTCTTCTGAGGCAATCTCAGTTGATCCAATGCATTTAGTTCATTGGTGAACAGGGGAGGCTCATCTCCCCAAGTCTCATTACCAAATAGTTTGGCCTTCAGCTTCATGATTGCACCAAGGTACTTGGCAACTTGCTCTTTAGTAACATCCTCATTCTCTTCAGAAGAAGAATACTCATCAGAGCTCATGAAGGGCATAAGGAGGTTCAATGGAATCTCTATGGTCTCTAAATGAGCCTCAGATTCCTTTGGTTCCTCAAAGAAAAACTCCTTGTTGATCATTGGACGTCCCAGGAGGTCTTCCTCCTTGGGATTCACGTCCTTCCCTTCCTCTTTGGATTCGGCCATGATGGTTATATCAATGGCCTTGCAATCTATCTTTGGATTCTCTTCTGTATTGCTTGGGAGAGTACTAGGAGGGATTTCAGTGATCTTCTTACTCAGCTGGCCTACTTGTGCCTCCAAATTTCTAATGGAGGACCTTGTTTCATTCACAAAACTTAGAGTGGCCTTAGATAGATCAGAGACTAAATTTGCTAAGCTAGATGGATTCTGCTCAGAATTCTCTGTCTGTTGTTGAGTG
>NC_029792.2:22597935-22598766 GCF_000816755.2 Arachis ipaensis
GTGTTTGAAAATTCCTGTAAGGTTGTCTCTGGATTGTTGTATTTTAGCTTCTCTTAGTTTTCTCTTCAGAGTCCTTTCAGGTTCTGGATCAGCTTCAACAAGAATGCCCTTTTCCTTGTCTCTGCTCATATGAAAGAAAAGAGAACAAGAAAAGAAGAGGAATTATCTATGTTACAGTAAAGAGGTTCCTTATTGTTAGTAGAAGAAGAAAGGGAATAAGAGTGAAGAAGAATGGATAATCCAAACACAAGGGTGAGGACAGGAGCAGAGATATGAGATGAAAAGAAGTGTTAGTAAGTAATTAAATAAATAGAAGGCGATGAGAGAGAGAAGTTTTCGAAAATAATTTTTGAAAAGGAGTTGATGATTTTCGAAAATTAAAGGGGAAATAAAATTAAAATTAAAATTTAAAACAATTAATTAATTAAAAAGAATTTTTGAAAAAGAGGGAAGTATTTTCGAAAATTAGAGAGGGAAGAGTAGTTAGGTGGTTTTGAAAAAGATAAGAAACAAACAAAAAGTCAATTAGTTAGTTGAAAAAGATTTGAAAATCAATTTTGAAAAGATAAGAAGATAAAAAGTTAGAAAAGATATTTTAAAATCAAATTTTTGAAAAAGATATGATTTAAAAAGATATGATAGAAAGATATGATTAAAATTAGTTTTGAAAAAGATTTGAATTTTAAAATCAAAATTAATGACTTGACTCACAAGTAATCACAAGATATGATTCTAGAACTTAAAGTTTGAATCTTTCTTAACAAGAAAGTAACAAACTTGAAATTTTTGAATCAAAACATTAATTGTTGATGATATTTTCGAAAATATGAT
>NC_029792.2:22600605-22603446 GCF_000816755.2 Arachis ipaensis
ATATGATTTAAAAAGATATGATAGAAAGATATGATTAAAATTAGTTTTGAAAAAGATTTGAATTTTAAAATCAAAATTAATGACTTGACTCACAAGTAATCACAAGATATGATTCTAGAACTTAAAGTTTGAATCTTTCTTAACAAGAAAGTAACAAACTTGAAATTTTTGAATCAAAACATTAATTGTTGATAATATTTTCGAAAATTATGAGATAAAATTAAGAAAAAGATTTTTGAAAAATATTTTTAAAATTTTCGAAAATAAATAAGAAAAATGAAAAAGATTTGATTTTTGAAAAAGATTTTGAAAAGATAAGATTTTTAAATTGAAAATTTGATTTGACTCATAAGAAACAACTAAATTTTAAAAAGTTTTGAAAAATTCAACTCAAATTTTCGAAAATTTATGAGTGAAAAAGGAAAGATATTTTTTTATTTTTGAATTTTTAATGCTGAAAGAGAAAAACATCAGAAAGACTCAATGCATGAAAATTTTGGATCAAAACATGTGATGCATGCAAGAACACTATGAATGTCAAGATGAATACCAAGAACTTATTTTTTAAAGATTTTCAAGAGAAGAAAATATGCAAGACACTAAACTTAGAAATTTTTAATGCTTAGACAATATGAATGCAAGAATGCATATGAAAAACACAAAAAGACACAAAACAAGAAAATATGAAGATCAAACAAGAAGACTGGCCAAGAACAACTTGAAGATCATGAAGAATGCAATGCATGAAATTTTCAAAAATAAAATTTTTTTTTTTGAAAAGAAAACAAAAAGAAAATTACCTAATCTGAGCAACGAGATGAACCGTCAGTTGTCCAAACTCAAACAATCCCCAGCAACGGCGCCAAAAACTTGGTGTGCGAAATCATGATCATTCTATTCCTTGGTAATGGTGCTAAAAACTCAATACGCACGTTCATGATCCTATATCTATTTCACAACTTCGTACAACTAACCAGTAAGTGCACTGGGTCGTCCAAGTAATAAACCTTACGTGAGTAAGGGTCGATCCCACGGAGATTGTCGGCTTGAAGCAAGCTATGGTCACCTTGTAAATCTCAGTCAGGCGGATATCAAATGGTTATGGAGTTTTTGAATAATAATAATAAATAAACAGAAAATAAAGATAGAAATACTTATGTAAATCATTGGTGAGAATTTCAGATAAGCGTATAGAGATGCTTTCGTTCCTCTGAACCTCTGCTTTCCTGCTGTCTTCATCCAATCATTCCTACTCCTTTCCATGGCAAGCTTTCTGTAAGGCATCACCGTTGTCAATGGCTACATCTCATCCTCTCTGTGAAAAAGGTCCAAATGCTCTGTCACAGTACGGCTAATCATCTGGAGGTTCTCGATCATACTAGAATAGGATTCACCCTCCTTTTGCGTCTGTCACTACGCCCAGCACTCGCGAGTTTGAAGTTCGTCACAGCCATCCCTTCCCAGATCCTACTCGGAATACCACAGACAAGGTTTAGACTTTCCGGATTTCAGGAATGGCCATCCATGGGTTCTAACTTATACCACGAAGATTCTAATATCTCAGACTCGGTCCTCTGTATTAGATATCTAAGAGATACTCATTCTAGCTTGTTTGCATGTAGAACGGAAGTGTTTGTCAGGCATGCGTTCATAAGTGAGAATGATGATGAGCGTCACATAATCATCACATTCATCATGTTCTTCGGTGCGAATGGATATCTTAGAAGTGGAATAAGTTGAATTGAATAGAAAAACAGTAGTACTTTGCATTAAATCATGAGGAACAGTAGAGCTCCACACCTTAATCTATGGAGTGCAGAAACTCTACCGTTGAAAATACATAAGTGATGAAGGTTCAGGCATGGCCAAATGGCCAGCCCCAACGTGATCAATAGATGAAACTAAAGATTATCCAAAGATGAGAATACAATAGTAAAAAGTCCTATTTATACTAGACTAGCTATTAGGGTTTACAGAAGTAAGTAATTGATGTAGAAATCCACTTCCGGGGCCCACTTGGTGTGTGCTTGGGCTGAGCATGAAGCTTTCACGTGGAGAGGTCATCCTTGGAGTTCAACACCAGTTTGTAACGTGTTTCTGGCGTTGAACTCCACTTTGCAACTTGTTTCTGGCGCTGAACGCCAGACTGCAACATAGAACTGGCGTTGAACGCCAGTTTACATCGTCAATCCTTATTCAAAGTATGAACTATTATATATTGTTGGAAAGCCCTGGATGTCTACTTCCCAACGCAATTGGAAGCACGCCATTTGGAGTTCTATAGCTCTAGAAAATCCACTTTGAGTTCAGGGAGGTCAGAATCCAACAGCATATGCAGTCCTTCTTCAACCTCTGAATCTGATTTTTGCTCAGGTCCCTCAATTTCAGCCAGAAAATACCTGAAATCACAGAAAAATACAAAAAATCATAGTAAAGTCCAGAAATGTGAATGTAACATAAAAACTAATGAAAACATCCCTAAAAGTAACTAGATCCAACTAAAAACATACTAAAAACAATGCCAAAAAGCATATAAATTATCCGCTCATCAGTCGGCCAGTAAAAACCAGCCCGAAATACCTTTTTAGAAAGAGCTCGCGCCCCAAGGTGGTTGCCGCACATGCCACCGTGAACTTCCTCCAAGACCTCCTTTGTGGCAGAGGTCGGGACGCACTTGAGGAGGGGTATTGAAATCCCTCTTCTGTATAGGGTGTTGTCTACCAAGGTGTAATATTGTGCCTCTCTTATGAGCCTTTTTGCTTCCTTTTTATCTGTGGGAAGTGTTTCAGATTTGAGCTAGTTGATTATGGGGGTTATCCATCCTTGGCCTTGGTCCGATAT
>NC_029792.2:22604009-22607803 GCF_000816755.2 Arachis ipaensis
AGTTGACAGATTTTGTAGTGTTTCCTGGATGAGGCTTCTATTATTGCCCACTGGTTTGGTGCTGGCTAGTTTTGAAAGTGCATCGGCTCGAGCGTTTTGTTCCCGAGGTATATGTCGGATCTCGTATCCCATGAATTTTCTGAGTTGTTATCTGGTCTTATCTAAGTATTTCTGAATGGTGGGATCCTTGGCCTGGTAGCTCCCTTCTATTTGCGAGGTGACTACTTGTGAGTTGCTGAAGGTGAGCTTTTGAGCTCCAACTTCCCTAGCCAGCTTCGAACCAGCCAGTAGGACTTCGTACTCGGCTTGGTTATTTGAGGCAGGAAACTTGAACCTTAAGGAAAGTTCGAGTTGGGTTCTCTGGTCACTTTCTAGGATGACACCCGCTCCACTCCCGGCTTTGTTTGATGAGCCGTCAACGTAAAGGTTCTAATCTGTGGGGGTGCCCAGGGTGTCGGTGTACTCTGCGACGAAGTCGGCCAGGTATTGAGACTTGATGACTGTCCGAGCTTCATACTTAAAGTCAAATTTAGACAACTTAACTGCCCATTGTAGGATTCTTCCTGCTAAGTCAGTTTTCTATAGGATACCTTTTAACGGTTGGTTGGTCCGTATTCTAATGGTATGGGCCTGAAAGTATGGTCGGAGTCGTCGAGAAGTAAGTATAAGGACGTAGGCGAACTTTTCTATCTTTTGATAGTTTAGCTCAGCCCCTTGTAGAACCTTACTGATGAAGTAGATGGGTTGTTGCCCATTTTTGTCTTCTCTGACTAGGGCTAAAGCTATCGCCCGACTTCCTACGGCAAGGTATAGGATTAGTTCTTCACCTTCCCTGGGTCGGGTTAGGATGGGTGGTTGCCCCAGAAATGTCTTGAAGTCCTGGAAGGCTTGTTCACATTCTGGAGTCCATTCAAACCTCTTTTCTTTCCTTAGTGTTGCGTAGAAAGGGAGAGATCTCAAGGCCGATCCAGCTAGGAATCTAGGCAGGGATGCTAGCTTTCCATTTAGTTGCTGTACCTCTTTGACACAGGTCGGGCTTTTCATGCTAAGTATGGCTTGGCACTTATCTGGGTTTACTTCAATCCCTCTCTGGGTAAGCATGAAGCCCAAGAATTTGCCAGCTTCTACCATGAAAGTGCACTTTACGGGATTTAGTCTCATCCCGTGCCTTCTTATGGTGTTGAATACTTTGGCGAGGTCGGATAATAGCGCTTCTTCTCTTTGTGTTTTTACCAGCATATCGTCTATATAGACCTCCATCAGCTTTCCTATGTGGTTGGAAAAATGTTCATCAACCTTTGGTATGTAGCCCCTGCGTTCTTAAGTCTGAATGGCATGACTACATAGCAGTAGTTTACTCTTGGGGTTAGGAACAAGGTTTTCTCTTGGTCAGGATGATACATCAGGATTTGGTTGTACCCTGAGTAGGCATCCATGAAGGAAAGGTACTTGTATCCCGATGAGGCATCTACTAGGGTGTTTATATTCGGGAGTGGGTAGGGATCTTTTGGGCAAGCTTTGTTGAGGTCGGTGTAATCAGTACACATCCACCACTTCCCATTTGACTTCTTTACCAGTACGACGTTGGCTAGCCGTAATGGGTACTTAACCTCCCTTATGAACCCTGCTTCTAGTAAGGCATGTACCTGTTCTTCCACGGCATGCGATCTTTCCGGGTCGATCTTTCTTCGCTTTTGTTGCACTGGCCGAGATCCAGGATACACTGCCAGTTTATGGCACATTAGTCCGAGATTAATTCTGGGCATGTCCGCGGCTTTCCATGCAAATAGGTCAGAATTCTCCTTTAGGAACTTTGTCAATAGTTCTTTTAGGTCTCCTTTTAGGTTTGCACCTATGTTCATTGTTTTGTCCTGGGAGTCTTCGATTTGAATCTCTTCTGTCTTACCTCCTGGTTGTGGACGGAGTTCTTCTAGAGCTCGGATTCCTCCGAGTTCAATGGTATTGGAATCTTTTCCTTTGGGGTCGCCTTTTAAGTTTAGGCTTTCATTATAACAACGCCGCACGATTTTTTGGTCTCGTTTGATGGTGGATATTCCTTCTGGGGTTAGAAACTTCATACATAGGTGAGGAGTGGAGACTATCGCTGCGAGCTGGTTTAATTTTGTCCAACCTATAAGGGCGTTGTATGCAGAGTTCACATCAACCACAATGTAGTCTATGCTTAGTGTTCTGGATCGGGCTCCCCTTCCAAAAGTTGTGTGCAGTGGGATGTATCCAAGTGGTTGGATTGGCGCATCCCCTAGTCTGAACAGGCTATTGGGATACGCTCTGAGCTCCTTTTCTTGTAGTCTGAGTTTATCAAAGGCGGTTTTGAACAGGATATCCGCAGAACTTTCCTGGTCAACTAGTGTTCGGTGAAGGTTGGCATTGGCTAGTATGATGGTAACGACCACGGGATCATCATGCCCGGGGATGATGCTTGCAGCATCTTCTTTAGTGAAGGTGATAGTGGGGAGGTCGGGTGACTTGTCCCCTTCTTCGACGTGGTATACCTCTTTAAGGTGTCTTTTGTAGGATGATTTAGAGATCCCTCCTCCTGTAAATCCTCCATTGATCATGTGAACATGTCTCTTAAGGGTGTGAAGGGGGCGTTCAGCTCATCCATCCTCTTTGTCCCTTCTTCTCTTTTTTGGTTCGTCCACTTTGTTGGCTAGGAACCGATCTAGTCTCCCTTCTCGAGCCAATTTTTCTATGACATTCTTCAGGTCATAGCACTCGTTGGTAGTGTGCCCATAGATTCAGTGGTATTCACAATATTCTGTCCAACTTCCTCCTCTTTTATGTTTAATTGGGCGAGGGGGTGGGATCTTTTCAGTGTTATACACCTTTCAGTAGACATCCACGAGGGACACTCGAAGAGGGGGTGTAGTTGTGGTACTTCCTGGGTTTCTCAGTAGATTGGTCTTCGTTTTTCCTGAACTCTTTATCCTTATCTGGAAGTAGGTAGGAGAATTCGGTCTTTGAGGTTTCTCCTAATTGGGAGTTCTCCTCCATATTGATGTAGTTTTTCGCCCATTCTTGAACCTCGTTTAGAGATGTTGGGTGCTTCTTGGATATCGAGCGGCTAAAGGGTCCTTCTCGTAGGCCGTTGATGAGTCCCATGATAGCTACTTCTGTTGAAAGATTTTGTATGTCAAGGCATACCTTATTGAATCTTTCCATGTAGCTACGAAGGCTTTCCTGATCTCCTTGTTTAATTCCTAGCAAGCTTGGAGCTTGTTTGGCTTTATCCTTCTGAATGGAGAACCTGGCGAGAAACTTTTTGGCAAGGTCGTCGAAGCTTGCAATTGATCTTGGAGACAGGCTGTCGAACCACTTTATTGCCGTCTTAGTTAGGGTAGTCGGGAAGGCTTTACAACGAGTCGCGTCCGAGGCATCTGTGAGGTACATCCGACTTCTAAAGTTGCTGAGGTGATGGCTCGGGTCGGACGTACCATCGTATGGGGTCATGTCAGGAGCTTTGAAGTCTTTCGAGACTTTATCTTTCATGATTTCTTTTGTAAACGGGTCTTGATCCTTGTGAGGGTTATCCTTGTGAGTGGTCTTAGTTTTGAGGTCGGCTTCGAGTTTTAGGAGCTTGTCTTCCAGCTCTTGATGCCGTCTTGTTTCTCTCCGGAGGTCTCGTTTGGCAGCTCATTGACGTTCGACTTCTTGTTCGAGTTGTTTGAGGCGATCCTGCTGTTCACGGATGGCATCTAAAATTTTCGTGTTCAGGGGTTGCTTGTCTCCATTGGATTGGTGTGTGTCCTTTGATGTGGCATCCATGTTCTTAA
>NC_029792.2:22607969-22616607 GCF_000816755.2 Arachis ipaensis
AATATCTCATGATTTTGAGCATAGCTTTGATGTGTTTGGTTTATTAATGATAGGTGAAGAAAGCTTGGAGAAAGGTTGAAGTAAGAAGGAATGGTTAGGAGGAAGAGAGGACAAAAAGTTTGAGCAAAAGTTTGCCTCAAACTTTAGCTCAAACTTTTGGAATAAGTGAAAACGAACCAGCCACCAGGGAGCAAAAAGCTTGAGCAAAAATTTGCCTCAAACTTTTTGGCAAACTTTTGGCATCACAAATCAACACCCTGGAGAGCAAAAGTTTGCGCCAACGTTTGCCTCAAACTTTTACTCAAGCTTACATGATTCCAAACCCGGTTCACTTCGGTTCTTCTCCAAACTCCAAGAGCAATCAACCAAGGCCTCTATCAACCCAATTCCATCAAGAGCAAAGGCCCAATTGAAGGCTTGAAGACCATTTGAAGAAAGTGTATAAATAGCATAGGATTTAAGTTTTCAGGAAGCTTTCCTTTTAGTTTTCATAGAGAGTTTTCGGAGAGCTTTTGGTGTTGAGTGAATTTTAATTTCTAAGTCTCGGGGAAGGAGAATTGAATTCCCTTCCTCTTAGTTTTCTTGCTTTCGATTTCAATTACAATTGTCTTGGATCTTGGGTTGGAGAATTGAAGGAATTCTGTTTCAATCTCATCCTGAGATCTCTCTGTTTCATTTTACTGCACAATTGAATTTAAATTTCTGTTAATTGCTTCTTCATCTACTTTCTCTGCAATTTACATTTCCTTTGCAATTGTTCTTGTTGGATCTAGGAAGGCATTGAGATCTAGACTTGGTTATCTAGTCTCTTGGGTCCTGAGATCTGAATTATCATTTTACATTCTCTGTTTACTGCTTTCAAACTCATTTACATTTCTGTTTCAAGATCCGATTCAATTCAATTCATCTTCCACTCTTATGTTTGTTGCAATTTTACTTTTCCTTGTTTAATTTCTGCAAATCCAATTCCCAATTCCCTTTACAATTCAAGCCATTTACATTTCTTGCGCTTTAAGATTCTGCAATTTACATTTCTTGCGTTCTAAGTTTCTGCCATTTAATTTCTTGTTCTTTAAGATTCAGCACTTTAAATTTCAGACTCTTTAATTTCATGCAATTTACCCATTCCTTTTACTTTCTATGCAATTTAAATTCTGCAAATCACAAATCTCTCAACCAAATCTTGATTCGCTTGACTAAATCAACCACTAAAATAAAATTGCTCAATCCTTCAATCCCTGTGGGATCGACCTCACTCCCGTGAGTTATTATTACTTGATGCGACCCGGTGCACTTGCCGGTGAGTTTTGTGTCGGATCGTTTTCCGCACATCAAGTTTTTGGCGTCGTTGCCAGGGATTGAAATAGATTGACAATGATTAAGTGAAGTGGAGATCTAGATCAAGCACTTTTTCTTTTCTGTTTCTTTAACTTTTGACTAACACGCTAACTGTTTGAATTTTTGCCTAAGCTAACTAATATTTCACTTCAGCCATGGATTGAAGTGTTATTGCTTTTCTGGTATTACGTGATTCTTGTGTCTTGCTTGTATGTCAGATACAAGAAGAGAGATCCCTACCTTTCATGAAACTGACGAAAGAATCCTCCGAAGGCTAAGAAGAGAAGCAAGAGAAAAAAATGTTGCTGGAGAGGAAGAATCAGATGAAGAATATCATGAATTGGAGGAACACTCAACAAATCCAACAAATCCACCAGTGAGAATGGCCAACAACAATGGTCAACCCCAGAGGAGAGTCTTGGCTTCATATACATTTGCTAATCCAAGGCATTGTGGGAGTAGCATCCTTACCCCAAATGTCGATGCAAATAACTTTGAATTGAAGCCCCAACTCATCACCTTGGTGCAGAACAACTGTTCTTATGGAGGAGGCCCCTTGGAAGATCCAAACCAGCACCTATCCACCTTCCTGAGGATATGTAACACTGTGAAGACCAATGGTGTACATCCTGACAGTTACAAATTGTTGTTGTTTCCATTTTCCCTGAGGGACAAAGCCACTCAATGGTTGGAGTCATTTCCAAGAGAAAGCATCAACAATTGGGAGGATCTAGTGAGCAAGTTCTTATCAAAGTTTTATCCTCCTCAAAGGATCATTAGGCTCAAAACAGAGGTTCAAACATTTACTCAGATGGATGGAGAGTCGTTGTATGAAGCATGGGAGAGATACAAAGCTTTACTCAGGAAGTGTCCACCAGAGATGTTTAATGAATGGGATAAACTCCAAAATTTCTATGAAGGACTGACAATGAAAGCTCAAGAGGCACTTGACTATTCAGCAGGAGGCTCAATGCAACTCATGAAGACAGCTGAAGAAGCTCAGAACCTCATTGACTTGGTGGCTAACAACCAATATTTCTTTGCTCATCAGAGACAATGCCAGCCATCACAAAGGAAAAGAGTGTTAGAAATGGAAGGGGTTGACACCCTCCTAGCTCAAAACAAGATAATGCAGGAGCAGATTCAACAACAATTTGAGCAGATGACTAAAAAGATTGATAGCTTGCAAGTTGCAGCAGTGAATACAAGCCAACCATCAACCAAATGGGGGCAAAATGAAGAAAACCAAGAAGATCAGCAGCAGGAACAACCTCAATATGTGCATAACCAAAGCTCCGGCCAAAATGAAGTCTATGGTGACACCTACAATCCATCCTGGAAGAACCATTCAAACATAAGATGGGGAGATAACCACACTCAAAACCAGCAACCATGGCAATGAAATTCAAACCAAAACAACTCAAGAAACAACCAAAAACACAACCAGCAAACCACTAACCCCAATCCATATAGAAAACCCCAAAACAACCACCCAAATTCTAGCTATTGTCCACCCAATAACCAAACCACTAACCAAAACACCTACCATCAACCTTCAACACCCCACAACCAGCCACAAACATCACAAGACACTCAAAGGATCTCCAACTTGGAGACATTGATGGAAAAGATGATGAAGCACCAAGAGACAATGATGGAGAAACTCATGAAAAATCAAGAGATGGCAAGACAAGATCAAGAAGCAGCAAGAAAAGAACAAGAAGCAGCAAGAAAAGATCAAGCCACAACAAGCAAAAACCAAGAAGCTTCAATCAGAAATTTTGAGAGGCATATGGAACAAATGGCTAAACGAATTACAGATGCATCCCCTAGTGCCACTCAAGACCACCCAAGGGACAAAGGAAAAGCTACAAAGTGGGAGGAGTGCAAAGCAATCATAGTGGAAAGTGAGAAGAAAGCCATCAATCAGGAAGAACACAACAGAGAAGTTCCACAAGAAGAGACAGAAGAGAGAAGTGAAGAGGATCAGAAAATCAAGAATGTAAAAAGCTCAAAGAGAGATAAGGACATCCTTGAAACACAACTACAAGAGAAGAAGGAAAGGGTGAAGCCACATATCCCCAAACTTCCATACCCTCAGAGGTTCAAAAAAGAGAATGAAGATAAGCAATACTCAAAGTTCCTGGACATATTCAAGACCCTCAGCATCAATATTCCTTTCTTAGAAGCACTTGAACAGATGCTAGTGTATGCCAAATTTATGAAGGAAGTGCTGACAAAGAAAAAGTCCCTAAAAGAAGGACAAATTGTTGAGATGACAATGGAATGTAGTGCTATTCTCCAAAGAGAGTTACCAGAGAAGAAAGATGATCCTGGGAGTTTTTATATACCTTGCACCATAGGAGACATAACAATTGAAAAGTCATTCTGTGACCTTGGTGCAAGCATAAACTTGATGCCTTTGTCTCTAATTAGGAAACTTCGAATTTGTGAGCTGAAATCCACACGAATACTCCTTCAAATGGCTGACAAATCCATCCAGCAAGCAGTTGGAGTTGTAGAGAAGGTACTGGTAAAAGTGGGAAAATTCCTTCTCCCAGCTGATTTTGTCATCCTGGATATGGAGGAGGACCCTAACACTCCCATCATTCTGGGGAGGCCTTTCCTGGCTACGGGCAGGGCATTGATAGATATTGAAAAAGGGGAATTGTTGCTGAGAGTGCATGATGAGCACCTAGCATTCCATGTTTTTAAAAACCAAAGTAGTGTTAAACACCCAACCAATGAAGGTGTCCCCACAATCATCTGAATGCTATACTGTGAACCGGATCCTTTCACTTGAACACCTAGAGATCATCAAAGAGGAGACCGGAAAAAAGTTCACAGTAAGAGGAGAAAAGCTGAGGCACTATGATTTTCAACCCCCATGATCTAAGAGGATCGATGTCAAGCTAATGACAATAAAAGAGTGCTTGTTGGGAGGCAACCCAACCTGAGGTAGTTTTCTTTTCATAGCTTTTTCAATAAAAAATGTTGAATAATTGATATGTATTGCAAGGAGCTAAGTTTGGTGTTGCACACCAAAAACAACTTAAGGGAGAATGGAGGATTCTAAGTTTGGTGTTCCACCAAAACCTCATTCAAAAGCACATTCTAACTTCCTGCACATTGCTAGTCCAAGCAATCAAACAGATTATTCAACCACTTAACTGCTTTTTAGTCTTAACTTCATAACCTTTAGCAAGGATACAAGATTCTGCCTAGAGTTAACCTGCTGTATCCAGAGAAGTGGCAAGAAATTAAGTTTGGTGTTCCCACACCAAATTAAATCCACAAGCCACACTCAATTCATGCATACTAACTGGTCATCTAAGGGCTTGAGAAGCAAGCAACTTTTGAGAATTGTGCAGGGAATTCACCACCATTTGAAGACACTATGCATCATAACTCAAAAGGGCACAACAGAAGGAAGGACAAAGGAACTGCAAACCAATAGGTTGTATTTACACTTAACTCTTGCTGTTGAAAAAATGTTTTGACTTATGTTTTGTTAAAGTGTTCATCTAATACAAGTAGAATCACTCTTAAAATAAGTAAGCTAGTCTATGTGTGTGCTTGTGTGTTTACTTTCACTGAACAAAAAGCATGCTTTGTCCCCTGCATTTTTAATTCAATAAAAGAAATTTTTGAATGTGAAGTGAGATAGTTCTCTGTTAGACAGAAGTACAATAAAAGTAAGTGGTGGTATGTATGTGTGATTGTATGATAGCTCACTTTTAGTGAATAAGAGAACTAGGATGTCTCCCTCTAAGTAGAAAGTGGCCTACTGTCTATGAATCTCAATCAAATAAAAATCCTTGGTTAGAAAGAAAAACAAAAAAAAAGAAAAAAGGGGAGAAAAATAAATAGCCAAAGAGTGGCAGAACAAAAGAAAACAAAAAGAAACAAAGCTGGACACCAATAGCTTGAACCTTAGAATATATGCCTGTGGTGTCTTTGTACTAGGATTCTGCAAATCACAATTCACTCAACCAAATCTTGATTCGCTTGACTAAATCAACCACTAAACTAAAATTGCTCAATCCTTCAATCCCTATGGGATCGACCTCACTCCCGTGAGTTATTATTACTTGATGCGACCCGGTGCACTTGCCGGTGAGTTTTGTGTCGGATCGTTTTCCGCACATCAATGACTTCCAGGTTCCTCGACAACGGTGCCAATGTTCCAAGGGTTACCTGAAATTGGAGGTCGATCTCGGACGAGATCTTCTGAACTGGTCAAGGCTGCCACGTCCGACTTGTGGGAGTAGGAGGTGCTATTGGTCCTCATTCACCGGAGGGGGTGGTACCTGTAATAGACTCCGATGCTTAAGTCAGTACGGGCTTTTTGCAGGTTTTTTGTAGAAATTGGAGTATATCTTATACCTGGGTGCTCCAGTATATTTATAGTAGTGATGGGTGACCTTCCTTGAGATAAATTTGTTATCTTATCTTTTCTTTTTGTGGGTAAGGTCATTATCTTTGGTCAACCGCCTTTTTGTGGGCGGTGGTTCTTTTACCTTGGGCCTTCTTGGGCCTCTATGTCAATTTGGCGAGCTCTTTATAAAGAGGTCGGTGGCGAGCCAACCTTAAAATAGATCGGTCGTTTTGTCATTGTCCAACCCAAACCTTATAACTCGGTCTAGGGTATGAACACTGCCATTAGTGCAAATAACTTTGAGCTAAAACCATAGCAGATCACTCTAGTGCAGCAGAATTGTCATTTTCATGGACTCCCGCAGGAGGATCCTAATCTCTTCATCTCCAACTTTCTGCAGATCTGTGATACTGTAAAGACGAATGGAGTGAATCCTGAGGTTTACAAGCTCATGCTCTTCCCATTTACTGTGAGAGATAGAGCAAAGTAGTGGCTTGATTCTCAGCCCAAGGAAAGCTTGGACATATGGGACAAGGTGGTCAATGGATTTCTGACCAAGTTCTTCCCACCCCAGAAGTTGACTAAGCTTAAGGTGGATGTCCAAACCTTCAGAAAAAAAGATGGAAAATCTCTTTATGAAACCTGGGAGAGATACAAGCTGATGATAAGGAGATGCCCTCCTGACATGTTCTCTGAATGGACAAAGCTGCAGATCTTTTATGATGGCCTCAGAGAGGTGGCCAAAATATGTTTAGACAGCTTTGCAGGTGGTTCATTGCACATGAAAAAGATGCCTGAAGAGGATAATGAGCTTATTGAGATGGTTGAGAACAATCAGTATCTTTACTCTTCTGAGAGGAACCCTGTGAATTCTGGAACTACTCAGAAGAAAGGATTCATGGAGTTAGACACCCTCCTGGCTCAAAATAAGATCATATCCCAGTAGATTAGCATGATTTCTCAACACCTGAGTGGGATGCAAGTGTCAGCTACCAACACTCAAGATGCATCCTATGACATGACTGGAAGCCACAACCAAGGGGACGCTTATGACAATGCTCAATCCACCACCGGGCAAGTGAACTAAATGGGAAATTCCTCCAAAAATCCCAACATTGATCCCTATTCCAACACTTTCAATCAAAGATAGAGAAATCACCCTAACTTTGGGTGGAGAGAGCAGCCACAGAAGCCCCAACAGAATTTTAACAACAACTAGGGTGGCTCCAATCAGAATCGATTTAACAACCGGCAGTTCCAACCCTCTCAGCAGCAACAAGGGCCCTCTCAAGGCCAAAACACTCGTGACTTAGCCACACTAGTTGCTGAGCTTGCCAAGACCACTAACAATTTCATGCAAGAGACAAGATCTTCAATTCGGAACTTGGAAGTACAAGTGGGTCAGTTGAGTAAGAGGATACGAGAGGAGTTTAAGGAAGAAAAGGCTCAAGAAGCGGCTGGAAGCACCATGTTACACGCCCCACTAGTGGTAAAAGAGCCTGAAGTGCCACACCCTCAGAAAAAGCAAAAGGAGACCAAGGATGAGCATCTGTCTCAATTCTTGGAAATCTTTAAGAAGTTACACATCAATATTCCTTTTGCTGAGGTGTTGGAGAAGATGCCTCCCTACATGGCTTTCATGAAAAGCCTACTCTCTGAGAAGAAGGCCTTGAAGGGAGATAAAACTATAGTCTTGACCAAAGAGTACAGTGCACTAATTCAGAGGAAGCTACCAAAAAAGATGCCTGATCTTGGAAGCTTCCTAATCCCCTGTACCATAGGGACTATCACTTTTGAGAAGGCACTCTGTGACCTTGGTTCAAGCATAAATCTGATGCCTCTGTCCGTAATGAAGAAGCTGGGAATCCAAAAGGCACAGCCAACAAGGATTACCCTGCAAATGGCTGACAAATCACTGAGGTAAGCTTATGGTCTAGTGGAGAACATACTGAGTCAAAGTTGGAGAGCTCTTCCTCCCTGCCAATTTTGTGATACTTGATATGGGAGAGGAGGATGCAAATGACTCCATTATCCTAGGAAGACCATTCCTGGCCAGTGCAAGAGCCCTGATAGATGTTGAGATAGGAGAAATAATGCTGAGGTTATTACATGAGAATTGGATGGTTTTCAAAGTTTTTAAACCTCCACCACTCTCTGACAAAGGAGGTACTAGCATGCAAAGTGCAATGTTGAAGTCTTCCCCCTTGGTTGGAGCTAAAACTATTCCCCCTGACATCAAACCTAAGTTTGGTGTTGGGGATGCACTGTCCACCAAGGAAGGAGAACCCAAGAAGAAGGTACCCAAGGGCTAGAGGAACAAGAAGATTCCTACTGAGAACTTCTCACCTAGCATGAAGGTGGTGTTCACAAGAAGCCCAATCATTCCACATATTGTGAACAGAATCTTGTCACTTGAGCATGTTGAGTTGATTCATGATAGCACAGGAAGGAAGTTCACAATGAGGGGTGAAGACCTGAGCCCCTATGATCCTCCTCCTTAGAGGAATTGCCCGTCAAGCTAATGACGGTAAAGAAACGCTTGTTGGGAGGCAACCCAACCATAAGTATCCTTTAGTTTATTTCTGTTTTGATTTGAGTTTTCTTTTAGCTTGAGTTTCTTTTAGTAAAATTTTTATTTGTCATTAATTTTCATAATTTTTCTAGTATTTCTGATGTTTGTGATCATGTACAATACTTAGAACAAGGATAGGAAAGCTCAGACAGAAGAACAGAATATCCTAGAGAAATACAACTGAGGGCGCTAAACGCCGGGGAGGGCGTTTAGTGCTAAGGGAGGGAATTTTGGCTTGGGCATTTAACGCCTAAAAGGGGGCATTCCAACACAATTTTCTGCTCCCCCTAGGGCATTTAATGCCCATTACTTGCGTTAAACTCCAGAAAAAAAAAAAAAAGAGGTTGATC
>NC_029792.2:22616617-22621810 GCF_000816755.2 Arachis ipaensis
TGATCCCCTGGTGGCGCTAAACGCCAGGGAGCAATCAGCGAGAATGAAGGAGAGGTCTTATCCACTGGTTAAACCACAACCTCCAACCACTTTTGACCCATTCAAACCTCCCCTTTCTCTCTCCTCCTTACCCACTTTTCTATCCACATTCATCCATCTTATCACCCATTAAATCCCTAAATTCTTTCAACCAACCTCCCACTCCACCCAATCCACACTCATCTTTCCCATCAATCTCTGCTTCCAACAACCCACCAATTTTTGCTTTCTCATTCTTTATCCATGACACCCAGGACCAGTGAATCCTCAAGGAAGAGAATGAAAAAGACTCCCGCTTCCGATTCATGGGACTTCATCCGGTTCTTTACAAACACCCATGAGGAACATTTTTATGAGGTAGTGCACAAGAAGGTGATTCTTGAGGTACGTTTTGATCTCCAACAGGGGGAGTACCTAAAAATCCAAGAGGAGATTCATAGGTAGGGTTGGGAAGTTCTTACCAACCCCGTAACTGAGGTTGGAGCCTTGATGGTCCGAGAGTTCTATACCAATGCTTAGGTCACTTACAAGCATGTCAGAGGCATGAACCCGGAGCCAAAGAAATGGTGCACTGGGGTCAGAGGGCATATCATGAATTTCAGCCTGGAGAGTGTGAGGATGGCGTTGCAGTTACTGGGGCCACGAGAAGAGCCACGAGAAGACCCTCATTCCTACACTTGGAGGGTCGACACTGACCAGCGGTTGGATCAGATTCTTGCTGACATCTGCATGCCCGGAGCTCAGTGGAGGAGGGATGCTCAAGGTCGGCCTTACCAACTGGGTAGGCATGAGCTTAGGCCAGTTGCTAGAGGATGGCTGGAGTTCATCCAACGCTCTATCATCCCTACGAGTAACCGCTCTGAGGTTACCATTGAGCGAGCAGTTATGATCCACTGCATTATGCTTGGGAACGAGGTGGAGGTACATGAGGTGATCCCTCAGGAGCTTTACAGGATAGCGGACAAGCCCTCTACCTCTGCGAGACTGGCTTTCCCACACCTCATCTACCGCCTATGTGCAGCAGCTGGAGCTCACATTGAGGGAGATACCCCGACCGCCATGGATAGGCCGATCACCAAGAATGGTATGGAGCATGTGAGAGAGCTCGAACAGGGATATCAGCAGGAGCTGGTTCCTCCTCAACAGCAGGACCATCAGCCTGAGATGTCTCAGGGATACTACTTCCCTCCCCGTGATTATTAGGACCAGTTGACCGCATCTCTTGGGGAGTTGACATCCTCTGTGGATTAG
This sequence comes from Arachis ipaensis, assembly GCF_000816755.2. Taxonomy (NCBI): domain Eukaryota; kingdom Viridiplantae; phylum Streptophyta; class Magnoliopsida; order Fabales; family Fabaceae; genus Arachis; species Arachis ipaensis. The sequence goes on from NC_029792.2 coordinate 22,617,908, forward strand.
CTGAGGATAGAGCATCAGGATGACTCTGCCCTTCTCCACCAACTGGTGGAGAAGCAACAGAAGTAGAGGCACGACTTGGATGAGCTGAGGCGCCAGAGAGGATTTCCTAGAGAGAACAGCAGCCACCATGACTGAGGTGGTTGAGTTTCATCCTCCCCTCCTTTATCTTACTTTCTGTTTTTCTAGTATTTCATTCTATTTTCTATTTTCTATTCTAATTTTACATGATCACTAGTAGGATTTCCCTTCTTTTCTAGTTTAGTTAATTATTTTTGAAAATTTTCAATTTATTTTGAAAGATGTCTCATGTATTGTACACTAAGCTTAAAAAGAAAAATCTACTGAAAAAGAAGAAGCAAAATGCATGAGATCTTGAGTTACATATTATGAGTTGTTCTAGTTATTCTGATGTGGTGGCCTTATCTTTATTTCTGAATGTATGAATTAACTGTGCATATTTGATATTGGAGTTGAGAATATTGGTTCTTGAGGAACAAGAACTTAGAGAAGTATTATTGATTCTCTAAAATAAGAAAAAGATTGATTTTTGAAGCAAAACAAACAGCAAAAAGAAAAAAAAAGAAAAATCAAAAGAAAAAATGTCCAAGGCTTTGAGCATCAATGGTTAGGAAGGTCACAACTGATCTAAAGCTCAAAAGAGTGGTTTTCCTAACCATATGCTTGTGGTGTGAAAGTATCAAGTAACCTTTGAGACTAAACACTTAAAGTCGTGATCAATTGTTATTACAGAGTGTGCCAAAGGCTCTGAGCACCACTGCCTGGGAGAAAAGAAAAAGAAAAAAATTCGAACTCAAGGGAGTTCCTTAGTTAAGTGCTTGTGGTGTTCTTGTTTCAAGTTAGGCTTGAAAACAAAATACTTAGAGTCACGGCTAGGCTCAAGGTGTAAAGCACCAAAGAAAAGAAAAGAAAAAGCTGTGTTCAAGAATCAATTGGAGCCTAAAAAAGAGAATCTCTAATATCATCCGAGTTCTAGTTCTGAAAGATATCAATATTTATGAGCTTCAAAGCATGGTGAGATGCCAAAGCTATTCAGAAATAGAGTGTCATTAACCCCATTCAGTAACTAGACCTGAGCTTAAATGAATACCCAAGTCTCAAGTATTTTCTCCTCTTGGTCCTATACTGTTTTGGTTGCTTAAGGACAAGCAACAATTTAAGTTTGGTGTTGTGATGCGTGAGCATCTTGTACCTTTTTTCTAGTCATTTTCTATTTATTTTTAGTTAGATTTTATTTAATTTCATAGTATTTTGATGCAAAAACTCTCTTTGGATGCTACTTTGAGTTGTTCTTGTGTTTTTATGATTTCAGGTGAAATTCGAACAGTTTGGCAGAGTTCTGAGCTGAAAACAGAAAAGCTGGTAGCACCCTCCCTGGGCGCTAAATGGCCAGCCGGCGTTTAGCGCCAGCAAGGCCCACGAGATAGAAGCATTCTGCCCCCTCTAGGGTAATAAACGCCCACTATGGCGTTTAGCGCCAACAACCTGTCTGAATTCACACTCTTGGATGCATCTAAAGTGGATTTAGCATTTATTAGCTTTATTTTATTTTCTCTTTGTAATTTTTATTTACAAACAATATCTTTTAGTTTTAGAATTTAATATTTTTATTTTATTTTTGAATCAAATTAGGTTAGATATAAAAGGGAAAAGATTCTCTCTTTAGGGATTCGGACCTTTAGATGTTTTTGCTTCACTTTTGGAAGAACTCTAGTTTTCTCTGTAAGTCATGAGCAACTAAACCTCCTTGGTTAAGATTGGGAGCTCTGTTTATTTCTATGGATTAAGATTAATGTTTTTCTATTTTAATTAATGTACTGATTTAGTTTCAAGGAATTGTTTTCGTTCTTATGAATCTGGGTGGAATGAGAGTATGACCCTTATTCTACATGAGTTCTTGTGATTCTCGAGAGAGTTATCTCGCATTGAACAATAGCTTGAAAACATTTCTCCTAAATTGCTAATTACATGAACTAATTGGGATATGTGACATATAATTCTGTTAGCTTTGGATAATTAGGGTTTCTGTGGCTATAAACTAGTTTTTGAACTTAACCTTCTAATCGGAATTAAGTGACCACGAGAGTGGCGGTTAATGAAGGTTAGAAAAGATTAAATCACTAAGAGATTAGGGTTTAATCATTTATAGTTTGCCATGAAATGAATCATGTATTGTTAAAATAGTTGGTAAGAACTTTTAATCCGAAAAAGTAAACTTCTCTGAAACCTTAACTGTTTTCTCTTATAGTTTTCACACCAAACTCGTTTACTGCCTTGTTTACTTTATTGCTTACTGTTTATGCATTTTCAACTCAACAACAATCTTTTCTATTTGCCTAACTAAGCCAATTAGATAACCATTGTTGCTCAATCCAGCAATCCTCATCGAATCGACCCTCATTCACCTGAGGTATTACTTGGATGACCCAGTGCACTTGCCGGTTAAGTTGTGCACATTCCTCTGTTTGCACACCATCTACCCATGTTGGACTCCATTTGTTATTTCTTCCTTTTCTCTCTCAAGCCTACTAAGCTATCTTGGTGTAACCAAACCAATATAGCCACTAAGAGACTTTTGGTTCCTTGCCATAACCCTCATGATATGTACTTTGATCTATTCCAACATTGTGATGATTGGCTTGCCTCTATATTTCAGAATATTTCCATTGAATGTCTCACAGTTGTTGTTAGTCATACTGTCCACCTTTGGCCACTCACTAAAATGTGCCTTTGCCCAAGTCTTTGGGTCAAGTCTGTCTAAGTATTCCCAGGCAACATTGTTGATTCGCTTTAACCTCATCATTGCAGCCTCAAACTCATGAACAACGGTGACTCTACAACATTCCCAGACTGCCCCCTTTCAACTGCTTATCCTTCCACCTTTTAGTGAAGTTGCCCCTTTCAACAGAGGATCATGGGTGAACAATTTAGCAGTCCAGACCCTGTGAATGGTTCTTTGTTTTTATCTGCAGAGTTTATTGGGGTTGAAGATACCTATGCAAGCTATGTGACGTATGCGAAGGGTATTGATTTTGCCATGCAAAAGGGAGATTCTATTAAAGACGAGGAGGAAAATTTTGTCAGGAAGTTTTTCTACTACAATCGGCAAGGGGTGCGGGAAAAGAAGCACTATAAGAGGGTTGACAGAAAAAGACCCCATAAACCGGAGACAAGAACAAATTGCAATACCAAGCTTGTTATGTTTCTGGACAAAAGTTGTGGGAAGTGGCGGATGAAGGCATTGGTTGAGGAACATAATCACGACTTGTCGTCCCCAGTGTTCACTAATATAATGGCACCGCATAGGAAGATCACAGAAGGTCACAAAGCGCATATACATAGCATGCATGAAGCCGGTTTCCATACAACTCAAATCATGGGCTTCTTTGCCCATATGTGTGGTGGATATCACAATCTTAACCTCATAAGTAAGGACTTGTATAATTATATGGATGGAGTTAGACAATTCAGAATAGTGGAGGGAGATGCAGCGCAACAATAAGCTACTTAAAGGACAAGGCTGAGTTGGATCCTATGACAATTGTGCAGTATACGTATTATACTGAGAAGCACCTTAGTCACATGTTTTGGTCAGATATGGACACATACAGCATGATTATGAATACTTCGGTGATGTGTTGGGATTCGACTCGACGTATAAAAAAATTTATACATAAAAAATACAAGAAATAATATCTTAGGAGTTATTAATCTCACAGGAGAAGATAAATTAAATAAAAAAAAATAAGCATAAAGTGATAATAACAGTATAACAATTAATAAAATTTAGTCTAAAATGCTATCATAATAAGGAGATAATAATATCATAACAATTGATTAAAAGGAACAATATAGAAAAAATTAATTATACTAACCAAAGAATCA
>NC_029792.2:22621884-22626244 GCF_000816755.2 Arachis ipaensis
GACAGTTTGGATAGCTACATAATGAGTATTTATGTTTGGTACAAATAGTAACTTTTTAACAAAACTATTTAATTGTTTATGGAGGAATTAAAAAAAATAATTTCTATTATAACAAAAAGCTTTTTATCATTCTTCTTTTAAAATAAGTACTTTTCGAAATAAAAACCTAAATACAAAATAACTTATTTATAAATTACTTTTAACATAAGTATTTATTATTTCGACTTTTTTTCTAAAATGAACTTAATTAAGTTGATTATTCAAACTGGACCTTAAGATTACCCTTTTTAGGAGACTTCTACCTTTCATATTTTAATTTTGTTAAAAAAACTCTAATATCATTTTAATTTAATTTTAAACTTTTAAGATAAATAAAAAAGATGTGACTATTTATGCATTTCATAATTTAAAAAATATTTATTATCGAGGAAGTTAAAAATATTCTAGAGGGGGAGAAAAAGACAGATGGAGAGAATTAGAGTTGAAGAACTACTTGTTGAACTACTATTTTTTTTTAATTTGAAAAAAAAAATAAGAATCAAAGAATAAAAGATTAAAAGATTAAAAAGATATAGAAGGAGAAGAATAAAAAAATTATTACATCTGCAAAGTAAAAAAAAAAAATTTTGAGTGAATAAGAACATTATTATATTTTATTAACACTATACAAGAATGAACTATTTTTTTTATGGATTAAAGAACCAATAAAACAGTGTTAGTTGAAAGTTTAAAGATAATTATATATAGTTTTGTTAATTATCATCATCTACTGATTCACTAATTTTATAAATCAAAATAAAGCAACGTGCCACCAGTTCACCAACTAGGCAACTACATGAGTCAGGGAGGGATCATGTCCATTAATTTTTTTTTAAACAAAAATTAAAATTTTGGCGGGGCCATTACCCTCTTCACTCCTATGTGTCTCTGCCCTGGTGCTGGTCTTTCTTTACCTAGGTCAAAGGCCATCGAATATTACTCTGTATCAGTATACTCTTTTTTTTATTACTTTTTCCTGGTTTTTAAATTGGAAACTTCTTTTATCATAATCTGGTTGCTGAAAATTTGGTTTTTTTTTTTTTCTTTTTTCAGGTTAACATTGGATTTTAAATTTTGTTTCAATTTGAAAACACTTCTTGGTTACAAAGAAAAACATAATCGCTCTGTTTAAATTTAAACACATATTTTATGTTAGAGGTCTAATGAATTCATTTTTCTTCAGTTTTACAAAACGACACGTTTTACTTTTACTTCTTTCTAAATACCTTCATGAAAATTATCAACTAATGATTATCTATAGCAAAGTGCATCAACAATTATCAACATTAAAAAATTATATTAGAATGTAAATAGATTCAATTATTTCATTTAAATGTTAATTTTAACTTTTTAAATATTCCTTTAAACATTATTTTATGAGATAAAAGTACATTTTTCAGTATTATTGTTACTTTTTTTTTTTACCATGAGACTCGAACCCACAACCTCTTAATTGAATATGAAAAAGACGGCTCAGGATTTAGTGGTCCAGGAATCTTTGGACCACTTAGGGTGTGTTTGGCAAACGCGTTGAGGAGGAAAGAAGTACGTTTGAGTCTCTTGAAAGTTTCACTTTTATGTTTGGCAACTTTTATTCTTCTGAACGCATAAGTGATTCTGGCGGAGAAGCTAAAATTTGTAGCTTCTGCGTTTCACGTTCATGGTGGGCTGGTGGCTGATTATCTTAGAAAATTAAGTGAAAATTTTATTTCTTTTTTACCAATCATATCCTTCATTTTCTTCTATACAAAGGATACTAGTAACTATTACCATCACAGTTCTCTATAGTTCTTCCTACTTATTCTTAGTTCCAATTTTTTTTCATGAAAATGTTTTAAATTTGTTTCAATCACTAGCAAAGTGAATATTTTAATTTTTTTAATTATTTTTAGTACTCACTTTCATATTTTAATTTTTATATTTTTTATTGTATTTTATATTTATAGGATAAATATTTTTATATTATTTGTGTAGTATTCTAATTTCTCATGTTATGTTTTTATATGAGTTTTTTTTATTATTTACTATATTATTTTTTATGAAATTTTTTTATTTTTGTTTGACTTTGTTCATGTGATTTTTATTTATTTTATTGTATTTTTTTTATTCATTGACAACTGTTGTTGATTTTTTTATTATGCTCTAATTTTTAGATATTTTGTTAATTTTATGATATTTTTATTATTATTTGTTCATATGAATTCTTTTTTTTCTATCCTCCTTTACTGCATTGTATTTATGTTGTGTATGAAATTTTTTTACTTTTTATTTAATTTTATTCATATGAATTTTATTTACCTTTTATTGTATTTTTTTTGTTCATATGATATATGTTGTTGATTTTATGATATTTTTATTATTTTTTATCTGTATCAATTTTTTTATTCTTTGATGTACTCTATTTTTGTTTTGTATTAATTTTTTTATTTTTTATTCTGATTTTATAGAATTTATAATTGTAATTATTATATACTACTTTTATTATCAAAATTTTATAATATAAATTATGATCTTATAAAAAAAAGACAAAATAAATAAAAATTAATTATAAATAACAATAGAGTCATAGATAATGAAAAATAATTGATACAATAAAGGAAATGGATTATAGTCCAAAATAATACTAAATTAAAGAGTACTGACCGTACTAAAAAAATTATAGAATATTTTTTTTTGTTTAATATTATAAAATTTATAGTACTCTTTTCCATATTTTTATTTTTTATTGTATTTATTTTATTTATATGATAAATATTTTTTATATTATTTTTGTTAGGGTTTTAATTTTACATGTATATAAAAAAAATTATTTAAATTGACGTCTCTTTTGGTAATTTTTCATCTAAAAGTGATTTTGAGTAGTATAATCCAAACAACATTTATCTTACTATAATCAATTTTGATATAAAAATTGCCAAACATAAATCACGTTAACACAAACTTTTCATCAAAATCAATTTTATGCAAACTCCCGTTTGCAAACTGTAATCCAAACACACACTTAGTGGTCCAAGTAGAAAACATGTTTTTGGAGTTATTTTATCAATTGCTACGTAGTCTTTGAACTAATTTTAATTACAAATCAACCCCATATATTTTATTTAATTATAAAAATAGTTTTTTATTTTATAAATTATTATTTCATCAATTATCTATTATATTTATAAATTCCAATGGAGTTATTTTATAAATCATTGATCCTGTAGTTTGGTCTAGTTTGGACGAAGGAAATGTATTTCTACTAGTATTAATTAAATCCGTGATACTACATGACGAAATTATTTTGGTAACCAAGTTTAACCAAGTTGGTTCAATAGCTTATTGGTATAATAAAAAACAATTGATTGAGTAGATGGGTACCATTACCAATCGAATGAAATTGGCAAAACATTCAACTTAATCACCTTCCAATCGATTGGATTACATTACCAATCGATTGAATTTGGCTAAAACTTCAATGTCATCACTTTCCAATCGATTGTATTTGGCTTGTTTTCGTGAATTCAATCGATTGAGTAACAACAACAATCGAATTGTTTTGAGGCATTCATTCGATTGGAAAGTATAAACAATCGATTGGTTTAAGCTTTTTACCATTCTACCTTACAACTTTCAATCGATTGTTTTGTGATATAGTGTAAACCAATCGATTGAGTTATCATTCAATCGATTGTTTTGAAAAACCAATCGATTGAATTTCAAGGAAACACGATTTGGAAGCCATGGACGAACGTAACGAGATCAAAGTTAATTTTTTAATCAATTGGAATTATTAGGATGAATGGAGGATATAATTGGTTGTTATTTTTGTATTTGATTGTTAATAAATATAATAGATAATTGATAAAATAATAATTTATAAAATAAAAAATTATTTTTATAATTAAATAAAATATATGAGGTTAATTTGTAATTAAAATTAGTTCAAGGACTACGTAGTAATTAATAAAAAAAACTCCAAAAACATATTTTTTACTTGGACCACTAAGTGATCTAAAGGTTCCTGGACCACTGAATCATGTGCCTGAAAAGACTATGCCATTTGAGCTATTACTCATTGGCAGTATTATTATTACTTAAATGCGCTAAAAAGTACCAATTTCATTTTAATAGTTAAAAATTAAAACATTTGACTTACGATTAATTCTACACAAACCAACAAATTTTTTAGAATTAATTTTCTTAACGGAGTTAAAATGCTAAATTTTAAATTACATTCTAAAATATTAAAATATCACTATTATCTTTGAAAAAACAAATAGACAAACAAATTTAAACTAAATAAGTTTATCTATAATTTCCTCTATTTTAAGTAACGCTG
>NC_029792.2:22626399-22628347 GCF_000816755.2 Arachis ipaensis
TATAATTGTGAAAAAAATTTATTTAATAACTGAATAATACTATACATCTAAGTCTTTTTATAAACTAAGTTTAATCAAGTTAAATAATAAGATTTAGAATAATGATAGTCATAAATATAATTTTTTTTCGGACATTTCAATATCATAGGGAATTAATATTATCAATTTTATCACCAAAACAAATAGCAGTAACTTAGACATTTCGCCAATAAGTTATAACACATAGTCTCCTCATACTCAATTAAGAGATTGCGGGTTCGAGTCTCCTATCTTTAGTAAAAAAAAAAAAAAGGTAACTTAGACATCTCCATAACAGTAACTAATTACTCGTTTCTTGTTAATTTTTTCAAACCCTCCATCTTAGTTTACATTTTATTGTCAAACACCACCTTCAATTTTTTTCAACTTGTTTTGATAGACCCAGTAACTTTTATTCCCAAATTTGTTGTCCACCTAATTAACGACCCAAGTTGAAAAAAAGCATTTTTTAGCATACAAAATTCTAAAACTGACCATGCAGTAAAGTTCAGAGTTACCGCTCTTAAGCTTAAACCCCTTAGTTGAACTTAGGGTGTTCAAAATCGAACCAGACCAAACAAAATTGACGGACCAAACCAAAAAAATAAAAAATCGAATAAATTAAAAACCAAAAAAAAATAAAAAAAAATTAAATTTTTGTTGTTTTTATTTTGGTTCGGTTCGATTTTCGGTTCTATTATAAAAAATTTGAACCAAACTGCAACTATAACTTAAAGATCCAAAATATCCTTAAATTAAATCTAACCTTAATAACCCAATACGCTAACACCCTCACTCATACTCTCCTTCACATCTCCTACGCCGCACAATCTTCTCCAGTCCTCAACCATCACTCATACTCAATCCCTCTCCACTCCCCTCTTCGCAGAGTCAGTTAGCCTCTTTACCGTCGCAGTCATAGCCTCTCCCTTTCCCTCCCTCGCATTCGCAGCCTCTCCCTTTCTCTTCCTTGCTCCCTCGCCATCGTTCACTCAAAGTGCTGCATACACACAACGCCGCTTCGCCGCACACAGTGCTGCTGCGCACAGAGAGCGACTAAGCGAGCCCCTCTTCCTACGCCTTCCATCTCCAACAATTGCAGCGCCGTCGTGCTCTAGTCATCTAGGTTTCATCTCTGGTTTTTGGTTGTTCGTCATTGAAGCCGTGCTGTTCGTCCTCCACTTTGTCTCTGTCATTGAATCCGTGACGTCCCTCTAGCGTAGCCGCCTCCCTTGGGGCCACTGATGCGCCGTCGTATCTCCGTTTCCAGCCCCGTCATCTGTCTCACCATCTCCGATTCTTTTTCTGATATTTGGTTCTTTTTTATTTTTTTCTTGATTTTTGCTTATGATTATTCCATTTGTTGTTGGTTCTGCTTTTTATTTCAGGATTTTGATTTTATTTTTTTTAATTTGTTATTATGATTATTAGTTCTGGGTTATGATTATTTCATTCTAATAATTTGGTTTTTTTACCTTCCATTATCTAAACTCTGATGTAAATACACATAATTATCTAGTCATTTGGTTTTTTGTTATGATTGATAGTTTGGGTTACAATTATCTAGTCATCTGGGTTACAATTATGCACATAATTTCTTTATTGCTGTATGATTTCGTTTTATGACTCTGACTAAGTAGGACATATTTTTTCTTTGAATTGATAGAAAAACCGAAAAAATTGAACTAAATCGAACCGCAATTTTAATAAACAATCGGATCGGATGACTTTTTTTTAAATAACCAAACCAAACCGCACTACGAACATCGCTAGTTAAATCCACCTTCAAATACTCCGTTCGCCACCTGTTGTCACGTCATTCGTCAGTCAAATATCTTTCACTCTTAGCCATCCAACTCTGTGCCACCGTAGAACTTACCTAATATTAATAATACTAGTATTCCTAATATTAACTAGCAGTCCTCAATAA
>NC_029792.2:22630424-22632061 GCF_000816755.2 Arachis ipaensis
TTAAATTAAATTAAAAATATTAAAAATTTGTGCTAAGGAAAGAACAAATTCAACTTAGTTCTTCACCCTCTCTACACAAGCAACACAAAACGCGATGATGGAAGGACAACAATGGATATATAAAGGAAAAGAAGGGTGGTGACACGTGTCACACATGCATTAGGTTAAACGGTGGTGCATCTACAAAATGCAGGTTAGATTTGGGTCCCACCATCCCCTGCAAACTCAGATTCTATTTTGCATGGTCCTGATCAAAAGATAGACACGTTTTGTCCACGCAATCCTCCTAAGCAAAATGCAGGTTGCGTTTTGCAAAGGATGTTTTCTTTTCTTTTTCGTTCAGAGTAAAACGCAAATTACATTTTTTTCGTTTCTCGCAAAACGTAGGTTGCGTTTTGCAGGATTGTAAATCTGTAAGTCCATAATTATGCATAACATACCATAATACAATATGTGTGAATAACACCATTTTTTTTTTCATTCTTAAATTATTTTCTGCTGTTTTTAGGTATTATTTTTCATTTTTAGACTATACTTTTGGATATTCTTTTTGTTTAGAATATCTCTTATTCACATTCTTTTATGAACGAAAGATTGAATCTATTATTCTATAGTTTTTTGTCTGATCTATTATGTAGTGTTTGTTTTTAGAAACTTAGACCGAGAAATTAAGACTCAATATTATATTTGGTGGTCAAAGATTGGAACTAAAATTTTAGTCTTGAGACACAAAATTTTAATTTCTTCGATACTTCTAGAAAGTGGAGACACTGGAGACTAAAATTTTTTTAGATGGAGACTGAAATTTTAATAACAATTCATCTTAAAAATACCCGCATTCAACTTTTCAAATTCACATTCTACCTTTTCTACCTTCTTCACCTCTCCAACCTTCTCTCACCTCATATTCGGCGACATTTTCAGCAGCAACTGCAGTGGTTTTACAAGCTCAGGCAGTTGAACTCGACGACGACGAGGATAGAAGATGTGGTGGTGGTGGATCCTTCTTGCTGCTTCGGTCATGTTCTCCCTCTGTGTTCACGCTTTCAATGACGTGACGGACTTCAACAGCAACAACGACGATATGGTGACAGCACAAGTGCAAACGTAACGGCCTCCTTCAACGGCAACGGTGTTGGCGAGTTCCAACAATGGCAATGGTCTCAACGATGACCTTCTTCCTCCTTCTCTCTCATTCTCTCTGGAAATCTCTCTCCCTCTCAGATCCGGTCTCCCCCTTTCTCTTCGGTTTGTGTGACTATAACATCTCCTCTCTCCACCACCGCCGGTGTCTTTCCTTTCTTTTCTCTTTTCTCTCTTTCTTTCTTTTTCTTCTCTAGTTCCTTTTTCTTCTCTGCTTTCTTTATTTCTTTCCTAGCTTCTCTCTTTCTCTTTATTTTATTTTTGTTTTTTAATTAACAAAAATATTTAAGTAATTTTACTTATTTTAATCTTTATATTTATCTTAAATCAAATAGAATATTTAGACATAATTCAATTCTGTATATTTTATACTAAACACATTTGTGTCTCAACTTCTATTTTTTAGTTTTAGTCTCTCTTTAAATTAAAAGAAATGGAGATAAACATAGAAGTGAGTATGGAACATGGGTCACCTTGAATGGGACCATTTAGTT
>NC_029792.2:22632169-22633150 GCF_000816755.2 Arachis ipaensis
GTATAATTTAAGATCATACATATTTCATTATTCTCAAAAAACTCAAATCTTTACTTATTGCTAAAACACATTAATGATATAAACTATTTGGTCATTTCATTTTGTCTTAATTAATTACTATCATAATACTGTCTTACATAATTAATATTTAAGACGTGTTAAGATTACCAATTAAAAGAATTTTTACAGAAATATACAAATGTAAACTTTATGGTTTAAAATTTCTACTAATCTTAACATGTTAACTAAGCACTTAATATTAAGTATCTACTATTTCTTTCATCTAATCATGATAAATTTTCTTTTCATAATAATTGAAACTTTAACTACATAAAAACAATTCTTGAAATTCAATTGATGGTTAATGTCGAATACCTAAAATTTATTTAATTAAAAATATTAATATATGATTATTGTAACGTTAGTAAAAATTGTAAGTTAATGTATGCAAACAACAGATTAACACATTAATTGTAATTGTAATTAAATGTATCCATATATAACACATTAAGGTTGCATTTGATTTTGATGACAGAACACTAAAATATATAAACACATAAATATAAAGTTATATTTGACAAATAAAATATGTATAAAAATAGTGTTATTTTTCACAGAAAATTAAATTGAATCAAATAAATTCGATTTATACCAAATACATGTAAATCAAATTAATTAAGTTCGAATTACTAAGATGCACAGTAAATTGATTATATTTAGTAGGGCTATATACTAAATCGAATGAATAACATTCGATGTATATATATCATGTTGATGACTTGTAGTATTAGGTCTTATACCTCGTTGAACATTTTGATGGGCATTTTAGTCATATTCCATATTCCAAAACAAAGGTTAATAATTTAGTGTTTCTTGTCAAAAAATATTTTAACAACGCTTATTAATGTTATTGGAGAAAAAAAATTGAAGGTTTCATAATAATAATAATAATAATAATAATAATAATAATAATTTGAATCA
>NC_029792.2:22633496-22652876 GCF_000816755.2 Arachis ipaensis
TCAATTTTTTTTCGGATAACTTTAATAAGTGTTGTTAAAATACTTCTTGACAAAAAATATTTAATTATTAATTTTTGTTTTGAAATGTGTAATATGACCAAAATGCCCATTAAAATACTCAACTAGGTATAGCAGGACCCAATACCACAAGCGCTACATATTCTTCTTTTAACATGATATATATAAATCGAATATAATGAATTTGATTTACTGTATATTTCAAGTAATTTAAATTTGTTTGATTCGATTTATATATATTTAGTGCAAATTAAATTTATTTAATTCAATTTATATAATTATGTTAAAGATATTTATTTTAGTAACGTAAATTACTCTTAAATTTTAATAGAAAGTGATATTATTATTTGGAGCATGGCCTAATAAATTGATAATTTTTTTCGTGGAGGAAAACTAAGTATTTAGAGGATGAATGAAATGATGATCAAATTAAAAATGTGGATAAATATGTACGTGCATCGCAATATTATGAGTGGAGATTGTGAGAAGTGAGTTGTGGCAACGTATAGTTTCTCTTCCTAACCCACATAAATTCTCTCGCAGGTACTAGTGTAAACTTTTTTTATTGAACCAAACAAATAAATCACTCACAAGACCCACTTCATACATGGCACAAGGCCCATTAACTGTTGCCTAAAGAGATGTCATTAAGTCGTGAAAGCAATGCCTAGGATTGGAGCTGTCTAATCCACTTGACCAAAAAAAAAAAAAGTCGTGAAAGCAAATTTGCCCTTCTCTAATTCCTGTTAAGTCGTGAAAGCAAATGCATGATTCAATCATCCTGGCTCAGAGTTAGTCCAACCGAGAAACCAGCGTCATTAGCTGTTTATTTTCGACTTTTTAAATGTCATTTCACGTTCATTATTGTCATTTCATATTTCTTATGGCGTTAAAAATGATAAATGACCTGCTTTAACAAAATACTTGTATACTAGAAACTCTTCTTATATTTCGTACTTTTTTTTACTCCTTTAGTACTTAGTTCTTAGTTCTTACTATTACCGAGTAAACTCCTTTTTTTTTTTACTAAAGAAAATAAAAGAAAACAAGCAGCACAAAAAAAGTTAGAGGGTTATGATTTCTTTCTAGAAACGATCAAATATAAATTCTCTCAAGGTTTGAACTCTTACAATAAATGACTTAAATCTTGGAAGTTTATATTTAATTATTTTTAAAGGAAAATCATAACTCTTTTTTTATTGTGTTATCTTATTTTCTTGTATTTTTTTTAGTTAAAAAAAACACCCAATCTAATGATTATTTCGAAGAACAAAACATTCCTTATTAAAAAAAAATTCAATCCAACTCCTGTCTCTTAGTGCATGTTTGGGTGCCATTATTTTGTTAAAAAAAGATCTTTTTTCAATGAAAAAAGATCTTTTTTTATTTTTTAATGTGTTTGGCAAATTTCTAGTAGTAAAAGTAAAAGCACTAGTAAAATCAAAAAAAGATCTTTTTTGAGAAGCTGTAATTTACATCTTTTTTTAAAAGATCTTTTTTCCTTAAAAAAAAGATGTTTTTCATTTAATAAATAAACAAAAAAGTACTTTTATATTGTTATACCCAAACATAATTGATTGATAAAAAGACCTTTTTACATGAGATATCCAAACATAAAATTACTTTTACTTCTCTATAAGATCTTTTAAAAAAAGATAACTCAAAAAAAGATCTTTTTTTAAAAGCTCACCCAAACAAACCCTTAATATAACAGGACAACACAATTTCTCTATCATTTCTGTCGTTAACTCGTAACAAAATTGTTTAGGTAGCATGTTTGGATGATGAGCTAACACGTTAAGAGTCATGTTATTATTGGTGAATTGGTTAAAAATTTGTTTGTCTCTAAATTTAAATTAATCATCAGAAACATATTTGTCTCCATTTACTCCAACTGTAACACCTTAACTTTTAGCACGTCATGATCGTACCAAAAGTAGGAATTACTAACATGTTTTCTTTTATTATCTACTTAGTATTGAACCTTTACGTCGATATCACGTTTCAGTTTTTTGATAAAATTCCAAAAAAATCTTGTTTGTTAATAATCAAAATCATTTATCAAAGAACACCAAGTAATAATAATCACATAATTATTAATAGTAATAAATATTACACAAAAAAATTCAAATGAAGCTTAAATACAATCCCTATCCCTTTGGATAAAATAGAAACTAAAGTAACAAGGGCGAGGGAAGTTTATAAAAACAACAGGAAACACAAGTAAATTTACTAATCGTCTGTAGCTTCTTACTAAATCTTCAAACATGTGTCACTAAAAGGGTGGAAGATTTTAGGGTGAGAACAAACCACTAGTTCTCAGTAGGGAATAGGAATACCATAAAAGTAAAAGTAATGAAATAAATGCAAATAATTAACTTTATTCAATAAAACTATATTTATCAAATCCCTGAAAATACTTAGTTTTACTTTAACTAACTAATTACCTCTTTTTAAAATCTCTAAACTCAAAACAAATTTTAAATATAAAACTAGTCACATTACCCGTCTCTCAGCCACATAGTTAATCCTCAGTCAAATGTCAATTCGTAATCACTTTAATACATTCACAAACAAATAGTACAAGCAAGAGATTCAATTCAATGAGCTCACAACAAGACAAACAATACAATCACAGAGAAGTAATACAAGCAAACACAGCCAAATGTAAATGTACAAACATTATGATGCATGTCTGTCCTAAACAGGCCATGAGCTCATGTGTCGGTTTGTTGCCCGATTTCCGACATTGGTCCTGAGATAAGCGTTCGTACCGCCGTCCTTATCTCAGCCATCGTCCCTTCCATGAGCGTTAGGTATCGCCGTCCTCATGGGGGAAACTACCTTTCGGTCTCCAGTGAGCGTTACGTATCGCCATCCTCACTGAGCCGTAACCTTCCTTTCGGTCTCCAGTGAGCGTTACATATCACCGTCCTCACTGAGCCATCCTTATAGTGTCAAGTAAGCGTTACGTATCACCGTCCCCATAGACACTTGGCACTAAGGCCCAAACAGCATTCAATTTCTTTTCAATCTTTGCTCTCTACTCTATTGTGGTAGAGACCCCTTTAATTATCTCTCTTTCTTTTACTTTTCGTTCTTCTTCTTTTCTTTCTTATCAACCGAACTCAAAACATAACTTAAAGAAAAACCCCTTCTCAAAATATAGAATTTAAAACATTATACTTTTCCTTAATAAATCGAATCCAAGTCATTTTTATTTAAAACCAGCACCTCTCTTTATAACCTTTCCAAACCTCCGAAACTACTTTACTTACAACAAATTCTTCTTTCATACAAAAATCAGTTCTTTCTTAACCATAATTTTTCCAACCGAACCATTCTCAACCTCTTTTCAAACATTTCCAACTCAACAATCAGAATTCTCCGCATTCCTAAACCATCAAGAAATCAAATACATATTTATCACATTCAGTCACAAATACAATTCAAAATTATCATTCAGTCATTCCAAACAATCATAAATTATTTGCAAATATCCACTAGACTTCCATGGCATTCATAAATTAAAACAGTTAATTTCAACATGAAATTCCCTACCTCGATTGTCGAACCCATAAACTAAACGCCTTAAAGAAATCCTTTTCTCTCGGCTCGCACCCAGCAGCAGCCGCAACCACCTTTATCCATTATCCGCAGCAACAATCGCAACTCTAATCGCGACATGCAACAACTCTAGTATTTAGGATAACGTCAATAATCACAATAACCATTCACTTATCCAACACAAATTTAATCGGTGAGAATTTATCGAAATCCTACCTCCATATGAAATCAAAATCAACAAAAACTCCGAAGAATCTTTTTGATCGAGCTGCTGAAGAGGAAAACGTCATAAATCATCTGTGTCTTCTAGAATTTCAATTGACGAACTCAAGGGAAAGGGGAACTACGTCACCATCAATTTCTACTAGACAAAAGTAACGCCAACGTATAGAAGAGAAGGATACGAACACTTTTATGGGATTAGATTTTTTATTGGAGTTATGGATCGAAAGAAATCGAAGGTGAAAAGCCAAACAAGTCACGGTTTCCCTCCCTCACCCACGATCTCTCTTTTTCTTATTTTCCTTAAGCTTGGTTCGGTGGTAAAATGAAAGGAACAAAGGTGATTGATGATGATTCCTCCAAGTGTTATTAGTTATTAAACGAATGAGGTATATGTGTCAATCTAGTGACCACATTATTTGATATATATACTAGGCTTTGAACATTATATATAGGGTTAAGTATTTTTTTTATCCCTAAGTTCTTAGGTCAAAATTAAAATTGTCACAAATCTTTTTTTTATTAATATCATCATCAACATTACAAAACGTTATAAAATTATATTTTTCACTTTAAAAAGACAAATTTACTCTTACAAAAAAATAAATTATAAAATAAAAATATTACTATCTTTTTCTTGAACCATTGAAATAAATTATTTTTTGTAAGGATAAATTTATCTTTTTAGGGTGAAAAAGATGATTTTATAACGTTTTGTAACGTTGAGGATGATATTAATTAAAAGAAAGTCGGAAATAATTTTAATTTTAATCAAGACCTTAGAAACGAAAAAAGTACTTAATCCTTATATATACTATATATATATAGTCATATATAATGATTTAGTTTGAAATATTTGTAAATTTATATATATAAATATCATATTATTGTTAAAAATTGACAAACTTTTTTAAAGTATGTGCTAGTTAACTTTCTTGACTTGATGTCACTCCTCATGATTCTTTATCGTGCAATTTTTTGAGTGTTTTAAAATAAAAAATAATAAAAAAATATTAATTTTTAAACATTAAGAATGTTATTTGTTTTATATCTAATAATGCACTCATGTATTAGAGTATTTTTAATGGGGTATTTTTAGAGTATTACTTTTGATATTTTCAATAAGTGAATTGATTTAGAATTAAAATCTGTATTGGAGTTGATTGATGAAATGAAACCGGTATTACCTTAGTAATACGATGTTGATCACCTTAATGGAGAATCAATAAAATTTTACCACTCATATAATTATATTAACAAAATAATTAAAAAATATAAAATTCTAATTGAATTGAAACTAAGCATTGGAGGGATAAGTTTTACTTTCAATTTTAAATTACTATTTATAATAAATGGTCCTACATATATCTAAAATAAAATTGAAATTGAAACTAGCATTAGAGATGTTCTTAAGTATTATTATGAAATTATTACAAAAGACTACAAGAGACTCTAAATTCTAACTACAATTCTTTAATACTAGTAATATATTACTAATTTATAGAGTTGCTTTTCTTTAATTTATATTATATTACAAATTTATAATTATATTTCAATGTCCTTGACAAATAAGTTCAGACTAATTTGACCTCAAAACGACGTCGTTTTGTTAGAGCGAATAAAGACAAATAAATCTCTGATTAATTTGGGTTTAAGGAAAAATAGGTTTCTAACAAATTTGATAGTGATAACATGACACTTGACGTACCAGCACATCATCTAAACGTACTGCCTAAGCAATTTTCGTTACGAGTTAATGGTAAAAATGATGGAGGAATCACGTTGTCCCATTACGTTAAGGAACAAGTACGGGATTGAGTTTTTTTTTTTGTCAAGGGATATTTTGTGTAACACCCTAATTACCCTAAACCTTACCTCATGCCGTAAAGTAAAGGTTAATTAAAAGTTACGACAAATTTAAGGCTTACACATGTATATATATAGAAAGAAATAATAATTTTAGAAGCCCGATGAAGAATTAAGCTCAATAACGGAGTTTCAAAAGTGCGAAACGTTCACACGTAACTAAAGGCATAACCGCAAGAGATATAGATACAAAACCATAAGACATATGTAGATATAAGAGTATAGTAATCATAAGATACTAGTCTCAGCCCGCGGAGTTTAGGCTGACTAGCTATATACAGACATACAGAGTTTGAAAGTAAAACATCTTATACAATATCTCTCTCAAAGTAAGCCTCTTAAGGCAAAAGTAAATACAAAAGTGAGAGAACTAATCAAAATAACCAAAAGGACAACAAAATGGAATAAGATCCTCCGCTCTGTCACCATCAAGCAACTCACCGAGGTGAGTTGCGACCTGCATCTGAAAAAAATAACAATAAAGTATGGAATGAGAATCAGAGGTTCTCAGTATGGTAACAGTTCCCAGTAATGTAAGATATAAGATCCCGGGATTCCAGAGGCAATCCTAGAGCTTCATATCAACACAAGATTCAACTTAAAGCATAACTATAATTAAAATCATAACTTTACAACCATAATAAAACGGGGTAAACTAACTTAAGGGATTACTAACTATCAGTTTACCACTGTCCCACAGCCTTCACCAACCTAACCGCTATGCGATCCCATCGCCACCGCCTACCGAACCTCCTCAATCCCAGTAGAAAACACAAGTAATTTATACAAGTAAAACACAAATAATTATCAAGTATAGCAAGTAAATCAAGAAGCACTTAAGCATGTTATACAGGTAGGAATATTATGCAAGTAAGAAAAGCAAGCAACCACATAGAAAATGCACATGATGAATGCCTTTCTTATTGGCTATGATATCATATTGTCGGTTCAACTGCCAACCTGACACATCTCCATGGAGATGTCGCCTTTCGGTCACGAATAAAATGCGTACCCCCGACGATATCGTGCCCGGTCCAGGGATATAGTGCCCGCGCACACTCTTGTGATTTCGAAAGGATGCGAGCGGGATACTCTACAACAGACCTCACATCTCAACGTAAGCGAGACAAACCACCGTCCTTACGCCGCCGCCACAACCTCGACAGGCGGGATACAAATGCCGTCCCTGCCAGGCGCATAACGTCTCAACAATATCAATATAAAACAATATTTCAGTGGTTTTCAAAAATCATTTTCAGTAAGGTCATCATTCCACCCCGAGTTCTAGACTCGTCTCAAGTGATCTCAAATCCACAACTCCACAATTTCATCATACCAATTGTCTTTACAGTACTCTACCACTTCATTCAGCTAATCCACTCTCAGTACTCCAGAATCCTAAGGCTCCGTCTTCTAAAACTTTTTACCTGAATTTACCTAATTAACTTACTTATGGTATTCTCTATATTTCAAAGCCTAAAATCAAGTTAAAGAATCTTAAATAAGTGTACGGAAGTTTACAAGCTTGTCGGAAAGATAAAACAGTAAAAAATAAGATTTTCATTGCAAAACAGGGTAGTGTGCGTACGCACGCCCAAAGAGATTTTCTCAAAGTGTGTGTACGCATAGACGTGTGCGTATACACAGAAGGTAAAATGATTCGTTTTCAGTGTACGCACAGATACGTGCGAACGCACCCAACAGAAGGCACTTCCCAACATGTGCGTACGCACGACATCGTGCGTACGCACAACTTGCAAATTTCGCAAGGTGTGTGTACACCCCCAAGTGTGCTAACGCTCCCAATAAATCAAAACACATAATTTCTACAACATCACATAAATCAGATTTTTGGCACCAACTTCCAACGATTATATCTTTCTCTACGAAATTCAGATTTCTACAAAATTTATACCGTTTTAAAACTCTTTGAATTATCTTTAATTTAATATACAATTCATTCAATTTCAAAAACCGTAACTCAAGATATGACCCATCAAAGTTCACCAAAAATCTATTTTTACAAAAAATCTCTAAACCTCAATTTTACCAAATTCTCAATCCAAAATCACTTATTCCACATTCAAAATAGTCCTAATGTACCTCACTTATTTTCATATACCTTTTCTTCCTTCCATAACTTAACAACACATAAATTCATCCATTACATACACTGAATTCTACTTGTAAACTCAAATCTCAACAATTTACATCACAAATATTCATTCCACCATCCTCTATCAACATCAACAATTAGCATCAATCTTAATATTCAATATCATTTATCAACAACCACAACATAGTTCATCATAATTATCATAATCCATCAATTTCAACACAATCCACCAAAATTATTATGCATTATCAATAATTCAAACTATCATATGGTCAACTAGCCTAAGTGTCTAAAAATATTATATATTACATAGAGAAAACCAAAACCATACCTTAGCCGATTTTTAATATGCTCAATACTCAAAATTGAGTCCAAACAAGTTTTCAATCACAACAAATCACCAATCTCACATTCAAAACTCCAAATCAACTCCAACAATTACAAAAACTCAAACTAAATCATACCAAATACCACAAATCAACCTAGAGTTATCAAAATCACAATTTCACAAAGGTAAAGAGTTTTCTTACCTTTTTTGATGGTGTTTGGGATACAAACTGCTAATAGCCCAACCTTAGATACCACTTAATCAATCAAAATACAAAAATTCACTCAAAACTAAAACCTAAATTTTCGAATTTCTTAGGAAAGAAAATTGTGCAGAGATTTGCGAGAAGCTTACTACAATACCTAGTTAGAAGTGACGGGCTCGACAAGAGTTTCGCGTGGCCACAAACAACATGTGAATCGGAGCACCGTAACTCGAGTTATGGCCACCAGAAGTTGGTGGTGAATAGTGACCAAAACCCCTTTTGCTCTCTTCTCTCTCAAGCACGTTGCCTTCAGCCTTCTTTGTGCTAAATGTGGCTATGTGGCCCTTATATAAGTTGGATTTGGGCCACTATTAGTTTTTTTGGTTTGTTTGGCCCAACTTTGGACCAAATCTTTTAAATTAGCGCCTGATTTTTAATTTAATTAATTTTTTTAATTTTTCTAGAACTTTTACTACTCTTGTACAGTACCAGACATATTTAAGCCAATACTGCTGGCTAATTTACCGATACACAATTTTTCACAAAACATTATATTTTCTAACTCAAAAAAATCTACTGAATCCAAATATTATATTTAAATTTTCTAATTAATATTCTAAAATTTTAAACCTAATTCGGACAATTAAATTATTATTATTTTACATTAATTAATCGATTAATTAATCACGTTCTTTCATTTTGACTTTTGAAATAATGGTCAAAGACTAAATTAGATATTTACTTTTTCGAGTTTTGATTGAAAATTTTTTTGCCAAAAAGTGACTATTCAAGTTAAAAACGTTTGTTTTATACTAATTTGCCAAAATCGTTTGACGCGAGCAATAAATTGTTACTTTAAAGTTTAAACAAGGTATATTTCTCTAATATATCTAAAATACTTTTGCATNCTTCACAAAACTTGGACGGATCAGTCCCTCCGTCCAAATGCCTCCGTCAGGGACTGATCTGTCCAAATTTTGTGAATCTCAGGGACTTAAAAGTATTTTTCAATGATTAGGGACGAAAATGTCTGCGGAGTAAAAGGTCAGGGACCTATTTGTCCTTTTCTCTAAATATATTTTTAATAATACATTAAATAAAATGTATTCAATATATTTAAACAATATATATTAACATATTATATTAAATATGTTTAATATAATTTTAAATATATAAAATATATATTTAAATAATATATAATAACATGTTAAAATATAAATTTGAATAATANAAGTCCCTAACGTTTCAAAATCGTCTCAATTTTGTCCCGCCGTCAATTCTGTTAACGAATCCCTAACGGCAGAACAACATTGAGTCAGTTTTGAAACGTTAGGGACTTAAATAGAACGATTGAAACGTTAGAAACAACTTTGAGACTTACCCCAAACGTTGGGGACAAAAACGATACTTTACTCAAGTATATATTTGAATACACTGAATTTAAACATATTTTAATTTAAAAATAAATCTATACGTACATAATATGTATATATATGTAAAGATAGAAAGAAGTATTAAAAGTAAAGAGAGAGAGAATTGCATTTGTTTTATTACTGTAAAGAGAGAGAGAAAAGAAAATATTTGTAATTGTGTGTCAAAAGTATATGACTATGCTTGGTATTTATACATGTGAAGTGATGCTACTTTCAACCTTTATTTATTGCTTTTTGTATTGTAAATAGATTCATTCAATCTTGAGAATGAAATCCACCGTGGTCATCTATCTTTATCACAACACTCCCCCTTAGATGACCATTTAGGATTATTGCCTCGTTAAAACTTTACTAAAGAAAAATTCAGTGGGAAAAAATCTTAGTGAAGGAAAAAGAGTACAATATCCTTTGTGATAGGGACTGCCTCATTAAAAACCTTGTCAAGAAAAACCCAATGGGAAAAAAACCTGACTAAGAAAAAAAGAGTACAGTCTCCCCCTCTTGCCGACATCATTTAATGTCTCGAAATCGACGCATCCCAATCTCATGTACCAATCTTTTAAAGGAGGATTTTGGGAGTGACTTTTTGAATAAATCTGCCAGATTGTCACTTGATCGAATCTGTTGGACATCAATTGTCCCCTGATTTTGAAGATCATGAGTGAAAAAAAATTTGGGAGAAATATGCTTTGTTCTATCGCTTTTGATGTATCCGCCTTTAAGTTGAGCAATGCATGCTGTATTATCTTCAAACAGGACAGTTAGAGCTATCTTATGATCAATCAGGCCACATGATGACAGAATATATTGAATCAGACTCCTCAGCCAAAAACACTCGCGACTAGCTTCATGAATCGCCAGTATTTCAGCATGATTTGAGGAGGTTGCTGCTATCGTCTGTTTCATGGACCTCCATGATATAGCTGTACCACCATATGTGAACAGATATCCTGTTTGAGATCTCCCTTTGTGTGGATCATACAAGTATCCAGCATCCGCATAGCCAACTAGTTGTGACTTGGATCCATAGGGATAAAACAATCCCATATCAACCGTTACATGAAGATATCGAAAAATTTGTTTGATTCCACTCCAATGTCTTCTGGTTGGAGAGGAACTATATCTTGCTAGTAAATTCACCGCGAATGATATGTCAGGTCGTGTATTATTAGCAAGATACATTAGCGCTCCAATGGCACTAAGATATGGTACTTCAGGACCAAGGATATCTTCATTTTCTTCTTTAGGACGGAATTGATCCTTTTCCACATCCAAAGACCTTACGATCATTGGGGTACTCAAAGGATGTGACTTATCCATATAAAATATTTTCAAGATCTTTTCTGTGTATGTTGTTTGATGAATAAAGATCCAATTTTTTATATGCTCGATCTGCAGGCCGAGACAAAATTTAGTCCTTCCAAGATCTTTCATTTCAAACTCTTCTCTTAGAGTTTTTATAATTGTTGGAATCTCTTCAGGAGTTCCAATGATATTTAAATCATTAACGTACATAGCAATAATAATGAATCTAGATGCAGTTTTCTTTATGAAAATACATGGGCAGATATCATCATTCTTGAATCTATTTTTGGCCAGATACTCAGTAAGACGATTATACCACATTCGTCCAGATTGCTTTAGACCATATAAAGATCTTTGCAATTTAACTGAGTATAACCCTTGCGAATATTCATTGAATGGTTTAGATATCTTTAGTCCTTCAGGGACTTTCATATAGATATCTCGATCTAATGAGCCGTATAAATAGCCTGTTACCACATCCATTAAATGTATATGCAGTTTATGATATGCAGATAAACTGACCAAATAACGCAATGTTATCGCATCCACTACAGGGGAATACGTTTCTAAATAATCTATACCGGGGTTTTGTGAAAAACCTTGTGCCACAAGTCGGGTTTTATAGCGCACAACTTCATTTTTCTCATTTCGTTTTCTCACAAATACCCACCTATATCCAACAGGTTTTACATCTTCTGGTGTACGGACTACAGGTCCAAAGACTTCACGTTTTGCAAGTGAGTCTAATTCAGCCTTCATGGCTTCTTCCCATTTTGGCCAATCATTCCTTTGTCGACATTCTTCGACTGATCTTGGCTCAAGATCCTTACTTTCATGCATGATATTTAATGCCACATTATATGCAAATATTTCATTGACAATTGTCTTATTTCGGTCCCATTTCTCTCCTGTAAAGACATAATTTATCGAGATCTCATCATTTTCACAATTTTCAGGTACCTGAACGTCTTCTGGCGTTATATCAGAATTTTGGACAACTACGGGTGTCTCTACTATGTCTTTTCCAATAGGAATATTATTTACCTCTTTTCTCTTTCGAAGATTTTTGTCTTTGGAACCGATAGACCTGCCACGCTTCTGGCGTGTATTTGCTTTAGTGGCTACTTGTCCTACAGGGACATCAATTCGAATTGGGGCATCTTCCGCCCTGCCACACTTCTGGCGTGAATTTGCTTCAGTGGCTACTTGTCCTACTGGGACATCAATTCGAATTGGGATATTTTCCGCTGTTATATAAGATTTGGTTATCCTCTTTGTATCGGAAAATGCATCAGGCAATTCATTTACTATTCTTTGCAAATGTATAATCTTTTGAACTTCTAGTTCACATTGCCCTGATCGAGGATCTAAATGCATCAAGGATGATGCTCATGAGTTGTGATACATAAATCCTCATGATTTCTCTCATTCATAGTCTCAATATGATATCCATTTCGGCGAATATCTTTAAAGCTCAACAAGTTTCTTCGAGACTTGGTAGACAACAGTGCATTATTTATTATGAATTTTGTTCCTCCAGAAAACAAAATTATAGCTCTTCCGGAGCCTTCTATCATATTGCCTGAGCCAATGATAGTATTAACACATTCTTCTTTTGGCACAAGATGGGTAAAATATATATCACTTTTGAGAATAGTGTGCGAACTTGCACTATCCGCAAGGCATACATCTTCGTTACATATCCTTGCCATTTTCTTCAAAGACAAATAATAATAAAATGAGTAGCAATACATGCACATAATGTCATATACTAAAATTTTATTTTAAAACATGACATATTTAATGATTTCAAAATTCATAAACATTAATATTTCATTATTTATATACATCACATTTGAAACTTAAATACATAGGAAATAAAACTTAACAATAAGTTCTTTACATTATTTATTTACATAGATACTTCACAATCCCACATATTAAACTATTCCATCATTGATCAGATGACCAATATTCCCTTCAGGATCCTCAAAGAAATAAGATACATCATAATGAGTGGTGGAATTTTCAGCATCATTTGAAACAAAATTTGTTTCTTTTCTTTTGTCATTCTTTTTCAAAGATGCCTGGTAAAGATCGACTAGGTGCCTTGGGGTACGACAGGTACGTGACCAATGGCCCTTTCCACCACAATGAAAATACTTATCCTCTGTTGATTTACTCTACCCGATATTTCTTTCTTTATCCCACTTCTGGTGAGATCCTCTCTTTTGAATATAATTCTTTTTCCTTCCATAATTTTTCTTGTTATTAAAACCATGCCATTTACTTCTTCTGGGATAATTTGCCACATTTACTTCAGGAAATGGGGCGGCGCCAGCTGGGCGCGCTTCATGATTCTTTAAAAGCAACTCATTGTTGCGTTCAGCAACAAGAAGGCAAGAAATTAACTCAGAATATTTTTTAAATCCTTTTTCTCGATACTGCTGCGCAGGAGCACATTCGAGGCATGGAATGTTGAGAAAATTTTCTCCAACATATCATAATCAGTTATCTTTTCCCCACATAATTTCATTCGTGAGGTGATTCGAAACATTGCAGAATTATATTCATTTATAGATTTAAAATCCTGTAGACGCAAGTGCGTCCATTCATATCGAGCTTGAGGAAGTATCACCGTTTTCTGATGATTATACCTTTCTTCAAGGTCTTTCCAAAGATCTGCAGGATCTTTTAATGTGAGATATTCATTTTTCAATCCTTCGTCAAGATGACGACGAAGAAAAATCATGGCTTTGGCTTTATCCTTCTGGGATGCATTATTTTCAGCCTTAATGGTATCTCCAAGATCCATTGAATCAAGATGAATTTCAGCATCTAGTATCCATGATAAATAGTTGTTTCCAGATATATCAAGAGCATTGAATTCAAGATGAGAAAGTTTCGACATAATGAAAATTTGTTACCTGAGTCTTCCTAAAAATTTGATCAGAGTCTCGTGCTGATAACGTGTTGTAAAACAACTAAATAAATAAGGAAGATGTAAATATAAAATAAAATATGTAAATAGAAGACTCTAGTATTAATATAATTAGCTCAATAATGATTTATATATATACATTAATATTATATGTAAAGAGAGAGAGAATTGCATTTGTTTTATTACTGTAAAGAGAGAGAAAGGAAAATATTTGTAATTGTGTGTCAAAAGCATCTGACTATGCTTGGTATTTATACATGTGAAGTGATGCTACTTTCAACCTTTATTTATTGCTTTTTGTATTGTAAATAGATTCATTCAATCTTGAGAATGAAATCCACCATGGTCATCCATCTTTATCACAACAATTTGGATGGAGTTGTTTGATTTTCAAATTTCAAAAGAAAGAAGTGAATGAGAATTAAGAATAGGGATGATAATACCACCCGAACCCGCGGGTATCCACCCCGTCCCTACCCGCTCGAGGCGGGTAATTACCCACCCCGCATTAGGGCAGGTTTTTAGCCTTGAGAGTGGCGGGGTGGGGTCGGGTTTAGATAATACCCGCCCCGCTATATATATAATATATATGATTTTAATATATAATATGTATAATATATGTAAAATAATTAGTAAATGATTAATAATATTGTATCATATTTAAATTTTTATTTTTATTTATGTTATGTATGTGATGATAGTTATATAAATATTGAAATTTAATTTTATTTATTGGATTTTAATAATTATAGGGGCGGGTAAGGGCGAAGCGGGTACCCGCAGAGACGGATTAGGGTTCAATGTTTTACTACTCGCAGATAGAAGCGAAACAAGTTCTATGGGAGTTGTTGTACGGCAGAACGGAGTCGAGTAGAACAAAATTCCGCCCCTACCCGCCCTGTTGCCACCCCTGATTAAGAGCGTTACGGAAGAAAAAAAAAAATATAAATTGAAAGTGAGAAGAAGAGAGAGAGGAAACTTGGTAATACATCATAGGTCCCTCTGCCATGAGATGCATGTGGCGCAAGCACACAATAGGCAGGGGATATATTGTCAGTGCAATATGCAAGAGGCGGATTGCATGTCTATCATAACGGCGCTACCAACTTCTTATTAAACTTCGTTTGAAGCCATTTAAATGTAAAACTCATATTTCTCTCTAATTTTTTGGTGACTGAAATAAATTAAACAAAGAAAAACAAAAGAAACAAAACAAGGAACTGCTTAAATAGAGGGACAGTCCCGTTTAAGACTACTCTTAAACTCCTTCCAAGGTGAAAGAAGCTCCACATGCGAAAGTTGTAACTTCATCGCCATCTTTGCCATAGTATCTGCCACCGTGTTTGCATCTCTCATAATCAAACGAAAGTCAACACGCCAATTCCAATGCATGATATCTCTTATTTTGAGCACCAGTGGATCAATAAACCCAAAACCATCTTGAGTAACAAGATTAAATGCTTCCACACAATCCGTCTCACGCCCCCGCTTTCTCCTTCTCTCATTCTCTTTGAGTACGGAGTACGTACTCTTTCTCTGCTAGGGTTTTTTCGAATGGATCACGTTTTATATTTCTCTCTAATTATTAAATAAAAAAGTGACAATGTGTTATTTGAGAAATACTAGGGGTCAATAATTTTGTAATTTGTAGCCATTAAATAGTTATCAATGATGGTTTTAATGGTGTGAGATGGGTGTGAGATTTCATCCAATGATTCACTTTTTTTTGTTGGTTACATGCTGGTCAGAATTTAATAAAATTGTTGTTCTCTAGACTTTTCCGTATTATTTATTACCAAATTCTATTAAATTACATTTTTTTTCTATCGTCTTTATTGGTGGGATTCTTTTTTAAATAAATAAAAAATTTTATATTTATCACTTTACACTAAAATACAAATATTTACTATTTTTACGTAATATTTTTCAATTTTTTAATCAATGTCTATGAAATCGAGAAAAAAAATTTAAGTTTACAGTTTTGCAGGCAATGCCAACAAAATGTCAATAATTTATTTTCTACTGATATTGTTAGTCAAAAATAATAAATTTTACTAGTCTTCTAATATTTTTTGGAATAAAATATAAAAATAACATTCACATACAAATTAAAATAGTATATAAAATACAATGAACATTCATTGAAAAAAAAAAGCAAAAAAAAAAAAAAGGGCAAGAAAAGAAAAAGGGAAAGAATGAGAAAGCTGAAGGCTCTGAGTACCAATGGTAATTTATTCGCATATTGATTTCTCTCTATATTTCTACACGCTTGCAATATATATAGAAACAAATACCATTAAACTAATGTAACAATGGCATAAATTATTTTGTGGTAGTCCTTTTTCTCTGACTATCTAATAAGAAGGAGCATTAATTTATTCTGATAAAATAACATTAATATAAAGAATTCGAAAAAGATCACCATTTGAAGCCAATTATTCGTCATCATTCGAATCTATTTAAGCATCTCGTTTTGCAAGGAATTCAATCATACCATTTACTTTTCTTTTTATCAGATTAAATCGCACCGTATAAGATTGGTGAAGTTTTATGTTAAAATTTATTATAATCATATTTCTCTGCATGATCTAATACTGTTTTCCAATTCTTAGCCACATTTATTAGCTCTGCACAATATGATATTATGTGATTGTCTTTTAATATAAAGCTACTTTAATCTCAAATTTAATATATATATTAGATTAGATTAGATAAACGAATCTAACATGCATTGTTGTGTGATACATTTGACAATTCATTCCACTTAATATTTGGTCACGAAACCATATTCAGATAGTTTAGTTGGTCTCACTCCCTAGACTCTAATAATTCATTCACTAAACATAGTTGAAGATATCTTTGAGAACAAAAACAAAGAGCAATGATACGAGGTATAAGAGGTATGCGGGGATTGATGTCCAAAGAGGGAAACTGTGGCGGAAACTAGCAGCAATCCCCATGACGGCACAAACAATGGCCACAACAAGAACATCTGCTGAGAATTCCCAAGTTATGTCCCTCACATATATCAGAATAGATATCACCACAAATCCAAGAATGTTGTTCATGAACACTGCTCCATATATCTGCATCCATTCACCCAAAGTTCTAATATAAGTATCTGGTTATAATTGTGATGCTTGGTTGGTTTAAGTAGTTTGACACTTTATTTCATTAAAATGTGTTGGTAAAATTTTTTGTGTATTTACCATTTTGACTAGTTCACATTTATTGTGAATGATTAATAAACAAAAATATTTGAGAGACTAAAAAAAAATGAGTGCAAAGCAATTCAAAGTTATTTTGTCTTGCATTCTTTAATTATCGCTTATCTTATTTTATATTTCTTTAATTACTGGAATATTGAATAACATTAAATGTAATAAGTGGGTGATTATGGATATTACGTGTATAAAATTAAGAATATTAAATCAAATAAAATAATTTTAGGTTATTATCTTCCAACATTACTGATTCAATTTCAAAAAAAAAAAATGTAAATAAAATTCGGATAAATGGTATAAGAATACTACTAACCTCATATATTGTTTGCGAAGTGTTGCTACTCTTCTTATGGCTAGCTTCTCTGATTGCTGAGGTTGCTTCTCTAAAATTTGTAGCCAGAGGTACTAAAATAAATGAGATGAAAAAAGAAGAAATCCCTGCTTCTTGGGAGAAGTTCTGGACACTTGCTATTAGAGGTTCTGCAAGAAGGGACAACATGGTAATTCCCAACACCACATATCCTATTGCCTCCATCCATGCAGATATTCCTTTGCTTTGGTTCTGTTCCATAACCTTCTCAACATCTTCCCAGATCTAATCCACAATCATTTCGGAATGGTTAAACGTTTTTGCCAATTAAAAATTGCAGGACTAAACTCTCAAAATAGTTTAAGAATCTTTTCCGGACTCGTATGATTAGTTAAGATGGTAAATAATACTTTGCCTGTATTGAGTTTAAGTAACAAGAACAAAGAAATTAGAATGGTTTTAACAGAATGAAAGCTTTAAGTTAGTTGAGTAAAGGAAGAGTGAAAATACTTGATGAGTTCCATGAGATGAAGATTTTGAGTGAGCAGTTTGGCTGGAATTGGAGTTTATCCATTTTGTAAAACCATCAACAAATTCCTCCTCACTGATTTCATTGTCTCTATTAACATCAAGATCTTGGACTAGTTTTGTAACCGCCTCCTTCACGTTCACCACGTGACAAAAGTGAATGTTCCTCACCATTCTTTCCAACTCAGATCTCGAAACATGGTTATCCCCATTGCAATCAACTTCCTCAAATAGGCTGTTGTAGTTTGCATCAATTTGGAATTTTTTTAGTTTTTCAGTTTTTGTCTATCTCTGTAGTCATGATGTTTGGGTTTTGTTGCACACATGAAGTGAAAATATAACAAATCAGAGTATACAATCTCTTCCGTCTAGAATAACCGTCATGCTCATAAAATTGGTGTATTTTTTATGCATCAATTGCAGAAACTGACCTTCTGATAGCAGCTTTATCAGCTGTGCCTTCATCATTTATGAGTCTGCCAACCACATCATTCTGAACATGCTTTAAGACTTTTGTTATAAGATGTTCCTTTAATTCTCTTTCCTTTCTCACATGTTCAATGCATGGCTTGATAAATGTCTATTCAGAATATTATAAGGATATGCATAGTTAGCAGGATACATCAATGGAAGGAAAGGAAAATGAATAAAAATATGATATCTACAATTTTGCATTTTCTTATATATTAATAATAGATTATACAGATCCGTGCTAAAATTTCAGAAAGAGAAAGTCTAGGGCAGCACTTTTATTAAAATTTGGCCAACATTTAACCAGTAAAAGAAAAGTGAGTAATCTCACCCTTAGAATGTAAGGAAAAATTATTCTAAAGGACCGCTAGGAAGATTTAATTATTAAAGAGGACCTTTAATACTAAAATTATTAAAAAGGGCTAAATTTTTTTATAATATTTAAGAAAAAAAACCAAATCTTTTTATAAAGAGACAAATATATCTTTAATTATTTTTTTATTAATTTTTTATAATCTTTATGTTGATAAATTTTATTTCTCTTAAAATTTTAGTAATTTTTATTAATTATTTATTTATTTTTATTAATTTTTTTATTTTTGTGATCTTTACCCAACGAAAAAAAAAGACAAAAGATCATAAAAGTAAAAAAAAAAAATAATAAAATTTACTAAAATTTAAAAAAAAATTGTTAATATAAAAATTAAAAAAAATAAATAAAAATTAATTAAAGATATATTTATTTTTTTATAAAAAAATTTGTTTTTTTTCTTAAATATTATAAAAGGATTTGGTCGTTGTTAATAATTTTAATATTAAAAATATTTTTCAATAATTAAATCTCTC
>NC_029792.2:22653001-22658499 GCF_000816755.2 Arachis ipaensis
TTTTTCTTAAATATTATAAAAGGATTTGGTCGTTGTTAATAATTTTAATATTAAAGATCTTTTTCAATAATTAAATCTCTCCAACGGCCTTTTAGAGTAATTTTTCCTTTCCTAAATTAATTAACTAATTAATCCCAAATGAATATTCATACATATCTATATAGCGTTGAGAGTCAAACAACATATATTAAAGATTATAAAAAATAAATTAAAAAATAATTAAAGATATATTTGTCTCTTTATAAAAAGATTTGGTTCTTCTTCTTAAATATTATAAAAAAATTTGGTCATTCTTAATAATTTTAGTATTAAAGGTCCTTTTTAATAATTAAATCTTTCTAAAGGTCTTTAGAATAATTTTTTCTAGATGTAATCTCATATCATTAAAAACTCTAATGATGACTAATTGATGACTATAAATCACAAAACTGCTGGCATTCTAGTACTTCTCTCTAAGAAAAACTTTCAGTTTTTCGGTGGCTATTTGGTGTAAATGACGAAAAAATCTGTTGCTAAAACTGTCAATAATCCGAAAGATTCTAATAGTGACTTTCTGTGTTGTCTCTACAGCTCTACTCTCTACAAAAAAGTGAAAAACAGAGGACAAAATAGTAATATGTCAAATTGTGCATTATGCATTACCTGATACATTTTGTTGAGTGATTCTTTTGGGAGGTATTGTCTATCCAAAGCATGTTTTATTTGGTTAATGAATTCTGTCAAGCCACTCACAAATTCTTCCTTGGTTATAATTTGGTCACCATTTTTGTCAAAAATCTTCATCAAGTTTGCTATCTGTTCTTCTTTGATGTTTGTGTCTGTTAATTTTTTCTTGAGCAGTAAGTCTTTTACTTCTAATGCTGATAAATCCTTGCCCCCTTGTTGACTAATTTCATGGTATAGCCTGCATAATCAAGAAGATAGTTACAGAAGTAATTCTATTATGATATGTATAGATGCTAATCAAATTGATTCAAGAAAATGTTCCCTGAGATCTGACTCACCCACTTATGGCAGTTACATTGGGAGTGCCATCCTCGTTCAGAATCTTTTGTAGAGTTTGCTTCTCGACGCGTTCCAAAATCCTTAATATTAGATCATCATGTTTGATGTACTCTAATCTTGTTTTCTCTATATGAGGCTTGAATATCTGTGGAAAATGTAAAAAGTATTTAATTTTCATGACAGTATAAGTAAAAGAGTTTTACATACTCATTTAACAGTAGAATTATATCTCGTCTGTGTTACTATCAACAAAAATATTTAACTTAAAGGACTATTTGATTGACAATGTAAAACTCATTCTGGTAATTCACAATTAGATAAAGTGATTTTAAGGAGGTACTCTAAAGGCTAATAGAAAATGTTGGATGAGAAACCTGGTAAATGAAGTATGAGATCAGAAAGATGATAGCTATGGTAAGAGAAACTATCAAGGTCACATAGTGTGGTGATGATGATGATGAGGTGGGGAACAAGTTGGGAATCTGCATTATGAAGAGTGGAATTACTGATAACGTCATGATTCTTGCCATCTTTCTAGTCTCTACGTCCATAGTGATTCCATAACCTATGTAATTCATCAATCAAAGAGAAACAAGTTAGGGACAGGAGAGACAAAAATGTTAGGATAAAAACATATTTAAATAATGGATATAAACTTAGTTTGAAAAAATGTTTCTTGTTTTTATCTTTAGTATTTTTTTTTATACAGAATTTTGAATAAAAAAACAGCATGAAAACAATGAAACAATAATTTTATTTATTTATTTATTTTTATATGATACCATAAAAAAAAGTTTACATGTCTCAGGAACATTCTTTTATGTCAATTTATGTAAAAGAAATGTTAGTTATCCTTTAACTTTTAATCTTTAGTCAGTCTTTTTAAGGATTTATTATTACAAAAATATTAGTTGTCTTTTAACTTTTTGCCTATAGTCAACCTTTTTAAAGATTTGTTATTTAATTAATTGTTTTGTTTTGTTTTTTTTTTGTTATAAGACAAAATAACAAACATTATGAACCAAAAAGAACTCTGAAAATAACCAAGATGATACCAGTCAATGAATTTTTTATCTTTCCCGTTGTTGAAATTGTTCCATCAAAGTCATTCTTCAACTTTTGCTTTCCAATGATGACACAGGTTCCCCACACAAGAGTGAGAAGCAAAATGGAGGAACCAGCCAACAAACCAACTCCAGTTGAAGCATACTCTTGTGCACTCTCCTTATCACTTGAAAGCCCAGTCACTTATATATATAAACATAATCCACACAAAAAATGAAGATTAGCTAAGTACTGCATTGAAAGATACAATAATTATATATCTAACATGCTTCTTCGTATATAATTATTTATAGTCCGATTTTGCAAATATTTTAGGAGGTAATAAGGAGAAATGTTAGAGGATCATCAGAATTTATTATGGCCATCATTTAGTCATTAATTTAATTCTTTTATTTTAATTTCTTTAGTCTAATAATTTAACAACATATTTTATCACATAATTTTAAATATTAATAGCTAACTGATGGTTAAAATTAATAAATTCTAATGATCTTCTAACATTCATCAGATAATAAAAATCAAACTATAAAATTTTTTAGTACCAGAATTTTGATATTATGTCATTAAATGCCAAAATCTGAAGTCACATAAATTTAGATATCTAAGTGTTCCAAATAAAGAAACATACATGAATTAAAAGGAAGAAAATCATACCAAGAAGAATCAAGGACTCGGGAAGTGCACCAAGGATATCAAAGGCACTAGCACCAAAGACACCAGGTCCAAGAATCTTGAAGATTTGTTCACCACCAGCAGCCAAGTATGATTCACCATGGAACAACAAGTACTCATACACCAATATCAGGAACAAGTGGCCAAAAATGTTGTTGGAACATGGCAAGAATCCATACATTTGTTTGCAGTACTTCCCTAAAGGAGGAGGCTCAACAACAGAAGCCTCAAATTGTTGGTCTTTGAGGTGTAAGTAATTAGAGTTTGCATGTTGAGGATGAACATGATGATCAAGAATTCCATCAGAGACCAATAATAACTCATCAGAGGGATTATTGTTATTAGTGTTAAGAGTGCGGCATTCGACAACATGATGATCAAGTGTTACAGTTACGAAAATAATAAGAACAACTTTTGAAATAATGCTTCTCATTTTCTCAAGAGAAAATTAAAATTGTGGTTGGATCGACAAAATTAAAGATAAGAATGGCTACATTATATTATGTTCACTTCTTCAATTCATTGAGTCTTCTTTTTTAATTGTGTGCCAGTTGTTGTTGAGCATCTCCATTTATTTATTTACATTAAAAAACTGAGGATTCCCTCAAGACCTTGGAGTTGGAAAAGCGAGGAAAAAGGAGAGGACATGCAATTTTCATAAAGATGATTATATTGATAAAAAAAAAAGAATAATTAATGTGCACTTGTGACATTTCTTTTATAAGAAATTGTACCACTAGTTTTGAATTTTGATAAGATATTACTACGGAGTATTAATATTTGACTATTTGCATTGTCAACTAATGTCAAGCATCATATAGCATTATAATATGGGAAAATTTTAAAATAATATTCTAAAAATACCAGTTTTAGCTATTGATCTTATTAATCATGAAATTATATATTATTTATATATAACTAAAATTAACGGATAAAATTACTAAATATTAGTGTTATTAAAATAATATCTGAAACTCTTCCTATAATATAATGATGGTGTTTGCTACGGTACGATAATAAATTCATACGTACCGATACGTTTAAAATATGGACAAATAACAATAAGACATGTGGAATTTATTTTCCACGTCAGCATTTAATTTTTTCTTTTTTAAATATATAGTATATCACCACTTTTACTAAAATACCCTTTTAATTAAATAAAAATAAAAAAATATTTATTTATTTAATTTTACAAAAAGACTTAAACATCCTTCCTTTATTTGATTAGACAAAAATATCATTTTAAATTAATCAAATTTTAGAATTCAATTAACCCTAATTTTATAGTTTCTAATAATTGAAACAACAAAACAAAAACATATTAAAAAAACAAAAAATCAAAATTGTTCTTTATCTGAGTTAAACATATTAAAAAAAAAAACCGAAATTGTTCTTTGTCTGGGTTCAGAAACCCTCTTGTTCACGCCTCTGAAAATTTCAGTGTTCTTCATCTTCTTCTCTCCTCTTCCCCTTTTGCTCTTGATATAGCACTGAGAATTCTTCATTGCTGCAGCCAAAGCTCCTTCCATCATCACAATCCTTATTGTGTTCTTCGAATCCTCTATCGGCGTGTTCGGCTTTTATGCTCAACTTTGATGGCACTGCTGGATCATCATCGTCATCATGGAACAATGCACGGCAATTGAGTTCATCAAGTCTTAGTGTTAGGTTCCAAATTCCTTCAAGGAAAGGCAAAGGCATCAATGAGCTTAATTAATTTCTATTTTTGAGAGTTTCATTCCCAGAGTCCTAATTTTTTCACTATGTAAATGAAGTTAACGGCAATCAATGTAAATGTCATATCTTGCATTTGATTATTGGCAATAGATTTTGGTTTTAGTTTAAAAAAGGTTCCTCTTTTGTGTTCTGATTACCAAAAATAATTAGTCTTTGGATGCTAAGTTTTGTTTATTGTTAATAACAGAAACACCCTTGTGCCTGTCACAAACACAATACTAATTAGTATTTAATTATGATATTCTGCTGTTGGCTCTCTTCCAATGCACCAGTTCAAGGTAAATGAAGGAGGAGAACACAAGGAGATTAACACAGGCTGTGCCATCTGTCTTGGAGAGTTTGAAGAAGGGGAGTGGTTGAAACATCTTCCAAATTGCTCCCATGGCTTCCATGTTCGGTGCGTGGACGAGTGGTAGTGATTTCGGTCTCATTCAAGTTATCCTCTCTGTAGAACTTCTCTCTCTTTTTTTAATATGTTTAACTCAGATGAAGAACAATTTTGATTTTTTGTTTTTTTTAATATATTTTTGTTTTGTTGTTTTAATTATTTGAAATTATAAAATTAAGGTTAATTGAATTCTTAAATTTGATTAATTTAAAAGGATATTTTTGTTTAATCAAATAAAGGAAGGATATTTAAGTTTTTTTATAAAATTAAATAAATAAATATTTTTTATTTTTATTTAATTAAAAGGGTATTTTAGTAAAAGTGGTGATATACTATATATTTAAAAAAAAAAAATTAAATGCTGACGTGAAAAATAAATTCTACATGTCTTATTGTTATTTGTCCATATTTTAAACGTATCGGTACGTATGAATTTATCATCGCTATAATGATTGTTTGTGACTTTGCGGTATTATCAATTTGGCTATTAAATATTAGGGGTGAAAATATAGGCCAAGTTTTATTTTTAATAAGATTGATATGTAATGTAGTTAATTAGTCTAAACTTAATATATAATTAATTATAAACAAATTTTCAAGTACTAAAGCCTAAACTTAGTGTATTATT
>NC_029792.2:22658626-22674476 GCF_000816755.2 Arachis ipaensis
ATATGTGTAACTTACCTCTATTACTACTTAATTATTTGTATAATATAATACAATAAAAATAAAATTAATTAAATATTTTGATTTTTTAACTAAATGATCTCAAATTCAAATATCAGAAATTGAATAGTTATTTTATAGTATTTTAATAACATCTAATATATTGCTCAAAAAACAAGAAAAAAACCAAAAAAATAGATAATATAGTACTGATTTTTTTTTCCCTTTGAAGGTTAATGTCACTATTATTTTATTAGCATAACTAGATTATTTACTGAAGATAATTAGAGCAATTGTATTTAATTAGAATTCAGTTACTGTTAGTTAATTTTTTCCTCCAAATTTTACTTTTTTTGTACTTGTATATACATACAACTAGAATCTAAATCAGATCAATCAATTCATTCCTTTTTCTTAACTCTTCGGTCTCTCTCTTTCTCATTCTTTTCAAGCAATTTCATCTTCTAACATGATATCAGAAGACATTTTCAAAACTTTCGCAACCTCCATTTCTTTTTAGAACATATTCTTCTTTCTTCTTTCTTTTTTTTCTCTTGTCATAAATTCGCAATCCTCCCAAATAATTTTGGTTTCTATGCAAACTATATAGATACAGTGATTATCAGCCCTGAAATCACATTAAAAAATGTTCTCTATGTATCTGAATTTTCTGTTAATTTATTGTCAATTTCTTCTTTTCTAAGAAAAATACAAATCGCAATCACATTTAACTACAATTTCTTTAATATTTAGGGCTCCATTTCATTGAGGAAGATTGAGAAGGGTGACTTAAACAATGAACTTTACATCCTGAAGCTTGAACCACCTCCTAAGACCACTACACCAGTTTCAGCTCCAATTAATGACATTGTTAAAGTCAATTTCTGTCAATTTGACCTTTGACATTTTAGATTAGGCCATGCATCAAATAAGATCTTACAAAGCTTATTGCTACCCAATAAACCCCCCTTCCAGTTTTGTTTGTTCAATTTGCCCTTTGGCAAAATTTAAAAAGATTCCTTTTGAGTCAATAGCAACATGTATCCAAATGCATTTGATTTAATTTATTGTGATGTTTGGAGATCTTATCATGTGCCAACATATAATGGTTACAAATGTTTTTTGAGGATCGTTGATGACTACACTAGGTTTACTATATTTATTTTTTGCATACAAAAGTGAACCTACAGGTTATCTCACATAGTTCTATACACTAATTGAGAGACAATTTAATATCAAGAACAAGTGCATCAGATCAGACAATACAAAAGAGTTGGCTATTATTCATTTCTTGCAAGAAAAGAGAGTCCTCCACCAGTTCTCTTGTCCATACAGGCCTCAACATAATGCAGAATTAGAAAAGAAGCACCAACACATCCTCAATGTAGCATGAACACTCTATTTCCAATCAAAAGTCCTTATTTGGTTGTGGGGAGAGTGTGTCACCACAACAGTGTTTTTGATCAATAGGATACCATTAAAACTGTTCAATTTCAAGTCACCATTCGAGACCTTGTTCAACAAACAACCAGCATATGAAAGGTTGAGAGTCTTTGATTGCTTGGCCTATGTAACTACTATTTCGAACGGAAGACCAAAGTTTAATGCTAGAGCTGATTCATCTGTGTTCATTTGTTAACCACAAGGGATACAAATGGTACAATTTAAACTAAAACAATTTTTCATATCTAAAAAAGTTGTTTTCCATGAATCCATTCTTCCATTCACTAACAGACCCAAGTCTGACCTCGATTCTGATTTATTCAATAAAATAGTGCTACCAAGACCTGCTTCAGGCCCTGAACCCACCCCTAACATGCAACAAATTCCAAGCATTCTAGAAAATATAGCTATCCAACCCTTACCACCACCACACCTAAATCAAACCATACCTGGTCTTGAGCCCCAACACTCTATTAGAAGATCTACCAGAACCCATCAGACCCCACACTATCTTTAAGACTATGTCTACTACACCAACACTCCATATCCAATTTCCAACCACCTAAGCAACCACAGACTTAACAATACTTACCAGACCATCATTGTCAATGTGACAAAAATTCCTAAACCACATTTCTATTATCAAGCCGTAAGACAAAACTAAAGGCTGATGGCTCTCTCGATAGGTATAAAGCCCTTTTGGTTGCCAAAAACTACACACAACAAGCAGGGATCGATTTCAAAGACACCTTCATCCCTATGGAAAAGATCTCTACAGTCAGGGTTCTCTTGAGCATAGCAGCTGCAAAGAGTTAGAATCTTGTCCAACTAAACATAAACAACGTGTTTCTAAATGGAAAATTATTCGAAAAAGTTTACATGAACGTCCCGTTTGGACATCCACCAAGAAATCATAGTTTGGTGTGCAAATTAACCAAATTACTTTATGGTTTGAGGCTAGCTTCATGTCAGTGGTTCAATAAATTATGTGCAAAATTACTCCAGCATGGGTTCACACAAAATAAAAGTGATTACTTATTGTTTTCGTTTGGTGAAGGTCCAACAACTACTTTTCTCTTGGTCTATGTAGATGACATCATTATAGTTGGACCAGACAATGACACCATCAAGAGAGTTGAAGCAAAATTAAAGGCAGTCTTCAAGCTCAGGGTGCTTAGTGACTTGAAGTTCTTCCTTGGTTTGGTGTTGGAAAAATTCAGTAAGAGAATTTTTTGTTTCAACGTAAATACACACTTTTAACTCCGCCTATGTTACACTTGCGGTACATAGCCGGTCCCAAGTCTGGATAAAGGAGGAGGGTTGTGTTAGGTCTTCGACAACCAATATAAAAATATAGTCAAATCCCCATGACATGAATCAAAGACATTATTGCGTTAAAGTTAGGTCGTTGCCCGGAAGCAACGCGCTGTATGGCTCGAGTACGGTGTCAAATGAGCAAGAGCCGCTGCATCGGTGCCCGGATGTAGTGTTAAATGAGCAAGGATTCCCGCGTTTTCGTGAACGGACGAGGGTAAATAAGCTAGTTCACAAAGTAAAAGGTAAAGCTTAGAGAGACAGAAGGTTGAAATTTGGGACATGGAACATAGGCACTCTAACAAAAAATTCCATGGAGGTGGTGGACACCATGACAAGGAGGAAAATTAACATTATGTGCCTACAAGAAACAAAATGGGTTGGTGCGAAGGCTAGGGAGTTGGATACTTTTGGTTTCAAACTTTGCTATACAGAAAAAGGTGAAGAATATGAATGGGGTTGGTATTATTGTGGATAAGTAGTGGAAGAAGGACGTAGTGGATGTCAAGAGGTTGGGAGATCAGATCATCTCTATCAAACTTGTAGTGGAGGGAGGTGCTTTTCATGTGATTAGCGCCTATGCACCGTAAGTAGATTCGGACGAACAACACAAGATAAGGTTTTGGGAAGATCTAGAGAGTTTGGTCCAAGACATACCTTCGGGAGATAAGATTTTCTTAGGAGGAGTTTTAAATGGCCATGTTGGAAGAGAAGTGACTAGGTATGGAAGTATTCACGGAGGCCATGGTTTCGGGGTGATCAATACCGAGGGTAAAACTATTTTGGACTTTTCCTCAACCTTTGACCTTCTCATCGCAAATACATGTTTTAAAAAGAGAGACGGACATCTTATAACCTATAAGAGTGGCATGACAAGCTCTCAAATCGACTTCTTCTTGTTGAGGAGAGTCGACCGAAATTTTGCATTAATTGTAAAATTATCCCGGGAGAGAGTTTGACAACACAACATAGGGTGCTCGTCATGGATTTTCGTGTTGAGCAAAAGTTGAGGAAAAGACATCATACAAAGAACCCAAGGACAAGGTGGTGTCAGATGAAAGGTGAGGAGCAAAGAAGCTTCCTAAGATGGGTAGGAGAAGAGGCAAAGTGGGATGGAAATGGAAGCGCAGAAAAGATGTGGAGGGAGATGGTAGAAGTTATTAGAAGAATAGCAAAAGAAAGCTTTGGTGAATCTAAGGGAATAGGACCAAGAGACAAGGAGTCCTGGTGGTGGAATGTGACTGTACAAGAAAAGATAAAGATAAAAAGGGAGTGCTTTAAAGAGTGGTCTTTATGCTACAATGCAGATAATTGAAAAAAATATAAAGCGGCTAAGAAAGCGACAAAAGTGGCTGTAAGTGAAGCAAGAACAAGAGCATATGAGGGTTTCTACCTGTCTTTGGGCACGAAAGAAGGAGAAAAATATATATATAGAATCGCAAAGAGCCGTGAAAGAATAATGAGAGATTTGGATCAGGTTAAGTGCATAAGGGATAAGGATGGAGAGGTGCTGGCTCAAGAGGAGAAGATTAACGAAAGGTGGAAGAGCTACTTCTACGAATTATTTAATGAAGGACAAAAGACTCTTCCGAGCCTTGGTCGGTTATGCACAATGAAAGAATATCAAAACTTTGACTACTATCGAAGGATTCGAGACTTCGAGGTAAAAGAGGCTCTAAAGCAGATGAAAAATGGCAGGCAGCAGGACCTGATAATATCCCGATTGAGGTTTGGAAGGGCCTTGGAGGAAAAAGCATCAACTGGTTAACCAAGTTTTTTAATGAGATTTTAAGGTCAAAGAAGATGCCTGATGAGTAGAGAAAAAGTACCTTGGTACCTATCTACAAGAATAAGGGGATATATAAAGTTGCGGAAACTATAGAGGAATCAAGCTCATTAGTCATAC
Organism: Arachis ipaensis; assembly: GCF_000816755.2. NCBI lineage: Eukaryota > Viridiplantae > Streptophyta > Magnoliopsida > Fabales > Fabaceae > Arachis > Arachis ipaensis. Next base: position 22,663,287 of record NC_029792.2, read on the forward strand.
CATGAAGTTATGGGAAATGGTGATAGAACGGAGGTTGAGAAAAGAGACACAAGAAACAGAGAACCAATTTAGATTTATGCTAGGCAGATCTACTACCGAAGTGATATACCTGTTAAGAAGGATGATGGAGAGGTATCGTAGTAATAAAAGGGATCTACATATGGTGTTTATTGATTTGGAAAAAGCGTACGATAGGGTGCCAAGGGAGGTCTTATGGAAGGTTTTAGAAAAGAGGAGAGTAAGGATCGCATATATTCGTGCAATTAAAGACATGTATGATGGGGCCACAACTAGTGTAAAGACTCAAGGTGGTGTGACAGAGGAATTTTCTATTGGTATAGGATTACACCTAGGGTCATCCTTAAGTCTATACCTTTTCACATTAGTCTTGGAAGTACTCACAGAGCACATCCAAGAGCCTGTGCCATGGTGCATGCTTTTTGCCGATGATATCGTCCTTATGGGAGAGTCAAGGGAAGACAAATAAGAAGTTGGACTTATGAAGAGAAGCTCTAGAAGTGTATGGTCTGCGCATAAGCCGTAGCAAGACGGAATATATGGAATGTAAGTTCAGTCTGAGAAGGGAAAACCCTAATATAGAGGTGAAGATTGGAGAAAATATCCTACGAAAAGTTAAAAGTTTTAAGTATCTTGGGTGTATCATACAGGATAATGGAGAGATTGAACAGGATGTAAATCATAGGATCCAAGCAGGTTGGTCAAAATGGCGAAGTGCATCTGGTTTTATATGCGACTAAAAAGTGCCTTTAAAACTTAAAGGTAAATTCTATCGCACTGCTATAAGACCGGCTATGCTTTATGGTACGGAATGTTGGGCGGCCAAAGGGGAGCACAAACATAAGCTGAGTGTGGCAGAGATGAAGATGTTGAGATGGATGAGTGGTCATACGCGATTGGATAAAATAAGGAATGAAGTTATAAGGGAGAGAGCTGGAGTAGCACCCATTGTGGAAAATATGGTTGAATCGCGTCTCAGGTGGTTTGAACATGTGAGAAGAAGACCAACAGAATACCCAGTCAGGAGGGTGGATGAGATGGAAGATGGACAAAGGGTGAAAGGCAGAGGAAGACCTAAGAAGACCATCCATGAGGTGGTCAAACTAGATCTACATGTAAACGGTCTCTTATAGACATGATACATGACAGAGCACAATGGCATCGTTTGATTCATGTAGCCGACTCCACCTAGTAGAATAAGGCTTTGTTGTTGTTGTTGTTGTTGTTGTAAATACACACTTTTACTTATAGAAGACACAAATTTTTTGGGTTGCAAGCCTGCTTCCTCTCCCTTGGATACAAATTTAAAATTATGTGCACATGAAGGGGAAACCTTAGCAGATCCATCTCCCTATCGCAGACTCATGGCAGATTGATGTACCTTACAATCTCCAAACCAAATATCACTTTTGCTGTCACCAAACTAGCTCAGTTCATGTTTGATCCTCATGTCCCTCATCTTAATGCAGTTCACAAAATTCTTCAATACCTTAAAACAGCTCCTACACAAGGCATTTTATTCCCAGCAACAAACATGTTCAACTTGTCTATTTATGCTGATGCTGATTGGGATAGTTGCCTCAATACAAGGAGATCAACAATTGAATATTGTGCTTTCCTTGGTGATTTGTTCGTGTCATGGAAAAGAAACAAACAAACAATAGTCTCTAGAAGTTCCATAGAAACTGAATACTGGACTATCACGAATGCATCTTGTGAAATGTGTAGTTGCTTAGATTGCTAAGGTGTTTTCACATCTACATCGACACAACCATGCTTTTTTGTCACAATATTTCAGCAATTCATATGATAACTAATTCTGTTCTGTATGAACGTTCTAAACATATAGAAATGGATTGTCATCTCCAATGGCGGATGGACTGGGGGGCCTAAGGTTGCCATGGTCCCCCCCAAAATTTTTCAAAAGAATTAGTAAATAGTAATAATTAATAATATTAAATATTTTTTATATATAATATTTAAAAAAATATAAGTTACAGAATTTTATAAATTAAAGTAATTAAAAACTGTACTATGTATTAGATATTTGGATTATTGTTACTCTTGTTAACAAGTAGCCCATTCTAATAATTAATAAAAATGGTTCTATTATACTAGCTCAATAGATAGTAGCCCATATTATTAATTAAAGTAGCACTGGTACATCTTTCAAACATTTTTTTTAAAACCATCTGAGGCATCAGCGCCACTTTTCTCTCTCTTTTAGTGGCTCCCATTTGTGCAGACTTTTGGTCTTCTACTCTTCTCATTCTAATTTTCTTTTCATACCAAAACAAGACATATGAAGAAAAACCATTGAAGATCTGAAGTGAACAGCAAAATATTAACCATTGAATGCACAACAAAGACTCAAAGAGGTATATCTCAATTTTTTTTAAGTTAATAACAATGTCAAGTATTATTTACATTATTTATTTAAAATAATTAATTTATTTTTTTTATAATGGACAATGTTCAAAGATTAAAATGAGGACAAAACTCAATAGAGTTATTTTTGGTGGGACTTGGAACAAAAAATAATCAGGTAAATCCAAGGTTCTAAAAACCGGACCAAACCAGCCGGTCAAACTGGTTGAACCGGGAACCAGCAGTAACAACGGTCCGGTCCAATGCTTATAACCGCTGGGAAAAGAACCGCTTGAAAACCATTGAACCGGCCAAGAATCGGTCAGTTGGACCAGACCGGTAACCGGCTGGTTCATAGAAAACGACGCCGTTTTGTTTATTTGTGAAAAAAAAAAAGAAAAATAAACCCAGAACCATTCGCGAACAACCCCCCTTCCTTCCCCCAATCATTCGTGCAAGCCCTGGCCTATCTGAAGCAAAGGAAAACCCTATCCGTTCATTGCACCGCCGTCCCCAGGTCCTCAGCGCCTCCGCGGGTCGCTGGTTGCCGGTCGTCTCCACGGCCTCCTCCTTCTCCTCCTCCGCGGCGTCTCCCCCTTCTAGCTCGGCACGTCGTCCATTCCTAGGTGAAATCGATGGTTGAGGCCTCTAGGTGGTGCGCCGTGGTGTCGCCATCGTCTCTTCGTCTTCCTGCTATCAGTGGAAGGTTAGTGAAACTGTGATTTACTGATTTCTGTTGAGTCTGTTACTCTGTTTCAGGGTTTTGAGGTTGAATTTGTGATTTTTGATTTCTTGGGTCTTTTGTAATGCTACTGATTTATGATTTTGTTACTTGTTATGGCACTGTGATTCTGTGATTACTGATCAGTGTTTGTCGCCATCTGTCGTAGTCAGGAGTTTGTCTCCTCGAGTCTTCGTGCATTGCAGTCAGGGGAGTCCTCCAAGTCCTTCCCGACAGTGACCTTCATCACAGTAACATGTTCATCTGAAATGTTTGTTTTACTGTTTTAAATGGCAAAGTGATGCGAAAAGTGGGTGTGGAGGTTGTGGGGTTGGGAGCCCTTAGAGACAATGCAACAGAATAACATGAGTTTTCAATTAATGTACATGTTCGAATGCTGAAGCAGGTACTAAACAACTAAAACCATTCCTTTTTGTTTTTGCTTGAATTTTAGAAGAAAGAGCAATGTAATGTATTCCTATTTATGATTCCATAAGACCAAGGTTAAATTAACAATTCAGGTGGAGTTGAGTTTTGTTTATGAGTAATTAAATGCACGAAACAGGAATAGGATTGCTAATTTCTTTTGTGACTTTCATTGTTCTTTTCCCCCTTGTTGTGCTGTTGTTGTTGTTATGCTGCTGTTTTATTATGGCACTATGATTCTCCGATCACTTATCAATGTTTTGAATTTGGAATTTCTGATTAGTGACTTGTTAAGCTGATGTTATTATTATGCTGCTGTTTTGTTATGGCACTGTGATTGTGTGATCACTGATCAGTATTTTGAATTTGGAATTTGTGATTAATGACTTGTTAAGCTACTGTTGTTGTTATGCTGCTGTTTTGTTATGGCACTGTTGTTGTTATGCTGCTATTTTGTATTGGTTGTTGCTGAATGCTAAAAATGAAAATCAAATCAAATACTGGTTGTTGTTGAATGAGTAGGGTAGCTACCTGCCAATGCCATATATAAATAAACTGATGAATGATGATGATGGTAGTGGAAGGAGAGTCAAAGTGTATCGGTAGTTGGTGATATGTTATGCTTTCTTATTCAATGACTACTTGTTATGTTGATATCTCAACTTGGAAACAACATTACATCTTGTTTATGGCTTGCTCAGCAAGAAGAATTCGTTGCTAAGAGAGCTTTCTTACAACAGATGAACGCAACGCTGCCTAAGATTAGACCGAAAAGGTCATCTTGCAAGGTTCAGGTTCATGTTCAGTTAGCATAATACCACAGAATGATCAACATTTTCTAACTGAACTAGCTCAACATTCTTTTGAAATTGATAATCCTTTGTCTCCTGACATTTTTAAATTAGAATCTGAGATGTTAAGTGATCCTTTTAACCCTCAAAGTCAAAATTTAATATTTAGATATTTCTTTTTACTATTTAACTTTTGAGTTTGTATTTTGATAAGATCATATGAATTTGGTTGATAATTTTTTGTGTAGTGTTTTAAATTTGGAAGATATTTTAGGATGTTTATTTATAATTTATTTATTATTTTATTCTAAAACGGTTTTTCTGATTGAACCACCGGTTGGACCGGTTAAATCAATGAACCAGTGAACCAGTGACTAGAGCGGTTTGATGACCGGTCCGATTTTCCGAACCTTGGGTAAATCAATAACTTTATTTTTGGTTATTATATATTTGTGTTTCTAAAATTATTTGTTATTGCTCAATAGGTTTAATATTTTTTTTTAAAATAACATATATGCAATTATTTTTGTTTTTTTTTTGTTAGATAGTTCGTTAAGTTAACAATGTCAAAGATGAAAATAATTCACTCATTTTTCAAGAGAAAAGAGAGAATATATGATGAACAAAATTCAGCTTCAGATTCTTTGAGTAATGTTCAAAATATTATTGAACAACCTAAGATACAACCTGTGACACAACTTGTTGAGCAAGATATTCAACCCCCTGCTTCCAAAATAACAAGGACTGAAATAGATCAAGTTAATATTGATACATTGATGCGTGATCCCGGAAAGCGTTCGCAAATTTAGAATTATCCTATCAATCAACAAGATGAAATTCGTAGAGCATACATAAAGTTTGGACCATATCAATTTATTATGGATGAGTACCTTCTTTCTGGTCTAGAAAGTCATCCTCGTCATTTCAAAGCTCATTGGTTTAAGAGTTTTTCTTGGCTAGAATATTCACCAGAAGTGGATGCTGTATTTTGTTTTCCATGTTATTTATTTTCTAGAAAATCAAGTCCATTCACATCAGGAGGATTTCGCAATTGGAAAAAAGTGAATAATGGAAAGGATTGTGCATTTTTATCTCATGTGGGGAAATCTCTTAATTCTCCTCATAATATTGCTGTTAAGTCTTGTAAAGATTTGCTTAATCAATTATGTCACATTGACAAAGTATTGGCTAAGCAAAGCTCACAACAAGTTTTAAGCAATAGATTGCGTCTTAAAGCCTCTATTGATACTGCCAAATGGTTAACATTTAGGGGACATGACGAGAGTCATGAGTCTCAGAATCGAGGAAATTTTTTTGAAATGTTAAAATTATTAGCTTCTTACAATAAAGAAGTGGATGCAGTTGTCTTGGAGAATCCTCCTCAAAATGCAATATACACATCACCTTCTATTCAAAAGGAAATTTTACATGTTTTTGCTAGAAAGGTGCAAAATGAAATTCGCAATGAGATTGGTAATGCAAAATTTTGTTTGATTGTTGATGAAGCTAGAGATGAATCTAAAAGAGAATAAATGACACTTGTTGTTAGATTTGTTGATAAGCATGGATTTGTCAAAGAAAGGCTAATAGATGTTGTTCATGTCAAAGATACTACTTCTGCTACTCTAAAACAAGAGATTTGTTCTGCATTATCTCATCACAATCTCAACATTCAAAATGTTCGAGGTCAAGGGTATGACGGAGCTAGTAATATGCGTGGAGAGTGGAAAGAGTTACAAGCTTTAATTATTCAAGAATGTCCTTATGCATATTATGTTCATTGCTTTGCTCATCAATTACAGCTAGCTCTTGTTGCTGCGGCTAAAGAAGTTGTTGATGTTCATGCTTTTTTCCAAAGTTTGAGTAATATTATCAATGTTGTGTGCTCTTCTTGCAAACGCAATGATGAATTACGATCTACTTATGCAACTGAAATTTTTCATTTAGTTGCAACTAATCAAATTGAAACAGGAAGGGGAGCAAATCAAATTGGCACATTAAAAAAATCAGGAGATACCAGGTGGAGCTCTCACTTCAACTCAATTTGTAGCCTTTTACGTATGTTTGGAGCAACAACTTCAGTGCTGGAAGATTTGGCTACTAATGGATCTATTCAGTGTTTGTAACATATGCAATCTTGCAAAGAATTTCTATTCTTTAAATTTTCTGAGCAAGAAAAGATTCAATTGGATTATGAGTTACAACATTATGAACTTGATGTGGTTAAAGCTCCAGATTTTTAGGATTTGTCTACTCTTGCTGAATTGTGTCAAAAATTGACAGAGACAGGAAAATCAAATATATATCCTTTAATTGATAGATTAATCCGTCTTGTTTTGACTCTTCCTGTGACAACAGCAACAACTGAACGGGCCTTTTCAGTTATGAAGATTATTAAAACAAGACTTTGAAACAAGATGGAAGATAAATTTTTAGTAGATTATATGATTGTATATATTGAAAAGGAGATTGCTTCAAAATTCAACTCAGAGATGATAATTGATGATTTTAGTTCCATAAAACATCGTCGAACAAATTTAAAAATACCAAAATCTTAAAATATGTAGTTGAACATTGACTTTTATATAATATAATTACTCTTTTGATATATAAAATTTGGACCATATCAATTTATTATGGATGAGTACCCTTCTTTCTGGTCTAGAAAGTCATCCTCGTCGTTTCAAAGCTCATTGGTTTAAGAGTTTTTCTTGGCTAGAATATTCGCCAGAAGTGGATGCTGCATTTTGTCTTCCATGCTATTTATTTTATAGAAAATCAAGTCCATTCACATCAGGAGGATTTTGCAATTGGAAAAAAGTGAATAATGGAAAGGATTGTGCATTTTTATCTCATGTGGGTAAATCTCTTAATTCTCCTCATAATATTGCTGTTAAGTCTTGTAAATCAAATATATATCCTTTAATTGATAGATTAATTCATCTTGTTTTGACTCTTCCTGTGACAACAGCAACAACTGAACGGGCCTTTTCAGTTATGAAGATTATTAAAACAAGGCTTCGAAACAAGATGGAAGATGAATTTTTAGCAGATTGTATGATTGTATATATTGAAAAGGAAATTGCTTCAAAATTCACTTCAGAGATGATAATTGATGATTTTAGTTCCATGAAGCATCGTCGAGCAAGTTTAAAAATATCAAAATCTTAAAGTATGTAGTTGAACATTAACTTTTATATAATATAATTACTTTTTTGATATATATGCTACAAATAATATTTTATTAATTTTTTGTTATATTTTATATTTAATTGGCCCCTCTTATAAAATTTCTGGTTCCGCTACTATCATCTCATTCGTAAAAAAGATGACAAATGATATAGTAAAATTATTACACATTTCTAGCAAGCACTAATTGATAGATATTTTAACGAAAGCATTTCCTCCCCCCTCATTCAAATTTTTTATGGCATATATGACATATATACTCTACTTTGAGGGGAGATATTAGTATAACTGGATTATTTAATGAAGTTAGTTAGAGTAGTTATATTTAATTAAAATTCAGTTACTGTCAGTTTTTTTCTCAAAGTCTCACTTTTTCTTTGTACTTGTATATATACATACAAGTAGAATTTGGATTAGAAGGACTAATTCATTCCTTTCTCTCAACTCTTCGGTCTCTCTTCCTCACTCCCTTCAAAGCAATTCTATCTTCTAACATATTTTTTCAATTTAAAATTGCATGAATTTAATTTTTTAATATACGGATGTTGTTGGTATCTAGAAGCTGTGAGAGCTCGAACGATATGGAATTGAAGGATAGTATTGTTGGACTAACATAAAAAAAAAATTGACAAATGGGTCTTTGTTTTGGCATTGAAATTGAAATGGGGTTGGGTGCTTTTTGCATTGTGGTTTATTATTGTCTTTTTGCTTGTATTACTAAAGTGACGGCTATTTATACTTGCATAATAAAATTATCTTCGTATTTTATTGATTTAATAGTAACTATTAATTCGTATACTATATTCAAATTGAGCACTTTAAAATGTTACCTCATACACAATAGTTATCTAAGCTAAAGTTTACTATAGTGTATTTTCTTTAGTTTCAACTAGGATCATAATGAGTATGATTTTCTTTGAATAATGATATATCAAATGTTACCTTAGAAAATAATATAAGATATTTATATAGAGATTATGTTTATCTTAGAATGATTTCTATTAAATAGTTCAATTTGTTAATAGGTTATGTAATTTGTAATGGACACTTGTATAGTGGTTCCTTCATTTGCAATGTTAGCTTTTGCTTGCAACGTGTTATTTATTACCAAATTCTATATATTAAATTATATTTTTTTCTTATAGTCTTTATTGGTGTGACTTTATAGAGTAAAATGGGCTAAATAAAATATATAGAAGCGGTCAACGAGAAAATATTCAATTTGGTCTCTAAAATTACATTCGAGTTTTAATTTAGTCTTTGAAATTTTAATTGCCTTAATTTAGTTTCTAAACTTGTCAAATTTTAATCATCTTAGTCCCTGCGGTAGTTTCGATCAAAGAATCAATTGAAAAGTTTAAAAATTAAATTGAGGCAATTAAAACTTCAAAAACTAAATTAAGACTCGAGTGTAACTTTAGAGACTAATAAAATAAAAATATAATCATCCTAGATGTATATTATTAAAATGATCTATTAATATAGATTCACTACAAGAAAATAAGCTTTCTGCCACGCTTTTAAAGTGTGCCGAAAAGTGCTTAAAAGCGTACCGATAGCTTTTCGCCACGCTTTTTAAGCTATCGATACGCTTTTAAAAGGGTCACATCCGCGAGCGTGCCGGTTGCTCTATCGCCACGCTTTTGGTGACCTATCGCCACACTTTATTTTTTGCCACGCTTTTAAAGGTCGCTACGTTTTTAAAGTGTGCCAATAGCATGATATGGGTACGCTTTAAAAGCGTGCCAATAGAGAGACAAATGGCTACGCTTTTAAAGCGTGCCAATAGCGAGACATATGGCTACGCTTTTAAAGCGTGCCAATAACGAGATGTAGCCACGCTTTTTAAGTCGTGTGCCTAGATATGAACGTATTGCCACGCTTTTAAAGCGTGGCTATAGTTAAATCAAATTTAAAAAAAAAAATCTGGTAAAAGCCTACATGTGAACACTCAAATTTATGTTCCTACATTCAATATTGGGTAAAAGCCTACAACAATGTCATCTGTATACATGCAACAGTTGCGTACATGAAATTTACAAACATTAACAAAAATGAATTTCTAAAAAGAGAATTAAAAATTATACAAGACACATATTTTACAAATTGACTCTAAAGGCTTCATTTTCTTTAGATATTTCCTTCGCTCCTCGGTTCTATCACTTAGTTGACCAAAGCCATTAGCCCTTGAAAAATATCATAAGCAGAGTGTTAGACTCTTATTACTTCTATATTTTTTGAACATTATTTAAAGTATGAAACATTGCAAATAGCAAACCAACATTGTGATAGTGTGAACCAAACAATGTAGTGACCAGAATTTATTCTCCAAATAATGCCCTAACACTTCTACATGAGTTCTTTTGACAAAATTCCTGTAAACTCTGCTTCCAAAGTAGTCCCACTTTCTTTGTATGCATGAGCACATACATAGCAACATTAAACCTGCCGCAAGTATCTCATCAAAATCCAGAGGGGAAGATAAACAACAATTTCATAATCATGATCCATATTTTTAATTTCACAAAGTTAATAATTTTGTAAAAGTTCAATTTTGTTCATAAAATTGCTAACTTATAAAATATAAATGTCTTCACCTTGTTCTGATTTCATTTCTCCCATAACAATAAATTGACTGTATCTGATTAATCTCATATGTATATGATCAATGAATGACATTGGTATTAGTTTAAGTAAATTTATATAGCTCATAAATTTTTATAGAACATATATTTTTTTTATCAATTCACTAATGAATCACAATAACATATAGTAAAGATCATCTATATCAAATTTCACTGCAATCAGACATCAATAAGCATGTAATTAAAAAATGTTTTATTTTTGTATATTTGAACAAATATAATACGTCAATTTTCAAATATAAAAAGTATAGCAAATGATTTTAAATTAACATAAAGTTTTCTTAAAATAATCTATAACACATAAGCTTCTAATACGACGACTATTAGTTTTAATTGGGAGTTGAATATCTAGAAGAACTGCTTAGCATTTCATATTAAAATAGCAGCTTGAAGATAAATCTTCTGTAGGTGACATGTTACATATAAGTTGTTTGGTAAAAATACACATAATTATGACACATAACTCAAGTACCAGATCATCAAGAGAGCATATATAGTAACTTAATTAGCTTCTCTCCTTAATTATCTCTTGTAATCAATTGATAATAGGGAATAATAATGAGGATTATATACAGCCTCAAGAATGAGAAAAATGCTTAAAAGATGTGCAAGTCTTAAGAATAATAAGAATTCAAAAGGAGATAAAAGTTCCTTTAAAGTTCACTTGTATAATGACACTAGAATCCTAATTGTGTGGGTGCTTTACATCCATTGATGGTTTGCATTCAATCATATTGTCCTCAACCTGAATTGCTCTACCTTTTGGCTGAGTTACCAAATGTTAATCAGTACCAATGTCCAGCTTCATATATTGAGAAAATAACTTGAAACCAATAAAATATCGTGGCATACATATAAGTGCAGCTGTTTAAAATTTTAAGTTATAGAGAATAGATAAAAATGGGAGAAAAATGGAAAAGAAGCTCTGTATCAGAATAGAGAGATGATTTTCAAACTATTGATCCAATGCTCCTCTTTATGTTAATAATACACTAGTGCAGATTGTGTAGTATGTAGCGACCCTCAGTATTAA
>NC_029792.2:22674629-22687772 GCF_000816755.2 Arachis ipaensis
ATAATAATTTAAATTTAATCAAATCCATATTATAATAATAATAATAATAATAATAATAATAATAATAATAATAATAATAATAATAATTATTATTATTATTATTATTATTATTATTATTATTATTATTATTATTATTATTATTATTATTATTATTATTATTATTATTATTATTATTATTATTATTATTATTATTATTATTATTATTATTATTATTATTATAAACATTGTATATAATTGCCGTAAGTATTAAATTGCATTATAAGTTTATATATATTATATTCATTGCATTACTATTATTATTACTATTATTACGTTTATTATTATTATTACATGATCATCTGTAACACCCTAACTACCAAAGCTCGCGCTTCCGGCTGCGCGACTCTGATAGCTCGGATATTACGACGACACTTATATTATTTAATACTAAAATATGAGCCTGTTTAAAACTTTAAACCGCAATACCGTTCCCAAAAATACTTTCGCTATACAACGTACATCCATACATACTATACAACTTACAGAAACTCATAAAGAGTACATCCATATATATACATAAATATATATAAATAACATTACAAGCCATTAACCAATACAATTCATATCCCTCTTACAGAATATATCAAGATAAAGGCGAGGGTACAATAAATAATCTAAAGCAACACAGAGCATTTCAACAACAATTAAATAAACTCTTCGTGACTTCTGCATCCATATCCTGAAAGGGGAAAAATGTAGGGGGGTGAGAACATCATCCTTGAAAGGGTTTTCAGTAGAGGGTTTTTGGGAATTACTGTAATAGGATACGTGAAGATAAACCGTACCAGTGATTAATAACTGACTTATGCCTCTTTTCAAAAATAACGGTTTACAGTAAAAGAGAAAATCTGAAATCCTTTTCTGAAAGATGAAACTGTTCATTTAAAACAATATTTTGAAAGCCTTTCAAAAGGTTTATCTATGCTAAACCAAAAATAGCCTTCCATACTATTCCAAATCAGAAACACAAAACCGAAACCAACCATCGGTCCATCTCATTTCAACCACAGCCCTAGGCCCAAATAATCCAACAACAACCAATCACCACAATCCAACAGAGTCCCAGTTGCAAACACAGATAGGAGGTTCAAGCACAAACAAACAGTTACAGCAAGTAGAGCAAGTAGCAGATAATCTCAAATAGTCACAAAGGCAAACCAAGTATAATATCCACACCCAAACAATGTCACATAAATGCATATGATGCATGCATGTTCCTAGTGGCTGATTATATCATCTGTCGGTTATAGAGCCAACCCGACAAGTCCTGGTAGCTAACCATTGGACTGTCCCTCTGTCGTGTCTCCCCAACTCAAGTTATACTCAATATAAACTTGATCATAATCATGATCCATATCCATCACCCTCACTGGTGAATATTTATGGGGGTGAGCTCATCCGGGGCTTTCATAGTGCCCGACCACCCTGACGACATAGGGTTAAAAGAGCTTCGAGTCTCAACCTGGAACACGTGGTGGTTAGCCACTGCTTTCTCCCATGGAAACTCTTATCTCCGATAGTGGAAGTGCAACATTCACATTTATCAATGATTCAGCATATATATGAATTCAATCTCATCCATGGATCAACATCCATCTCAGCCATCCGACTCACGGTTCAGTCTAGAACCAGCCAATATTCATATCATACACAGCCATTCCGGCTCACGGTTCAATCCAGAACCAACCAATATTTGTAATCATACACAGCCATTCCGGCTCACAACAAAACAGCACTTTCACATTCAACATCATCAATTCATAAAATCGGCATTTAAGCCATAAATAACTTTTTCCCAAATCATTTCACTTTTAAATCAAGTTTCAACTCTTTTCAGCCTTGGCTTTAAAGATCTCATTTCTCAAATCATCTCAGGCTCATAAGCCACTTTTACTCAAGGTAAATTTCCCTTTTAAAACCATGCCACTCTCGGCATCCTCTTTTCAAAACTTCCATAACCATGGAAAGTTAAAGATTCATTTTGAAACATTCAAAATCATCCATCCAACAATGGGATTTTATAACAAAGTTTCTCGGCAAGGTCCCAAGTCCTTAGGGGAGAATAGCATAACTCATTTCACCAAATTCATTTAAAATCATTAAAACCTTGGCTTTCCGATTTGAGTAATAAAATAGGATCTAATCCAAACTGAGTCACGTAATCATTTGCTTCTTTCAAGCCGTTTCCTTTACTTAGGCAAAACCAACTTCAACCCCCATGATAAATTCTAGAACGTTTCAACTGTTCAAAATTGTTTTAGTCTTGCAAGAATTCAGAGTTCAAAGAGTACTTAAAACTTTTCCCAAAATATTTCAAAATGAAACTTGTCAATAGACATTTAGGTTCTTTCAACATCATTGAAACTCCTCTAATTGAAACCCTCAAGTCAAATTCAAAGGCATTGCCCTTGTCACATTTAAAACAGCTTTAAAACATAAGTTTCATCTAAATAACTTTCTCCTGAAAGAGATACAATGCCTTTCTTAAGAAGCAAGACTAAATCACAATTCCCTCTTTAATAATTCATTTCAAAAGCATGAATCATCCTTTTCTTGATATTTCAACTAAAATAGTAGAAGCCTTCAGCTCATCATTTTTCCCAGACAACATTTCAATAAAGACTCGGATTTTATAGAAATTTCGGCAGCATCTCTCCTAAAACTTGGACTTTGCCACCCAGTCCGGGTCCCAACAAAACCATTCCACAATTTTTTTCCAACAGCCCAGAATCCAAAATCAATTCAAAGGCAAGCCAAAATCCAACAGTTAATCTCAATACCATATTTCAAGAAAACTGTTTCAAAAATCAAATCATTATCAGCCGAATAAACTCATTTCTAAAGTTTCAAAGAAACAGTTCAGTAACAATCATTCATCAAAAACCAGATCATTTAAAGCAAGCCAGGCTGAATTCAAGAGTGGATTCTATTTTTCACATTCTCAATAAAATTAACTCAATTCAATTCTCAACAGATTAAACTCGATCTCAAAGCTTTAAAAGAATCAACTTGAAAAGCATTTCGTTTCACAAAACCACACAACAATTCAACCAACAGACGTTCATAATCAACCAAGGCAAATCAAGCCATACATAAGGCCGATACAATCACCAAAAATACATTTTCTCACATCAATATCCATATATAATAATTCCAATATATAAAATATAGTTTTTGGAAAGCGCCCCTACCTCAAAACGCAAATTCCATAACCCAAACGTCTCACAGAGTCCTTTTCGCCTCAACCCGAACTGACGGCAACCAAGACCTCAGCTCCCAGCCACTTTCGCAATAACCATAGCAACACTAATCGCAACATACAATAATCAGGACTCAACCCCACGTTATCAAAACTCATATTCATTAACCGAACACAACAGAATACTAACGCGTGGCTTTCCGAAACATAAATACTTACTGAACTAGCGAAACGAAGTAGCTGCGATTTCGAATAGGCCCGGCAACAGCTCCGGCGACGGCCAAAAGCTCTGGTGGATCAACTATAAAAACCACGCAGCATTAAACCTTCTCGAAATCCAAAAAGGTAGAAACCTCAATTAAAACCCTTACGGGCAAACTTTTTCGGCGACGGCAGCAGGGTCTCAAGTGGCAGAAGCTCAGCCCGGAGCTCCGGCGGTGATCCCGAAAGTCGCAGAACCACTCTCGGCGGTCAGGACACAGGGATGCAGCTCCCTTCTCCGGCAGCGACACCTGCGGTGGTGGCTGGTGCAGAAGCTCACAACGCAAGTAGCAACGGCGGCTTGAACCTCTTCCTCTCCTTCAAACCAGATCAAGGGGATCTCCAGCAGTGGCGGCACAGGGACGGCGGCGGCAGTCCGAGGCGACGGCGACAGCACACGGCGGCGCAACTCCGCACGGTGGGTCGTGCTCCTCCTCGCACGATTCCGACAGCAGCTCGTGGCTCCACAGCGACTCCCTCTCTCTCCCAACGTCGCTCACTCATGGCGGACCAGGGAAGCAGAAACGGAGCTCCATCGTGCTTCTCGTTCGGAGCTGGCAAGGACGACAGCGCGGTGACCCCGACAGCACAAACCATAACCCAAACGCCTCACAGAGTCCTTTTCACCTCAGCTCGAAATCACCGGCAAACAAAACCTCGGCTCCAAGCCACTTTCGCAATAACCATAGCAACACTAATCGCAACATACAATAATCAGGACTCAACCCCACGTTATCAAAACTCATATTCATTAACCGAACACAACAGAATACTAACGCGTGGCTTTCCGAAACATAAATACTTACTGAACTAGCGAAACGAAGTAGCTGCGATTTCGAATAGGCCCGGCAACAGCTCCGGCGACGGCCAAAAGCTCTGGTGGATCAACTATAAAAACCACGCAGCATTAAACCTTCTCGAAATCCAAAAAGGTAGAAACCTCAATTAAAACCCTTACGGGCAAACTTTTTCGGCGACGGCAGCAGGGTCTCAAGTGGCAGAAGCTCAGCCCGGAGCTCCGGCGGTGATCCCGAAAGTCGCAGAACCACTCTCGGCGGTCAGGACACAGGGATGCAGCTCCCTTCTCCGGCAGCGACACCTGCGGTGGTGGCTGGTGCAGAAGCTCACAACGCAAGTAGCAACGGCGGCTTGAACCTCTTCCTCTCCTTCAAACCAGATCAAGGGGATCTCCAGCAGTGGCGGCACAGGGACGGCGGTGGCATTCCGAGGCGACGGCGACAGCACACGGCGGCGCAACTCCGCACGGTGGGTCGTGCTCCTCCTCGCACGATTCCGACAGCAGCTCGTGGCTCCACAGCGACTCCCTCTCTCTCCCAACGTCGCTCACTCATGGCGGACCAGGGAAGCAGAAACGGAGCTCCATCGTGCTTCTCGTTCGGAGCTGGCAGGGACGACGGCGCGGTGACCCAGACGGCAACTGGGCGTAGCTCGCAGCTCCGTGGGTGATGGCGACGCGGTGAGTTCCTCTTCTCTCCTCTGCACGACACGACTCTGACTGCGGACTCCAAGGCGGCGCGATGGCGATGGTGAAGCCCGACGCACTGGCGACGCTCCTCCCTCCCCTTTCCTTCCTTCCTTCTTCGTGTATCCCTCACTCCACTTCCCTTTCTGTCTCGTTCTTTCTCTCATCAGGTGGCTGGGTGTGTGTTTAGAGTAGAGAGGGGCAGTAGCTGTGGCTGCTTGGGTTTGAGGGAGCTAAGGTTTCATTTTTGAAACTTAGGGTTAGGGGTACTTTTGTAATTTCAAATAAAAGTAGGGGTAACATAGTAATTAGGAACAAATTTTAATTCAACAAAATTAATGTATAGAAATACTATTTGCTCCTCAATTTTACAAATTATTTTCAATAAAATGTCCCAACCAAATAATTAGAAGTAATATATTTAATTTCTTTATTTTCCAAAATAGCAATACTAATATTTAAAAATATCAATCATTCAATCCAAATCATATAAAATTCTTCTTATTTCATAACTAACAACTTTATAATTCAAATATAGAAAATAATTCAATAATTATAAAGTTGGATAATAATCATAACTTATCTCAAATTCAATAAATCAAAACTTGCCTTAATTATCTTTAATAAAATAATTTCTGAAATTAATATGCGAGAGGAAAAAAGGAAAGAAAATGGCGAGAGAGAAGAGTGAGATCGACGTAAACTCTTCTAAACTTCTGGCTTCGATTTTTTGAAATCCGTAACTCCAATAAAAAATTTAATTCGGTAAGAGTATTCGTAACCTCCTCCTCTACACGTTGGCACCATTTTTTATTAGTGGAAGTTGACAGTGACGTAGCTCCTCTTTCCTTTGGGTTTGACCAATGGGAGTTTTAGGAGACACAGACGATTCTGGACATTTTCTTCTTCGATAGCTCACTCAGAAAGCTTCTCCGGAGCTTTGAATATTTTGATTCCGTACGAAGGTATGGTTTTGGTTTCACGTAGTTAATGTTTAATGTCACGTGAAAATTTAGGCTAGAAGACCTTAAGATAGGAATGAATTGAATGTATAATTGATGGATTGTGCATATGGGATAAAATGTGTGGTTTAGCTGTTGTTAATAATTTGCTGCTGAAGTTGGTCGGTTTGAAAAAGATTTAATATTGGTATTTGTTTGATTTTGAAATAATTTGTTACTGGAAATTATTTGAAGGACTGAGAGGTGTTTGATTTGATAGTTGGGACCCTTGAAGGGTGGCAGAAATTCGAGCTTTAGAGGAGATACTGCCAAAACTTCTATAAGAATTGGAGTTTTGATTTGAGGTGGTATTTTAAAAAGAAAGAGATTATTATGTGGCTTGTGTAT
Source organism: Arachis ipaensis (assembly GCF_000816755.2). Lineage (NCBI taxonomy): Eukaryota > Viridiplantae > Streptophyta > Magnoliopsida > Fabales > Fabaceae > Arachis > Arachis ipaensis. Next base: position 22,680,961 of record NC_029792.2, read on the forward strand.
TTGAGGCTATTTGTTGACCCTCTGTCACAAGATGTGACCGGGCACTTTAACTCCCCGGATTTCCCCATGGGCATGCATATATATGAATATTGAATATTATATTTGAGCTTGGAGTTCGACTCCATGGAATACTATATTGTTGAGTTTGGAGTTCGACTCCATGGAATACTATATTATTGAGCTTGGATTTTAACTCCATGGAATACTATATTATTGAGATTGGAGTGTGACTCCATGGAATATTATATTTGAGCTTGGAGTTTGACTCCATGGAATATTATTGAGTTTGGGGATGCGCGCACAGAGGGACTGTCCAATGGTTAACTACCAGGACATGTCGGGTTGGCTGTATAACCGACAGATGAGACTCATCAGCCATAGGACATGCATACATCATATGCATTTGTTTGTTTGCTTGAGTGTGCATTGTTTTGGTTTGCTTAACTGTTTAATTCTGTTTATCCGCTACTTATTCTACTTGCTGTAAATACTTCTCTATCTATATTTTCGTTGCTTGAACTGTATGTGTATGTTTTCTGAGAAATCCCTCTTGACGAAGGTGTGAGAGAAGAGGGTTGTTCCACCAGTGATTCGGAGGATTGGAGGCGACAGAAAGTGAAGTATTAAGTTAAAGTTAGATTCAGAACTAGAATACCTTAGATAACTTACCTAACTTTTGATTTAGTTTATTTTATTTAAGAATGATTTTGAGTGTCGGAGTTCTAGGAATGCCTCTGGCTTTTCCGAGACCTTTTATATTAACTATGTGGGCACCTTTACCATACTTAGAACCTCCGGTTCCCATTCCATACTATGTTGTTGTTTTTCAGATGCAGGTCGAAAGGCATCTCATTAGGCGTCTGGACACCTGAAGCGAAGTGGTTACTGTGTTATTTTGTTGTGCAGTGATGTATATACACGTACTTAGCTTTCTCTCCACATAACTTGTAATACCTCGCCACCTCTATTTTACGACTTAAGCGTAAAGTTTTGGGTGGTAGGGTGTTACATAGTACAACACAAGACACCTCATACATGGCTCCTATCACCTGAATAACCTTAAAATTCTAACAATGGCCAAGTAATTATCACAAGCATACCAATTCAAATTCGGATGAAGGGAAAAGTGCATTCCCAGGCACAACTTCATCAATTTGCTGACTCATGGCTTCCTGAAATATGTTCTAGTCAGCAAGAATGTACAAAAGCAACTAAAATACCATAAAAAGTGCTACAGAATTAATTGAGGCACACATGAACTACATGTCAAAATGTATAATACACTGACCAGTACTAACCTTAGACTTAGAGGAGTGCTTGGAACGTTTCTTCTTGAGTGAAGCGGAAGATTTCTTCCCCATTTCAAGCGACTTGCAAAATCACATTTTCAAAAACAAGAGAGAAAAAAGGAGAAGCTGTTAAATAGGCAAAAGAGGAATTGATGGAACAAATAATTGAAGGGAGAAAGCAAAAGGGTAAAAGAAAGTTTGATGTTTTTTGTGGATGTGTGAATCCAATTAGCAGAAAAGACGCTTTTTCCTCTGAAACCTTTTTCGCTGCTCAAACCTATTTATACCATTAAAGCCATTCCTTTGATCGAGAAGATGAAGCTGAACGATGAAGATGGATGAACGAAGATGGCTGGGTTCGAGAAGATGAAGCTGAGCAATAAAGATGGATGAAGCTGATGGCGCTTTTTAGGGTTTGAAAGTGAATTTTAGGGTTAAAAATGAATTTGGTAACAATGTAAAGTTAGTGTGTTATTGTTATCATTTTTAGGGTTAAATTTGATAAATTAGAAAGAAAAAAAAGGTTAAGTGTGGGAAAAAATAGGTGGGAAACTAAATTTTAGGGGAGGAAACTCTATCAGTACATTTTTTTACGATGCCAAAATAAACACGGTATAGCCACGCTTTTCAAGCGTGACAAAAAAAAGGGTGGCCAAATTTTTAATCAGTGGCCACCCTCGTAAAAGCATGCCGATTTTCTTCTATCGCCACGCTTTTCAAGCGTGACAGTAAAAAAGCGTGGCCAAATTTCAAATAAGTGGGCACCCTTGTAAAAGTGTGCCGATTTCCTTCTAAAAGCGTGGCAAAAAAAACGTGGCCAAATCACAAATCAGTGGCCACCCTCGCAAAAGCGTGGTCATAGACCACTTTTGAGCATGTTTTAAAAGCGTGGCAAGAAAAAAGTGTGCCGACAGACCTTTTTTCTTGTAGTAATATAAATTAAAAATAAATTAAATTATATATATATATATATATATAAATATACAATAACTAGTTTTAATAATTAATTTTAATGTATAAATTATATTTTTAATAAAAATATTATGGGTCAAATCTTTAAATACAGTATTTCAATTGCAATGTGATGTTTAATTACCGAAGTCTATTAAATTACATGTCTTTCATAATTCTTACTGGTATGATTATATAGAGTAAAAATGAGTTTAAGGAAGCAATCAGCTTTGCTATTAAGCTAAAGTAACAATGATATAAATTAGAGAGCATATTCATTTCGATAATTTTTTTAAAAAGATCATGAGAATTTAGAAAAAAATATTTTTTTTTTGTTTTTGATCTTTAATTTTGTGAAATTGGTTAATCCTTTTGTTAATGTTTTTTCTTAATTTATTAGAACGTGCTTATGTGTGTGATACGTTAATTGGTTGATATGTTTATTAAGTGCCAATTAGAATTGATAGATTTTTTTTTGTCAGAGGTCTAATTCTCTTTTGGGATAACTGTTATGGTCGTTTAGAATTTTTTTTCTCTATTTTTTGTTATTTTTTTCATATACATTGAATAAGATTAAAAAAAATATATCCTCTATTCAATTTTTATAAATAAAAAATTTAAAAATCACTAATATTTCTCAATTCTTACATTATAAATTTAATTAATATATATGAAAAAAATAACAAAATAAAAAACTTAAACAACCCTTGATAATTATCCCCAAAAGACAATGAGACCTCTAACAAAAAAAAAATTGTCAACGAGACCTTGTCAAGGTCAATGGGAGAGAGGTTGATCTCGGGCGCTAGAACTTAGAATTGAGCCTTCAGATTCTTCGTTAGCTCGTTCATTCCCTCAACTACCGACTCCTCCAGGCTAGCATACTACTCCCTCATCCTTGCCAAATCCTCTTTCAAATTCAGCTTCTCCCAAAAAATACAGGTATAGCTCTTTTCGACCTTCTTCTGCAAACCCTCGGCCATATCACAAGCCAGCTCGGACTGCTTCACCCTCTCACGAAGCTTTGACAAGTCGAAAAAAAATTCCTTTATCGACATCCAATTCTGACTTTATCTCTCGAAGAGAAGCGATTTTAGCCCGAAGGTCGGTCACCTCCCTCTGGATAGAACCAAGTGGAGTTGCCTCTAATTATTTCGAAAAGACTGAGTACACCCCAGCAGTTTGGATACCTCCCCAGACAAGTACCTCCAAATGTCTTTTAAGAAAAACATCATCCATATTTATATGGCTATAAGGAAGGATAAGCTCCACACAAAAGGTAATCGCATTGAAATCTTTGTCGTGGATGCTGCCTAAATTAGAGGAAGGAGTTTTTCGTTCTCGAGAACCCTGGTTAGAGAAGGGTGGCACAGGGAAAACAGTTCAAGGCAGGTGTTCCGTGTTCAAAGGTGGAAGAGAAGGGAGGACAATTCTTGAAGATTGGAAAGAAGATGAATCCAACTTTGAAGGTGAAGAAGTGTCATCCGACTTACCAGCCTCCTTCAGTTGGACGGCCCGAGCAGCGGCATTATTTTTGGCCTGCCGAACTCTGTGCAACGCATCTTTATCGTTGGTCATCTTCACTACAAAGGACAAAAACAATAAAAGAAACTTAGGTTTCATAACTCGGACACAAATAGTAGAAGTGTTCGTCAATGAAAAGCTAACTACCTAATTCAGTACGAATATAGCTTCGCTTTCCTATAAAAAAAAATTTGGTGTCAATATTAGGAGTTCAGCTCCAACACTCATGAAACAGGGCTATTACACACTCCTCTACTTTGTCTAAGTCCTTAAGATTTTATTTGATAATGTTGGGGATCTCCTCCCATTATAGGCTAAACACATTCTCATATCTTTCATTTAAGAAAAAAGGTCGAGCACCCTCCACATGTCAAACCTTAAAAAAATAGTTCTTAAAATCATAGAATGAATAGTTAAAAATAGAGAATACCTTCCTCTCCTGAACAGCTCAAAAAAGAAATCCAATACTATTTTTTAAAACTAAATGGTTTGTTAATTTGGAAAAGGTAAAATAAAATCTTAGAAGACAATGGAAGATGAAACTCCTAACTAATTAGTTGATAGACTTTTACGAAACTCGAGGAGTTAAGTTGAAGTTGAGAAGGGCAACTCTACAAATAGGAAAGATTTCCAACTCAAAGTAGGAAAAGGGAAGACTTACCCCCAACCTAGTAAAAAAACACTCATACATGAAAATGAAATGACGCTCCGATTTATTAAGTCAGGGAAAGAAAATTCTATCCTCAGGATCGGGGGCCATTATTTCATCCTTTTTTTCATCCTCTCTTTCTCTACAAAGTCTATGTTGCCTACAAAATGTCTTTATATACTCATTATCAACTACGAGGACAACGAAAAGAACAATAATGTCTACCTAATCTAAATCAAAAAGAACTTTAGTAGACATGCGGAGGACTACTGAGCAAGACATAAAAGGTTATATCTACAAAATAATAAGAAAGTCGCCACCACAAAAATTTATGAGTTACAAATTGAAAAAAACAACACCAACAATCAGACACTTAGAGAAGTCAGACCATTCCCAATGATGGGACATTCCAACCACCCTAAGCAAAAACACAAATGAAGCCATTCAAAATCAGCATTATTCCAGGGGCAAGGAAAATTCTTAGAATTCAACAACAAATCCAGATTCTACAAATTCTTGCAAGTTTTCACAAACAATAACGAAGGTTTACGATAATCAAGATGATGAGCATAAATAAAAAAATATTTTCACTTCTATGAACATGTATCAAGAAGCCATATTTTTAGGAAAGCAGTCTTTTGCAAGAAATATCAAAACAACAAACAAGGAACATCAACCGGCAATGGCAAAAAATAAAAGAAAGAAAAAACTAACTTTACTGAAGAATAGGAGAAAGTAACTATGACGGTAGCACAAGTGAGCAATCCCCAAATGTTTTAGACAGCATGAAATAGAAAATCAAACTAGAACTGAACTTCAAAATAAAGAAATTCTGAAAAAAGATCAATGGAAGCAAAGAGCAAGAGAGGTTTCGAGAGAAATGACGCAAGTTTTCAGAAGTTGAAGCGAAAAAGAAGAAAGAGAAAGTAATTATGTTTATATATAGCCACTAGGGGTAAAATGGTACATTCACCCCTCATTTAATGGCAGACACGATTATCAAGGTAATTGAAAAGACGCGCAAACAGTTATGAAAAGCCGTAACGTTCAGATTCAAAAACACGTCGAGTACCCGACTTAGCCCCAAGAAAGTCAGTATACCCGACGTGATGAACTAAAAGCTACAAGAGATCAAGATCAACTTAGAGATGCTTGAGCCCAACCTAAAGAAGTTCGGTCTCAAATAGGGACATTGTTCTTACCCTGTCCCACAACTTAGCCAGGTCCAAAATGGATAAAGCCCAAACAACACTCTACTATTCAAATCTTCATTACTACTTATACAACCTTACAAGAGGTCGGACACGGCGACATGGGCCTAGCCTTACTTATCTAAATAAGTAACTAACTCTTTCAATATCTCCTATTAATCTAAAAAGGAGATCTCAACAACCTCCATAATAAAAGAAAACGAGTATCCACCATCAAAGGTGAAACTACTCTAAGAAGTGGTTATTAACTCTACATTTACACTTCTAAATACTCCGACATCCTCAGGTATTCTTCGAACTCCAACTTACTAAAAACCTGCCTAAAACCCTTGCTAACTTAAGCATTAGAGTCCCTTGTAGGTACCATCCCCTACTTCCTCACGAAGAGCTCGGATGGCGATACCTCGACACCAGAAGACGTTAGACGCTACTTCAAAAGGAGTCCGGACCTCATGTTCACGCCCAAATTCATCTATTTCAGGTAACCCACGGAACATATCCTTTATGTCCTATTCTTAATATCTTGTCTTATTCTATTTTTGAAACCAAATGCAGCCTAACTGATGGAATAAGAGCATGAAGAAGAGAACTCAGATCCATGAGCACGTGTGCGTCTTGCGCTTGAGTTCACTATGGAGAAAAGAGTGACTTTAGAGTCACTAAAAACTAAAAATATAAATAAAAAGTCAAAAACTATAAAATTACAAATCAAACATACTCTTAGTTTTTGATAACCACTGCAGTTGGATTGTTTTTTAATGTTTCCAAATTGAACATTTTACTACCTAATAAATTTGTATTTATTAGAAGTTTTTTATCATTATTTTTATTGGATAAATTAATCTTCTATCGTTTCAAAGGAACTAACTTGTCTTATAGGAATATTTTTTGGACTTAATTGTCTTATAATAAAATTTGTTAAAAATTTATTATTTGAATAAAAACTATAAAATCAAACATACTCTTAGTTTTTGATAACCACTGCAGTTGGATTGTTTTTTAATGTTTCCAAATTGAACATTTTACTACCTACTACCTAATTATTTATTAGAAGTTTTTTATCATTATTTTTATTGGATAAATTAATCTTCTATCGTTTCAAAGGAACTAACTTGTCTTATAGGAATATTTTTTGGACTTAATTGTCTTATAATAAAATTTGTTAAAAATTTATTATTTGAATATACA
>NC_029792.2:22691204-22693312 GCF_000816755.2 Arachis ipaensis
TTTAAATCCTGCATTTGGATTTAGGCCCAAAAGAATGTTAAACAAAGCAAAATTGTCCCCAATTCCCATTTCCCACCACCATTTTCCACAGTCAAAACCCTAACACTCAGCTGCATTTCGCGGCACAGTTCGCTTTCTGTTATTAACAGGTAACAACCAACGAACTCTCTCTACATCGGTCCGAAAGAGAGCATCAATGGCGAAGAAGAAGGAGAAGAAAGTGAACGTGTCTGGGAAGCCGAAACACTCCCTGGACGTGAACCGCAACAATGGCGCCGCCACCAAGGAAAACACCCGCTCCGCCTCCACCGTCCGCCGCCTCAAGATGTACAACACGAGGCCCGTCCGAGACCGCAAGGGCAAGATCCTCAGCCACGATCTCCAGTCCAAGGACCTGCCTGCTACTCGCATCCAGCCTGACCGCCGCTGGTTCGGTCAGTCCCCAACTTCCACAATTCATCGGCTACTCGAACCTATCTCTCGTTGAGGGCATTTAGGGTTTTTGACATGTTTTCGTGTTTGTGAATTTTGTGATGTTCAGGGAACACTCGCGTGGTGAATCAGAAAGAGCTTGAGGTCTTCAGGGAAGAGCTGCAAAGCCGAATGTCAAGTAACTACAATGTTATTCTGAGGGAGAAGAAGCTTCCCTTGTCGCTCCTCAGCGATCACCAGAAGGTTTCTTCAGCTGCTTAATTGTTCAAAAATTACTTAAATTAGCGATTTTTCTTTTTGTTAAAACTTTGGTCATTTTTCAAGCTTTGGTAGATTTTTTTTTTTTTTGATGAAAAATATTCATCGTTTATATTGGGATTTTACGTGTGAATGTAGCAAGCAAAGGTTCACCTTCTTGATAGAGAGCCTTTCGCGAATGCATTTGGGCCAAAGACTACGAGAAAGCGCCCAACCCTCTTGGCTGCTGATTACGAGTCCTTGGTTAAGAAAGCTGATGGTTCTCAAGGTATTGAGAGATGATGATTTTTCTTTGTAACTTGATTGTATTGGCTGCTTAACGGAGGTTTTTTGTGTTGTTTTGTGCTTATAATTGAGTATTCTTTAGTGAAAGTGAAGAATATTGACTTTTTGTTTCCATTTTTGGAATGGTTGGTGTGATTGATTGATCATTTTTTTTTTTATCCCCAATCAAATGCATATCTGTTTTACAGAGGCTTTTGAACAGAAGTTTGGTGCTAGTGGATCTTCAGATGCTAATGAAGAAGATGGATTTAGGGACTTAGTGCGGCATAATATGTTTGAAAAAGGTCAAAGTAAACGTATTTGGGGTGAACTCTACAAGGTCATTGATTCTTCTGATGTTGTTGTCCAGGTAGAGATTCAGTCTTTTCCTAGATTTCTCTGTAAAACATTTTGCATTATAGTATGTTTATGCCTGATCCATTTGATGTGACTTGCATGCATTTCTTTGCTTGAAATACTATGGGTTTGTATCATATGTTTGAAAGAATGTGTTATGAATTATGATGGGCATTTCTGCTGCAAATTTGCATGGACCTTCTGTATCAATGTAATATATTGAATTTTAGTAGGTTTTTCGTGTTTGTTTAAAGCTAAAGTCCGTGGTAGGTTGGATTTCGTTTGACTTCAAGATTCCTTGCTGTTGCATTCCTACTATGCTTTTCTTTGGTTTATGAAAGCATTCATGTAACCTAATTCTTTTGTTGAAAAAATTGTGTCCCATTCAGGTTCTAGATGCTAGGGATCCACAAGGCACAAGATGTTACCATTTAGAGAGGCATTTGAAGGAACATTGCAAGCACAAACATATGGTTCTTTTATTGAACAAGGTTAGTTCCATATGTGTGTAACATTTTTCTATAAGTTGCATTGTTGCTGAATACAAATTGCTGTTATATGCAACACAACACGTTCTTGATGCAACTTTTTTATTTATTTTCAGTGTGATCTACTTCCTGCTTGGGCTACAAAAGGATGGCTTAGAGTTTTGTCAAAAGAATATCCAACTCTAGCATTTCATGCAAGCATTAATAAGTCCTTTGGAAAGGTATTTCCACTGTACTGAATCTTTATTTTGTTTGTTCTGTTTATCTGCCATATGAATAAGAAATAAATGAGGTTGCATTATATGCATT
>NC_029792.2:22693333-22697943 GCF_000816755.2 Arachis ipaensis
TTCTGCATCTGCAGTTTCTTTGTTGTTTGCTTATTGATTATCATTGTCTGTAGGGTTCACTTCTATCAGTTCTAAGACAATTCTCTCGATTGAAAAGTGACAAGCAAGCTATATCTGTTGGATTTGTTGGATATCCAAATGTTGGAAAATCTTCAGTGATCAATACATTGCGTACAAAAAATGTAATTGTTCTTTTTCCCTTACTGCATCTGAAATGCTTGTTCTTTTTTGTTAATTACGCAGTCAGTATAAATAATGAGAGCATTGAATTTAGAATCGTTATTTTCCCATATTGATTCTCGGGGAACAAATTAGAGTTTGTGCTATGTGGAGTGAGCATTTTAGTATTTTCATTGACGTTGTTCTTTTGCTGTGTCAAAGGTCTGCAAGGTTGCTCCAATTCCAGGGGAAACAAAAGTCTGGCAGTATATAACACTTACAAAGAGGATCTTTTTGATTGATTGTCCAGGAGTTGTTTACCAAAACAAGGACTCTGAAACAGATGTTGTCCTTAAGGGCGTGGTATGGTTTTCATGATTTCTCTTCCTAGCACAACAATATTTCACTCCTGCTTGTTATGGTAGTAGAGCTTAATTGGCATTCAGTTTTGCATATTAGTTAGTGGATACATTAGACAACCATTCTCAACATTTAATTTGTTTTCAGGTACGTGTTACAAACTTGCAAGATGCTGCAGACCATATAGGTGAGGTCTTGAAACGTGTGAAGAAGGAGCACCTGAAAAGAGCGTATAGAATAAATGAGTGGTATGGATCTATCTACTGAACTTACTACTCTTAAATATAAGATCTGTTTGTGCTATTGTTGTTTATGCACATAACTCTTGGTTCTCAAAAATATCCCTTGTTATCAGGGTGGATGAAAATGACTTCCTACTTCAGCTTTGTAAATCAACGGGAAAACTTCTTAAGGTAACATCTTGAGTGGATCTAGATTCTTGATTTTATAGTAGAAAGTTATTTTGTCATCAACTTGTTATGGAGGCCTGATGATCTGCCCTATTAATAAAATCCATTCGTTTTCAATATGCCTAAGAGTTGAATATTCAAATATTTGAACCAAGCAACACTTGTTTCAACTCAAGGAGAATGTGTTTTGATTCAATGATTTCTCTCCCCTTCCATGATTACGTAGTGTTTAATGTTCCATTTGGGATTTTGGGCATCCCTGCAATTCCTGAAGCTGTTCGCTTTTGGAAGACAGTGATACATAGTAGACTTAAACTGTTTATAATGGCTGTTTCCACTTTCCAGGGTGGGGAGCCTGACCTGATGACCGCAGCAAAGATGATTCTTCATGATTGGCAGAGGGGCAAGATACCATTTTTTGTTCCTCCTCCACGACTAGATGACTTACCTGAGGAAACCAATGTCAATGGTGTAGACATAGATGAAGCAGTTGATTCCAACCAGGCATCTGCAGCTATGAAAGCTATTGCAAATGTTCTATCATCCCAACAACAAAGAAATGTGCCTGTTCAAAAGGACTTATATGACGAGACTGAGTTGCAAGGAGAAACAGCCGACCAACTTCAAAATATGGAGGATGATTCAGACGAAGAGAACTCAACGTCTGACAGTGACACATCTGAGCAGGATCCAGCTACTGATGCCCCACCTGAGAAGCTTCCTTCTGCATAGCAGGTTCCCTTCAAAGAGCCAAAGTTTCCAGTTGCAGTCGTAGCCTTTGTGGAATTATGTATCAAATCACAAGTTGCTTGAAAATCTGGAAAGAGCATTCCCCTTTCCCTTCATTTTGATTCTGTTTCCTTGCATAGGCTCTTATGTTGGGAGTTGGGACATCATCTTCTGCGTCACATATACACATGTCAAATGCATCAGTTTTGTTCTCAGCTGTTCTGTTTGGTCATGTAAATCAAAGCTTGAGTGAAAGTCAACGATGATTTTGGTTCATATATCATATAGTGAATATTCTATTATATAGAAAATAGGAACTTGCTGGATTTTGTTTCCTTGAGCAGGAGTTTTACTGGTATAGTTTTGTAATTTGTATGGAAATTTTGTTTAATCTTGTTGCACATTTACTATCCTAATTGTGATTTGTGAACTAGGGAACATTTATTTATTTTTATTCAATTTAATACTATCATATTGCCATCCACGGGGACAAGTTTCAATGGATTTGCAATCATATCGACTTTTAAATGTTGAAACCATGTGAAGTGAATTTCTCACAGCAATCACATATTCTTGGAATTCTATTCTAGAATATAAGCTTTGGCGACTGATTTTCCTTGCCCCATGTTCTTGATTCATTCACCAAATCCAATTATGTTGTCATAGTATAGGTCTGTCATGACTCCTATAACAAATCCTTGAGCCACAAAAGTTGATGTCTTTGTCTCAAATAAATGGTGTGTCCCTGCATGCTAAGTGATGCACTCAAGGGTGGTGGATAAATTGCACGTTCCTTGTTTGAGCCAAAAGCTGGCTTGATGTAAAATTTCGTCTAACATTGAATGTCTACTAATAATAATAATAATTCAGTAGATATAGATTACTAGGAAGACAATGCAGCTGCGGCTAAGCTAAGACTTTAAAAAGATTTGTGCAATAAGCCAATAATTGAGAAAATCAGTTGGAAAAAGTAGGCCAAAGCTTCGGAAACAGCCTGGAGCTGACCATAGTCATAGTAGGACAGTGTATAGGATTTATTTGGTTTGCAATTTTATTGTTGATCTTTTTTGTTTCTAAAATTTATAAAAAAAAACTAAGGAAAAATTAAAAAGGATAAAAAAATAAAAAATATAAAAACGCAAAACAAAGAGATTATTTAGGATCTATTGTTTGATTAATCTCAAACCATTAATAAGTGCATCTTGGAAGCAGTAGATTCTAGATTGGATGTTGATCCTCAAAATAGAGGAAGCCTCTTAGAAGTATCACATGCTAGCTACCATTTTTTTTTTGTTTAATTATTTGTTGATCTCTGTAATTTTATCAAATATTTAATTAGGTCTTTATACTTTTTTTTAATTAAGTTTTTTTATTACTTTTAATTTTATAATTAAGTCATTTTCATATAAAAAAATATTAAAATTAACAGAATATTTTTTTTAAAAAATATGTAGTCAANATATATATATATATATTGGTTGATGAAATTAAAAATGTCATTGAAAACTTTTTATATTATACATACAAGATTAGAAGTTTTTAAACTATAAAAACTTAATTGCAAATTGAATAAAATATAGTTTATAAGCATTTGTAGAGCAATTAAATCTTAATTTTTCTTTTGAAAGGTGAACTAACCTATATTTTTGTGTTATATATAATTCATATATTTTAGAGAGAATACTGCGAAGCTTATAAATGATTTTTCTCTTTTGCAAGTGTATTCCCCAAACTCAAAGATGAGAATAAATATTGCAAACGGATAGGCATATATTCCCCAATCATGAAAATAAGTTTTTTCTAAATTCTAAGACGTTGTTTTAGGAAATAAGATTTTATATTCTTGAAGCAAAAAGTCACCAAAAAAATATACTTGAAGCAAAAAAATTGTAAAATACTAATTAATGGAAAAATTATATTATAAATGATAAAAACTCATACGTAATTATCTTTATGTAAAGTTGATAGTAAAAAATAATTAGATAAATTAATAAATTTGACTGAATTATTATTTAATAATTATCAATTATCAATTTTACACAAAAGATTTGTACGAGAATTTCTCCCTTATAAAATTACCTTTAAGACCTCCCTTATAAAATTACTCTTAAGATCAAATTATTAGAAAGAAAAAAGCTTTGTTGAACATTGGTACTGTGGGCTAATTCAAAGCTACCACCACCAAATTGCGACAAATTTGGATGTGTTGGATTTGCTATGCAATTAGTCACCAGTTGTGTTGGTTCAGTGGCTTTTCTATTCAAGCGACATCTCAAATGACATGGACATCTAACCAAAAAATTCCAAAATAAAATAAAGAAAAAACAAACTATTCTTTTTCTTTTGCGTTTAAGAAAAAAACTACTTTATGTTGTTGCTACATACTTTAAGAAGAAAAAAAGAATGATTCACTTCTTTCTTATTTTAATTTTGTGTTCCCCCCTCCTTTTTTTAGACTTTTTAGCCTTGCTATAAAGTCATAACTCATAATTTGATCTTTACCTAAAAGATTTTGTGTATAATGTGTTTTTGCCTTTTATATTGGTATTAAAATTTGCAATGATTATTTACTAAAAAAGAACAAAAAAAATCACGAACGTTAAGTTTTGTCAATCAGTTTTCGGAATAAAGCTCCATTTTGCTAAACTTGACTTTAAATATGATTCTAGCTCTATGTGATAAAATAATGGTGTACACCAGAATTATATAAATAAACAAATCATTCAATAATGGTGTTACCATCAGAATTATATAAATAAACAAATCATGAGAATGAAGTAGTCTTATATTTTAAGTTTAATTATTATTCGGTGAGTTTTTATAATTTTACTAAATTTTAATTAGATTTTTATATTATTTTTTTAATTGAATTTTTATACTATATCAGATTTTGTAATTAAATGCTCATTATAATAAAAATATTAGAATTAACAGAATATTCTATTAAATATT
>NC_029792.2:22697961-22702809 GCF_000816755.2 Arachis ipaensis
AGTTAATTATACAATTAAAAATAATTTAAAAAGTTAATTAAAAAAATATATAAAAATTTAATTAAAATATTGATAAAATTATAAAGGTTATAAAAATAATTAAACTAAAAAATAATCATATTCTAACTTTATCATTTCACGTGATACATGATAGCGATATATGTGACACCGACATATTTGAATGTATATATGATGGAAACGCTGGAATCAAAATCGACTAGTAATAGTAAGAGCCTTATCATCACCGAATTGACATTATTTTCTTTTGCTTTCCTTTTTTATGATTTTGAATTTGATATCTTTGACCAATTGGGATCATCTGTGTAGTTTATTTCATGTATGTGTGATTCATGAAAAATATCAAAGTTATGAGGCATTTATTTACTATACTTTTGTAAAATTTATATTATATAGATTAAAAGGGTACTATAGTCTATATAGATTCGTTGATAGTGGGGGCAACAAGGACAAGTTGGATTATACAAAAGAAAAGAAAGATAATGAGAAAACACGTGCATGCTCCATGAAGATTCAGTTGATGTATATTTTGAGAATACCTTATATTATACAGTTATATCTTATATTATATTATATCCTTGTAGACATGAAAATGTTGTAGTCTTATATTTTATTCATTACATAATTTAATACGTACGTTATTCTATTAAAAAAACTACAATGGAAGTACCAAAATAGTGCTAGCTTTAATTATGACTACATCATATGCATGTTTCATGTCATATTTTGGTTTGTGTAAACTCTAAATTTTCTGTATTATATAAAGATAAAAATATAGAAATAATGAAAATGTAATGATGTGGTTTGTATTTTGCATTGCATGTTAGGTACATTACATAGTTTTGCAATTGAGTTGGCAGGGAGAGAGACAACTGTGGCCCAGTGAAGAAGCAGAGAGAAAGGAAGATTCATGTTACTGACATTGCATTCCGCATTGCCATTGCAGCTGTAATACACGCGCTTTGCTTTCCCCCTTTCATTTTGGAATCTTAAATGTTGTTTTTTCCGTTGAACTCATTCATTGTACTTTAGTTGTTATTAGGTAAGTTGTTTGGTTTTGCTACATTTTCATAGCTCTACTCTCTCTCTCTCTCTCTCTTTCAGCCTTTGAATTGTGACTGTCACTCATAGAAGAGAGAGAGAGAAAGAGAGGGAGATCTGTGAAGTCTTCATTGTTTTCTTTAGCTGATTTTCTCTTGTAATGGTGAGACAGGTTCCATTGTGTGAGTTTCCTAGGTTCCTGACACTGTTTTAAGGTGGTGGGGTGTTTGATGTTGGAATAAAGCTGTGACCTTTCCACTATGATTTGAGGATGTTCCCTGACTCATCTTGCCACTGTTGCTGAACCATGACAAAAAGGGTAGCATCTTTTTTCTGAGATACAGAAATAGTATTCCATGTGTTTGATGAAATGTAATAGTCTTAAAGGAGCTTCCTTGAAGAAAGAAGGAGAAGAAAATAATCCTCCTTTTGTTGTTTTTCTTCTTTTGAAGTGATTGGATTGGTGGAAAACTAAAACAGGCCAAAAGGGTTTCCTTATTTCACCTTGTGTGTGGGGTTCTAAATTTGCTTTTTTAGACTCTTGAATTTATGTGGAGTGAAGAACCACTAAAGTTCCTTTGGGGGTGCTTTGCCTTGATTCTCTTTGTTGGCCATTGCCCTTGGTCAAACGTGGTAGACTGGTAGTTAAGGGTATCTTATATAATCTGTGTTGGAGACATTAGAAATAACAGGATCTTCCTTCTTTGTTACATCTAAATTAGGGATCAAGCTAACTAGCTGCTGATCAAAGACAGAACCAATTAGGATTTCTATTTGTGGGATTCAGTATTATCCCACTTAAGTTATAGTTTGATTAAGCACTGAATGTTTGTACAATTTGCATAGTTGATCTTCAATGAGACCTTTAAATTTAAGTCAGTAAAGTCTGAATAGGTTGGCCTGAGGTTTTTTAAGGCATAGTCATATTTGAGGTTTGGTCTGTAAATTTGGTTACTTCAATATGTCGGATAGTGTGCAAGAAGCGCGGTCGCTTGCCTTGACTCCTACATGGTCTGTTGCCACTGTGTTGACCATCTTTGTTGCTGTCTCTTTGCTTGTGGAGCGCTCCATTCACCGATTAAGCAATGTAAGTTTTCTTCTTAGAAGTTTTATTCGGTTTAGGATTGGTTTTGATGTTAACCTCTGTAACAAGGCTATCAAACTTGAGAGTTAGGTTAACTTGAATTGTGTAATCAACAAGTAAACTTGATCAGGGACCTAAACTTACAAGTTTACGAGTTAACTTGAGAGTTTGATAACCTTGATCTTTAGTTTAACAAAGATTTGCATAGCGAAATTGGAAGCCTGTTCAAGGCATTAAGCAAACACAAGCTGTGGAGTAGCAATGGAGGACCTATTGTAGGACTCGTTTTATGAATTGGAATGAATAAGCTAAATTTTGTGTTCAGTTTTGACATGAATTCTGATGTCTGTTTTTTTGTTCCTCTGGGCCTCTGGGGCTGCAGTGGTTGCGGAAAACTAATCGAAAACCATTGCTTGCTGCTTTGGAGAAGATGAAAGAAGGTACAATGCACTGAATTTTTCTTCATTGTGTTAATATTTTTGTTGCATGTCTCTTTTTCACTAATCAACTCGCTTTTTTCTTTCCTTTTTGTGTTTTGTATTTTGCTATCTTCAGAGTTGATGTTGCTTGGATTCATATCACTCCTACTAACAGCTACCTCAAGAATTATAGCCAATATTTGCCTTCCATCAAAGTTCTACAACAGTGCTTTTGCTCCATGCACAAGATCTGAGATCGATGAAGAAATGGAAGATAATGGCTCCGAAGGACGTAAATTATTGATGGCTTTTGCTTATCCAAGCTTAACTCGGAGGATGCTGAATGGCATGAATAGAAGCTCCTGCAAAGAGGCATGAACAACAGACCCCAATGTTTAAACTTTGGCTATTATGATTATTCATTAATTATTGCTCCAAATCAACGTGTGTCAAATTTTCATTTGTTATGTTTCTCAGGGTTATGAACCATTTGTGTCATATGAAGGTCTAGAGCAATTGCACCGGTTTATTTTTGTCATGGCAATAACACATATATCTTACAGTTGCCTGACGATGTTGTTAGCAATTGTGAAGGTGAGAAATGTTTCAACATTAATTTGAATTTAAATGGCATTGAACTGAAATTTGATGTTACAGAACACTATCACTTAGATGTTTACTTATTTATTTTGGTAACTATGTATTAATGTATGCAGCAAAAAATCTAAGTGTTATAATTTAGATTTCTGATTGGCATGACAAATTAATAACACCAATAGTTTAAAGCAGATTCATAGTTGGAGAGTGTGGGAGGATGAGGCTCATATGGATCAGCATGGATCTTTGGCAGGTAAGCACAATACTTCTTAATATGCATTTGTTGTTTGTAAGTGATTTTCTTTGTGTGCTGTTGAGAGTATATTGACTATTTCATGTATTGATGTAGTAATCACGAGAGAGTTGACAATGCGAAGACAATCGTCCTTTGTCAAGGTTCATACATCAAATCCAATGGCCAGAAATAGTTTCCTCGTTTGGGTGGTAATTACGTAACTCTATTTTGTTTCCCCATTAACATTTGATTTCATTTAATGTATTTTGTTGAATGTCTACCTTTAAGTTCTTGAATTCGTGCGATGAAAAATGGCATGTCTGAAAATACTTTAAATCAAAATATTCTGAAACAGAAAGATTTTGATAATCAGATGGTTAGCTGGGCCAGAATTTGATCAATTTGCTTTGCTTAATATATTTTGCAGTTGCTATGGCAAATGAAGTAGTAAAATATTGATAATTCACGTTACCTAATTGCATCATTTCTCATCACTTTATGCAAATTGTAACATCAAACTCTCTCTGTGTGAATCTTTGATATTTTACCTGATATTCCCAACTGCTACATTCATATGTTATTTCGTCAATCTACTTATGTCAATTGCATATAGTTGTATATTAACTTGATAAACTGAGGTTTCATTTTGACAACTTATTTGGTAATACTAACTAATTCTAAGTTTAATCAAATTGTAGACATGTTTTTTCCGACAATTCGGCCATTCGGTGGTTCGTGCTGACTACCTTACACTTCGTAAAGGATTTATCTTGGTACGTATGCAATAGCTTATCTTGGTCTAAATGGTTTTGATTTAAAAGCAACCTGAGTTTTATTTTACTGTGTAAATTAAATTCTTACTTTATCTCTGTTATGCAGTGCTTGGATCTCTGAATTTTCTAGTATTCATGCATCGCTAATTTTTTTTTTTTTTTTTTGGTACTCCTTTACTCAGTCTCTTTTCCTTTATGGCAGAATCACAACCTCACATTAAAATATGATTTTCACAGCTATATGGTTCGATCTATGGAAGAGGAATTCCAAAGGATAGTTGGTGTGAGGTTAGTAATGGTTGAGCATTTTTTGTCCTCATTATTGAGGAAGTCAATAGTACATGATCTGGTGTGACCTTTACATACTGTGTATGATTTTATTTCAATGTTACAGTTTGTTAAGAAATTTCTGGAAAAGAGTCTTCAGTTTTGCATTTTTAAGCAGTAGTTTCAACTTTTCTATTCTGATTCATTGCAAATAATCAATGTAAAGAGAAAAGAATGTACATTATTTGTATTAAGCATGTGTTGCATTAAGTCATGGTTATAGTTTTTGTTTTCCACAAATGTATTTTCATGAAGTTGAGAGCTAACAGTGTCTGTTTGTAAAATCTCTTGCAGTGGCTTACTCTGGGGATTTGTTGTTGCTTTCATGCTTTTCAACATTAAAGGTTAGTCTGT
>NC_029792.2:22703084-22728092 GCF_000816755.2 Arachis ipaensis
TAATCTTAACTTTCAAAATACACATTCCCTCCATTACTAAAACCGATTTGTATCTTTCTTTTGGCCAAAGCTTTCACTTTACTTCCATTTCTCTGTGAGATTACCTGAAACATAATTGTGGTCAGTTATTGAAGTAGTCAACCCAACTAAGAAGAATAACTTGCTGCTATTATATTGTGGTTTCATTATGTCTTTGTGTTGTCTTAGAATCTTACAATTGCTAATTAATTTATCCTTTTTCTCGGTTTACCGCAGGATCAAATCTCTATTTCTGGATAGCTATCATTCCTGTCTCGGCAAGTTATCTTTGTTATTTCCTTTCTTTCTTTAAGTTATTTTACTTTGTTGAACACTTTCTGATTACCGTGTCTTTTTATTTCTTGTGTTTATGAACAGCTTGTTCTTTTGGTGGGAACAAAGCTCCAGCATGTTATTGCAACGTTGGCATTGGAGAATGCCGGAATCACTGGTTACTTCTCGGGATCAAAGTTGAGGCCTCGCGACGAACTTTTCTGGTTCAATAAGCCTGAACTATTGCTATCCTTGATCCACTTCATTCTCTTCCAAGTAAGCAACAATAGTTTATCTGCTACTTTTGTGTTATTTCTAAATGAAATTTGTTTGTTTTTTCCCCTCCCAACTCTAGATGCATGTTCATTTCCTGGTTTTGTTTTCGCAGAATGCGTTTGAATTGGCTTCGTTCTTTTGGTTCTGGGTACTTCTCTACTTCCTTATCCATCTTAAGTCATAATTATTTCCTTCAACAAATAAGACAATAACTAGCTTTATATTTTCGATAAGCAAATGTTATAGCCTTATTCAAATTTTTTATGATTGACACGTTGATTTTAGTATTGCTTAAAAGCTTCTTTTTGGCAAGTTATTGCCACCTTTTTTCAGTGTTATCAGAAGTACTTTAGATATGATGAATCATCCATAGAATAAGATACTGAAGAATGGCATGAAGTTCTGTATGTACTAAAATGTCTTTTTTGTTATTGCAGTGGCAGTTTGGTTATAATTCCTGCTTTATCAGGAATCACATGCTTGTGTACTTAAGGCTAATCTTAGGGTATGCTGAAACCATGAGATCCTTAATTCCATTTATTTAAGATGTTAAAAAAGCCATGTGCCATTTTATACCTTTTCTATATAAACTTTGTAGGTTTGCAGGACAGTTTCTCTGCAGTTACAGTACCTTGCCACTATATGCGCTCGTTACACAGGTAATCCACGACCTAAATCGGTCGGTTTCTGTTGTATGTTTTCTGCTTTCAGGATTTTGTTGGTGGAAAATAGTGGAAAACAAGAAAATTTGTTTTCCAAATTTTTTAACCTCCATTATTTACTTCACAAAATTCAAAAAACAAGAAAACATAAGTCATGCTGACCCTATAGATCTGTTTAATTCAAGAAGATATTTTCTACGTTCATTCTTCAATATTCATTGGCAAAATATCAGATTGTTTTCATTCAAATTAATTTTTGTGCATCGACATCATAGAAAGTTCCACATTATACTAAGTTGGCATTTTTATCCAATTTTGTTAGTGGGCATGTAAACAGTGAGTGAGAAATTAGTTCCTGATCAAACCAAACAAAATCATTATGATATATCCGACTATATGACATGTTTTCAGTTGTGTGTCTCAAAAAGTCAATGATGGCACACCTAATTCCAAGGCTTCATTAGGAACCATGTGTATGTGATGCTTTTAAGGCATGGAGTTGGTTTGAGTGAATCATTCAAGTTCAATTTCGATGTACTAAGTTAAAGAATTTTACACTATTATCTAATAAACTTTTTCTTTTGGATCACAATTCGCGTTAGTCGTAACTGAGTGTAAAAGGAATTACTTTTACACTCTGGTGAATGGTGTTTTTCAATGAAGAGTGAAGATTGTTCTTTTTACAATAGGAAAAAAAAAATATTTAAAAAATAAAGACATCATATGCAATGCACACTCCTTTAAAAAATTTTGTTACAATATTCACTCTTCGCCAAATTTCATTATTCACCATAGAAATCCCCTTAAATATGTGTAAAACATTTTAAACTGCATAAAGTTAAATCTGAATCACTGGATTCTTGCCACTTTTATTTCTCATGCAATAAGATCTTTCTATGTTTTTTTTCAGATGGGAACAAACTATAAGGCTGCATTGATTCCACAGAGGATAAGGGAGACAATCCATGGATGGGGCAAGGCAGCTAGGAGAAAGAGAAGGCATGGTATGTTCGCCGATGATTCCACCATTCACACGGACACGAGCACTGTACTATCTCTCGAAGAAGACGATAGAATGGTTGATATCCCTGAAACTGGTACTGACCATGTCACTGGAACTGAAGTAGAATTACAACCCGTAGCAGCTGCTACGGCTACTCCTTCGCCGCCAGCTGCAAATGAAGCTTCAAGTAGGGCTGCCACACCACTCCTTCGACCATCGGCTTCAATATCTTCGTCGGGACCATTCAGTTTGAGAGCAGAATCTATTCCAAGATGTTCTTCTATGCCAATGCCAAGTGGAAGGTAATGAGCAATGAATGAAAGGAAAAAATAGCAGCAGCAAAGAATAGTAAACGGGTACATTAATAAAAATGGCTTTGTTGTATAATTCAGAAGCTAAATTATAAGGTGATTACTTTTGGTTACAACAAAAAAATGCAATTTAGAGGGTTAGGTATCAGGTCTCTTTTGGTTACAAACGGTTTTGCTAATCCTTGTGCTAAGGGCATTGGCTAAAGAATCTAGAGTATAATACTTTTGAAGGAAAAATAAATTTCCTAGAAGTTTCAAATGTGTTAATTGCCTTAGAAATTTTAAGAAAACTTACCCTTTATTTTTTAGTCTCTGCCCTTAGAGCAATTCTTTCCAAAACCTTTTACCATTTACTAATTTTGTGTGGGACAAATGTAGAATGGGAAAGATTTGTGCTGTTGATGATGCCATGTTGCGACTTTGTGGAGTATATGGACCAAGTATATTTGTATATTTAACCCTTTTTATTATGTTTTGAAAGAATGTATATTAAGCTTTAATAGAACTACAAAATGGGAGGAAGCAATCTTGAGATTAGTGTTTGTAACTTGGGAGTAAGCAATCTTTGTTAGTGTTTGGTTGAGTGGCAAAATATGGTGCTTAATATGGTCATTTCATTACACTTTCAAAAATTTATTTGTCCAAGTGAAAATGACGGATTTGACAAATGTAGGACGTTTGGTTTTGAAAACAAGACAAGCAAAAATTAGTGTTCTTATATTTTGTTTGGTAATAAATTAAAATAAATTATGAAAGTTTAATTTATTCTTTTTTTTGTCATTTAAAAAATTTGGAAAGAAAATATAATAATAAAAAATATAATTATAAAAAATAACAAGAATAATAAAAACTTCTGTCTATATTTCATCTATCAAACATAAATTTGTGTGAAACTTAATTTTTGGAGATCTATTGAAGTATATACTCTTTTTTCTCAGTATACTTGTACGTTTGCTGGTACATGTATGCCTTACATACTCATATACTTACATACCTGCATATCAACCACTTTCCACTTAACGATTTGAGTGTTTTGGTCACTTCGTATTCCTCCAGCGGAATCATCACAAGCTTCCGCCTTCCGCTACCTAAAATAGTCAATAGGTTATAGGTTCTCCCTTAAACGCTGCCGTTTCATTCTCTTACGTTTTCTTCCCTCTTTCTATTTCTTTTTTAATTGAAACTTGAAAATTTATATATCAACTCGCATTTTTGCGTTTCACTTGTTCTGTTTGTTTGGCTGCCGAGAAAATTAAGGAAAATTTAAGTAAGAAATGTTTGATGAAAAATCAAGGACTTTAATGATACTAATATTTTCTATCACTGACGCCAGCATTTCCAAATTTGAGTTACGTGAAGAATAAGGCTCCTGTATCATAGTTTGCAGCGTAATCTCTGGAATCTTTTCATTTAAGGTGATTATTATCATTTTCCATGTGCTTTCATTCTTCGGTTTTGCTTCTTAGATTGCTCGGAAATTAAAAGTAAATTGTAATG
This sequence comes from Arachis ipaensis, assembly GCF_000816755.2. Taxonomy (NCBI): domain Eukaryota; kingdom Viridiplantae; phylum Streptophyta; class Magnoliopsida; order Fabales; family Fabaceae; genus Arachis; species Arachis ipaensis. The sequence goes on from NC_029792.2 coordinate 22,707,125, forward strand.
AACATTTGACGAAGGTTTGAAGCCTTACGTAATTGATAAAGTCAAATTGTAAGCTGAGTTTTTTTTTTTTTACTTATTATTATTTTGTAATTTGTATGAACTTACATTCTTCGGTTGTTTGGTAGCAGAGAAAATAAAGGAAAAGTGAAGTAAGAGACATATGATGAAAATCGAGAGACCTTAGCTGCTAACAAACACTCTAGTCTACTGCATTTTCATGAGTTACTTGGAGAATAGTCATTGTAATCTCTTCTTCATTTTTTTTTAAGAAATTAAGTTTTCTTAGGAAAAGTAGCTCCACTGTGATCATTGTTGCTTCTGTTCAAGCTGTTCTTGACAGACATGCTAAGTGCATGATTTTCCATTTCTTTTTGCTTGCTGAGATTTTCTATTACAGTGGCTGGAGAGAAGAACATTTTGAAAATGCCTCCCTACTCTGATGTTGAAGAAAGGGACCTCAGTGTTCTGCTTGAATCTTTTGGTTCTTTATTTTCTCTGGAGGACATAGCAAGTGCATATTGTGAGGCGAAACGCAATGTTAATATGGCTGCTGAGATCCTCTGTGCCTCCTCTAATAGTGATGAGCTCAAGGGTACAATTTCTGAACCTACTAAAGTGTCTTCTGCAAGTGAATTTCCAAATTCCCTTCATGGGAAAAGGAACTCAGGTGCAGTGAAATCAAAGCCTCATCGTGTATCACTTGGCACTGTCTCTGGTGTTGTTGGAAAGGAGTACATTCACCCGAAGAAAATGCCGACTCAAGGCGTGAAGAGCAAACCTTCGAAGATAGATGCAAAGGAGCTGCCAGAATCAGAGACATGGAGTGAAAGGGATTCACTGAAAATTGAAGCAGCAAAGGGCAGCATGAGGGATGATGTTGTAAACTTCCTCTTTCAGATGCTTGGAGATGGCTTTGAGCTTGACAAGGATAAGATACATGATGTTCTTGGTAAATCTTCACTCATCATAAATGGAGAATGAGTTTGATGCTTATTGCATGAAGACAAGTAGTAATGATTGTATTTTAACTATGTATACTCATTTTGCATGGCAAACCATATTGATTCCATCAATGGATGGCTATGAGTGAACTTAGGTAATTGATGATGGATGAGCGGTATGGAGTTCCATGCAAAATGAGTACAACCACCATTTCTCTATTAGAACAGTGGGTTACAAGTTGTCATGATTGTCTTTTACTCGATGCATCAATTTGGGGTAACATATCAACAGAGCTTTTGTCATATTTTCAGTGTCCTGTAGCTTTTTTACTATGACCTTTCATGTTCATTCTACCTATGCCCTGCTTTTGGTACGATAGCTCTCTGATTTTAGTCTAGACTTGACCATGCTATATTTCACAAATTTATTTCTTTTGCGACAGTCACATTTTTACAATTTCACTATATTAATAACTGCTCTTTGTTAATATTTTGTTTGACTATGTGGTTGATAGATGACAAATTGATCTGTGGTATTTGCAGGCCTCTGTGGATATGATGTGAAGAAGGTACACGTGATTTTACCTATTTGCATTTTGGACACTTTGGTAATCTCCTTTGGGCTTAGTTACATGAACACATACTATATTCTCATTGAAGTTGCCACATCAACTGTTAGTTGCCACTAAGTATCATATTGCATAGAGCATAATCTTTGACAGAAAAAGTTGTTTTTAACAAGCTTAGAAAATGGTACCGTACGTAGTTTGTTCTGTTGGCAACTAAATAAGTACAGAACAACATAGAATAGGTTTTAGCTTTCATTTTCCTCCATTTTTGATAATGTATCTCTTTAAAGTTCAAATTTGCTGAAATATTTTCTATTAAGCAGTGAACCTTGTGATGACACTGATTAAAATAGGACGTGCAAAGGAAGTGATTTTGAGAGAATGAGTGGCAACATATGTCTATGATATGTATTGTTTTGGTCAATAACTGAGTTGTAGAATAAGTCCAAATTCTACGATCAAATATCATTTTCTTATGATCATTTAGGTCATTTTCTTCCAAAATCCTCTCCATTATTTTAGTTAAGTGAAAAAATTTCTCTATGATACAAGAATTGATTTGGAGTCGTTATGCAGACAATGGAGGAGCTGCTTGACATGTCAGCTTCTAGATTGGAGAAAGGTGATGATGATCACGGTCTGGCTGGTGAAAATGTAAGGATTCGGCTGAAAACCTAAAGTATAAGTTATACTTGTATGGTTTGCATTATTTGATTGTCAATTGTGATTGGGATTATTGATGACCCTGCACTGGCATGGGCTAATTTCAGCTATTCTCGTGTATATTCTGTTGTAATGCTTCTAATCTTTAAAATCAATCTACCCTCTTATTTGGAGCAAAATCCATCCTGTAAGAAGTTAAAACACATTATGCTTATTGACAATCCAATTGAAATTTGATGTGCCTTAGGTTTTAATATAAACATTCATTCTAGTTTTCTTATTTGGTTTTCTTTTTTATTTATTTGTGTCTTCTGACAGTTAAAAGATCAGCATCCAGATGTAAGCTCTGCATCCAGGTGCATCATTGTCAATGCTTGCTTAGTGTTTCATCTTAAGTAATTGCTTTCTGTTTTTATATTTTTCATGTTCCAACGTGCTTTACTTCATGTGGACATTCTTTGCAGCGAGAAAGAATGCAATTCAATTGATAAAGTAAGGCTTCAGAAAGAAATCTTAGGATCATTATTTTCTTTTCCACAAAGGTCTGAAGAACTGCCAAAGCATAGGCTTCCAGTGAGATCAACCCCATATCGTTATGGTAGACGAGTTGTAAGAATTCCAGATGATACCCCAAAAGTTCAGCAAAGTACTACTGTAGTGCCACAAGTTGTAAAGGAAGGTGTGTTGACGATATATGCTTTACCAAAATTAAGAAATGATGAGAATATAATAAAAATCTGGTATTAGTTCGATGATTATTCTTTGGTGTTTCCAAGACTAGGACCCAGACAAGATAAATATCTCTATAAGAGTTTCATATGATTAACTGAGATGCTTTCGCAGATGGAAAATTAGTTTCGTAAAATAATAACATATCCTTCAAGTCACATGCCACACCATATCACTCACAACATATACGTTAAGCTTTGTGCCAAGATCTTAGGTCAACTTACTCTTTCTCATGTTAGCATTGTGGTTTTGTAACATTGCTGCAATACAGGAACGACTCTTTCTATGCAAAATCCTTTTCTTCTGTATTGATTCATTGAATCTTGTTTCTGAACTCTGTTTAAATGTATTTATTCTGTTGTTAATTCTCTTTGCCACATTACTTCAAATGCAGAGAGCGACGAAGATGAGAATAGCTATAATGTGCTGCGTAGAGCAGTGAGGGAAAATTGGGCTACCATGAAAGAATACTACAGTGCTGTAAGATTCTTTCCTTTGCTTTTCCTTGATATTTCTAGACACACAAAAGTAAAAAATGTTTCTATGTAATGGAACTTGTGGACTTGCCAGGATCAATAGTTGCGATAGCAGTTGCCACTGTTTTCATACAGGAAGATGTCATGGCCTTCTTTTCTGCAGAAAATGCTAAATGTGGTTGGTAAGCCGTGTTAATTATCTCGGCTGTTTTGTAGGCTGTTGATGCATTTGCTAAGGGTGATTATGCACGGGCAGACAGACTTATGGAACAGGTATAGATGAATCTTGTGATTTGTTCGTTTTTATTTTGTCCTTGCATTTTATTTTGAATCTGGTATTTTCGGATATCTCCTGTTAATAATTCAATTCTTTCTTGTGTCACTGTGTGTGTTTGAGTGCACGCTTTAGAGGTTTATAGGATGCAATGATATACAGAATGTATGTTCAAACTGTCTTGTTCTTTTTCAAGGTGTCTAGTTTGTGTTCTATGGCTGGGTGCTTTATTAGTGGCTATCTCAAGGCAATTGGGTTTTATTTTCATATGCCATTGGAGCTATATGTCAGTATCATAGATGATATTTACTCATCATCCATGCATTTGTTGTCGATTTTCGATTGTTTACAAACTTCTTTAACGTACAGGGACACTTTTATAACAGAATGGCTCGAGAAGCAGATGAAAAATCTGCACAAAAGCTTCTTCAGTCTAGGTAAGTAGTCAAAATAAGTAAATAAAAAAACGATGTCTTAAATCATGTGTACTTTGGTGTCTCATTGAAAAAGAAAAAGCATTTGTTGAATTTTGATGGCAGTGAATCCAATGATGATGCTATACCTCTTGACTTGAGCGAACATGAACCAAAGGAAGCCCTTCGTCTTGTCAAGTTTCATTTGACTACTCTCTCTGGCATTCATTGTAAGCTTAGGCAACTAACTCTTTCCTTCCAAGTTATTTGATTTTCAAAGGGGTTTCAGACCTGGTACTTGTTTGGCATTTCAGCAATCAAGTACCTTAAAGTCATAGTTGGGACAGGAGATGAAGATAAGAAAGGAACAAGGAAAAAACTGGTAAGAACTTGATAAATTTTCTCAATTTGAAAAGTGTCCAAGTAGACATGAACTTTTGGAGTTCAAAAAATATTTTTGCTAATGAAAGAACTTATCACTCTTATCTTCCTACACATTTTGGTCAAATTAATCTCAAATCACTCAACTTATAAAATATACATTGTCATCCTGAGGTTCAAGTAACATTATATTTGATATTCTTATATTTTGAAAGGCGTAAGACAAAATGTTTGACAATTAAGTATTAAACTCTCCTAAAAAGAAATTTGGAAAAAAATAATTTGCTTGAGGTGAATTTCATAAAATTTTGAAAAAGTTAAGTATAATTTATAATTTAGTGTCTCTAAAGTGATGTGAGGACTAATATATCGATTTTTGCCTATTATTTGATTGGCATTGATAAATTTATAAAGCAGCATCATTTTAATATTGATAAGTTTTAAACTGTTCGATAATAGTGCTATCATGCCATAAGGGAACTTAAAATGCATATGATAAACTCATATACATGTATGATACGTGTATATCTTAGGAATTTTTAAATCTCCTAAACCAAGTTAAATAATTCTTTTACGAGGTAGATATTGAAAATTGTTTCATTTTTGACGAAAATGCTTTGTGGAGCATTTTGCTCAATCGATTAAAAATTAAAGATATTCGTAATTTATGTTGTAGATTATTAAGCAGCTGAGCAAGAATTCCATTCAATGGACCGAGGAAGACAACGGTAGGATCCTACGCCTCAAACTGGACGAGATTGATCGTAAGACCTTGAATTTTGCCCAAAAGAATTAATATTTGTGAATTTAGCTTAGTCCTTTAAAACTTGAAAAGTATATTGATATCAAATTGTAGTCTTTCGTAACCGATGATATCAGATTATTGTTAAAACATTCAGTAAGTGTTTGCACAATCAAATCAATGAACATGACAGGATAATGTACTTTTTTTGAACATGTGAGAACCCAGATTCTATGCAAAAAATAAAAGAGTTCAACTTGATAACTAATTATTTTTCAACTAATATCAACTAACTTTTTTAAAATTATTTTTTTAATTATAAATTTTACCTTAAATCTTAAAAATAATATCTTTTAAAGTAAAAAAAAATTAGTAAATTAAGAAAACAACTAGAGTCAGTTAGTTAAAAAATAGGTTTGTTATAAAAAAAGAGTAAAGTATACTTTTTGTCCTTGAAATTTAGTAAAAATTTTAAAAATACCTCTAAATTTTATTTTGTTTCAATTTTGTCCCAAAAATTTTTTATTTGTATTAAATATACCTTCGACGGCTAAATTTTCAAAACAATTAAGATCAATCTAACAATAATGTATGAAAATTATGCTTGATTTTCTTGTGTTGGTGGTTGTTCTTATGAAATTATTGTTGAATTGGTCTTTAATTCTTTGAAAAATTAGCCGTCAGGGTATATTTGATGCAAATCGAAAACTTTTGGGACAAAATTGAAATAAAATAAAATTTAGGGGTATTTTTGAAACTTTTGTCAAACTTCAGGGACAAAAAATATACTTTACCCTAAAAAAAAAAGAAATAACTCTCGTATTACCTTAATTTTTTGAATTTTAAAATTAAAAATATGAATTGACTTATGTTATAGTTGGCTTTTTAGACTTTTTCATAACTTTTAATTAAGAGATATTATGATGTTACCTATCTTCACCGTTAAGAAACAAGAAGAAAACAACGTAAAAATATAAAAAAAATACGTAGTAATTTTGGAGTATGTCTAAAACAAATACAATAATTTTGTGCACATTAGATGTGCAATATTTATATAAACTATCATATTTCATTAATGAAAATCAAAGACTAATATAATAAAAGAAAAGTATTGATAGACCCTAATAAATATAAAATATCCTAGTACATAAATAAATATATTGATACATTTAATATGCAAAAAATTATTGTGTTTGTTTTAGATATATCCGTAATTTTGTACACATTTAATCAGTCAACAAGTCTCAATTAAAAGGTCGCGGGTTCGAGTCTCCTATCTTTTCAAATTTGCCAATGAGTTATAGCTCAAATGGCATAATCTCCTTATACTCAATTAAGAGGTTGCGGGTTCGAGTCTCCTATCTTTAGTGGAAAAGAAAAAATCAGTTAACAAGTCTATTCAACTAAACAAAGACTACGATCCAATAGGGTTTAAATTCTTTAGCTGTACAAAACAAGTCAATATGTGCCATTGAGATTCTATCACCCCGCAGGGTAGAGATGTCAATGGGGGCGGGGCCCAGGTGCCTTTTTGCTCGCCGTCCTTGAATCCCAAACTCCCATGTTCGATCACCAATCTCTATGGGAGAATATCGTGTCACATTCGAGTAAATACCCATAGTAGTCCCTGAGATTTACACAATTACTCATAGTAATCTCCAAGATTTCGATTTTTCTATTGTAGTCCTCCAGATAGAGCTCCGAGCACTCAAACTAGTCCCTGGCCATATTTCAGGTAATGACTCATCACCAGAACGCTGACGTGGCCTAGGATTGCCACGTGGGACATGTCCAAAACGACGTCGTTTTGGGTTTGGCGCCCTTGAAAGCCAAAAACGACGCCGTATAGTTGTTACTTAATATGAAAAACAGTTTTCTCCACCAACACAAACACTTTGTCTCTTCTTCTTCCACCCTCTGAGTTCTTCTTCATCTCCCCAACAATGGCGTAGCCATAGGGTTGTATGTGCTGGGTTAACAAAAATTTGAGAGAAGAAATCATCTTATCAGAAGTTGTTGTTGCTCTTCCCTTCCCTTCCTTCACCACAAAGACGAGGTTCTGACGTTGTGATCGGACTCAAGGTAACCTTTTTTTTTTTAAGTTTGCATTTTGAATACAGTGTTGGTTGATGATAGCATTGGTCAGTGTTGTTGAGGTTCTGGAGTTTTGGTGTCATTGTAGTGTCTAGGGTTTGAATGTTGGTTGGGGTTTGTGGGGTTGCTGTAATACCCGAATAAAACAGGGAAGAAACAGGGATTAGTATGGAGGTTTGGAAAAAAATATTTTCTTCTGGTGAATATTTTTCCTTTTTAATGCATGAGTAGGCTTTCAAATTCTCCCTATGTATTGTAAAAATTTTAAATTTCTTGCAGATGGAGGAGAAGTTGGACATCATGTTTCATCATGGGGGTGACTTCAAAAAAAATACAGAAGGAATTATGATATATTCTCCGGACAATAAGGCCTATTTAGGTGATCTAGACACTGATACTCTGGATGTGTTCTACATACGGAACTACCATAGGGAGCTTGGGTACAATGACATTAAACAGTGCTGGTGGCATGTTCCTGGAAAATGTTTGGAGAAGGGGTTGAGAAATGTAAACAGCGACAAAGAGATAAGAGAGATGGTGAATTGTGCTAGGACAAATGAGGGATTAATTGATATATATTTCGAGCATACAGTGTCAGTGCCAGAGGTGTTAGAGGGAGATAACACAGTTTTGTACTTGGATGATCATGGTGGAGAGGGATGTAATGCAGGTACAGATACTGATGTGAGTCCCCCAGTTACAGAGACTCATGCAATCATAGTTGCTCCTCCTATCCCTAAGGTTGTACCCAACACTTCTTGCAAATCCAGTCCCAAAAAAAACAGAACATCTCCACGGCAATCACAACCATCACACTCCAAAACTGCCAATCCTTCCAAGACAACCAAACCTGTGAAGAAGAACAACTCCCCAAAAGTCACCAAGCCCACCAAGCTCACGAAGCCCACCAAGCTCACCAAGCCCACCAAAATCAGCCAGCCCACGAAATCCAGTCAGAACACCAAATCAGATAGGAGCAAGAAGCAGAAACTGTCCAAGAGACCAAGTATTTCCAGGAGACCCTGTACACGGTCTGCTGCTAGAGGATTTACTAGCAAAGTGTTTAACAATGAAGTTCCCTTTGATGTATCTTCTAACTCCTCTGATAGTGAAGAGGATAGCATGTTCAAGCCAGGTCCGGATGAGAGTAGTTCCTCTGATTCTGAGGCTACAGGGAATGATCCTAAAACTGGGAGTAGGATTAGGAGAAACATGATACATGCTACGGTGGGTAAGAGAAATATTAATCCACTAGGTAAAGGGAAGGAGAAGATATTACATGAAGACGATGGTTTGGTGGAGGAGGTGAGCGACGCTGAGGTTGACCTTGCGTTTGTGGGTTGTGTTCATGAAGGGGTAGAGGATGGACTAGACCCAGGTGTTGACTCAGATGGCACCAATTCTTGGCACTCGGAGGAGATGAAGACGCCTCCAAACTCAGAAGATGAGCTGGAGGAAGGAAATGAATCTGAAGAGGCAAGTTCGCTGTTTAGGGAGGGTGCAAGGTTTGGAGAGCTGCACCTTGAGGTAGGCATGAAGTTCGGAACTAAATGGGAATTTAGAGAAGCTGTGAGAGAATATACAATCCAAGAGGGAAGGAGCATAAAGATAGTGAAAAATGATAACATTAGGTGCAGGGCGGTGTGTAAGGTGAAAGAGTGCCCATGGGTGGCTTATGCATCAAGACTGTGAGATGATTGGATCTTCATGGTTACTTATTAGGTGTGCTGTTATGCTTGCTTGAAGAATTGTGCTTTCATTATGCTTGTAGTGAATAGTGAATTTTATAGAGAATTTGTAAATACTAGTTTTGTCATTAATCTAGCTGTCCTATTAAACGTTAGGGACTTTTATGGGTCACGACCCTCAATTGTAGGGACTATTATGGGGATGTTAATCAAATGTTAGGGACTATTATGTGTAACGATTATAATGTCAGGGACGATTATGTGTCTAACATTTACTAAATCTGGCAGGGACTGATATTAGCAGTGAAAGCGGTGATGCCTGATGTGCATCGCCGTTTCTGCGTCTGGCATTTATGGAAAAATTTCAACAAGAATTGGAAGGACTTACAGCTAAGGGGACTTCTGTGGGAATGTGCAAGGGCAACAACATACCAAGAATTCAGGGATGGAATGGAGAAGATCAAAAGGTTAAATGAGGATGCCTGGGCATACTTAGCGAAGTGGCCTATGGATGCTTGGACCAGAAGCTTATTCAGCCATAAGCCGAAATTGGATAGCATCTATAACAACGCCTGCGAAGTGTTCAATGCTAAGATCAAGGATGCACGAGCCAAACCCATCATAACATTGCTGGAGGAGGTAAGGATGTTTGTTATGCGAACCATAGCGAAAACAAGGTGAAGCTGCAGAATCACACTGGGAAGCTCACACCTGTTATAAAGAGCAGGCTGGAGAAGGTGAGGAAAGAATCCAAGCATTGGAAGCCTATTTGAACTGGGGATAACGGATACGAAAAATTTGAGGTACACGGACATCCAACCAACCATGTTGTGGACATAGGAAAGAGATTGTGCACATGCCAATTTTGGATGCTAACGGGTAAGTTAATTGTGTTTATGCATTTTACTTTCTTCAGCCATAACTATTATCATGGTTCATCTCACTGTTTGGCACCTGCAGGTATCCCGCGTGTGCACGCTTGTGCTGCCCTGTCTCGTGTGAATAAACAGCCAGAAGACTTCTGTCACAGATGGCTGACCATGGACTCATACAAGGAAATTTATAACCACCACATTAATCCAATTCCTGGTCAACCACTGTGGGAAAAAGCAGAGGACTGTAACAGGCCACATGCCCCTAAAATCAAGACAAAACCTGGAAAACTAAAGATGAAGAGGAGGATGGATGCGGACGAGAAGAGTGCTTCTGGAACTAAGAAGCCTAAAGTTGACCCAAAACTCTCAGGCAACACTGCAGATGGTGTACACCTAAAGAGACAGCTGGGTGCCTTTACATGTAGTTACTGTGGTGATAAGGGGCATACAAAGAGAGGCTGCAAAAAGAAAAAAGATGCTGATGCTGCTACTGCTGCTGCTGCAGCAGTAGCCGCTGCCGCTGCTGCCGAGGCAGCTGAGAAGAAGAAAAATGATGAAGTTCATACTGTGCCTAAGAAGCCGGTTCATCAGCCCCAAGACGTGTCTGGCCAAGAAGATTTGGGAAGCAATCCCCAAGAGATCGAATGAACTCAGCCTTCTGCTTCTGAGCAAGAGGATTCTGAAAAGGTAACTAAAATTTTACATTTGAGTATGTTGTTATTTCCATGCATAAATAGTAGTTAATGCCACTTATTTCTCCTATAGGATCCTGCACCGAAAAGACCTTCCAAGCTGTCACCACGAAGACGATCCTCTAATCAGCCAACCACACCAACAGTGAATCCCTTGCAGGGTGCATCTTCAGCAACATCTTCAAAGTTTGCCAACTTGATGCAGTTCATCCCAACGCCAGGATTTAGGCCCCCAAGAAAGAAGAATTGAATACTAGATATATGTACTTAGGAGTTTCTGTTTTGTGTTTTGTTATTAGTCTTTTCCATCGTATAATGACTAGATGGTGAACTGTGATGCAAAGGCCTTTTTGGTATGCCTTGGCCTTGCTTTTGATGAAACTACTGATAGCAGCAACATGGTTTCTAGGCTGCCTTTTACAGTCAACTTTTGTTGTTTCTTGATAGACAATGGAATTTATGTTAATATGCTATGCTATGTGGTTTACCATTCAAGAAGCAGTTTCTTTATTTTTTTTTCATACACAATGGAATTTAAATTAACAACAATTTCATAGTTAATAACACTTTTCATTCCATCAAGAAGCAGATTTTTACAAATGTTGATAACAAGGAACCTAAAACCACCAATTCATTCATCATTTACAATACAGGATCACCAACAACACTGTCAATACACACACACCTAACACTAACAACTGGGTCATCACTTTTTGCATCTGGACATCCTCCTCCAACCTTCGAAGCCTCCAATCAACGTTGATCTTCACTTCATCACCACACGATTCTGATTTTTCAACCTGTTCCTCATTCACAGAATCTGCCCACACAAAAAGCCCGCACCATCTCTTCCCACTTGTCTGCAACCAATAAAGGATCAAAGTTTAGAGAGGAACAGCACAAGAACAGTCAGGGAAGGCATAACAACACAAGAACAGTCAGGGGAGGAGAATAACAGCAACACAAGTGATTACTCTAACCTACATTATAATTGGGGCAGCCATAGAACGGTTTATTCGGATTTGAATCTGTGCCAGACCATCTGAGAACTGGCCTACAGCCACAGCCGCACCATTCTGGCGGCGCCGATCTTCTGCTCTTCGTTTGCGTTCTACTCCGGTTCCAGCTAGATGGGGAACGAACAGAGCTTCCACCTCCAGTGCTACCTCCACCCATCATCGACATGAGTAGCAGCCCCGGATGAGAGTGCCTGAACAGGAACAAGTGTATGGAAGAGGAAGAAGAAGAGGTGAACAAGACGAAGAGGGGAGGTGTATGAGAATTTGGGGATTTAGGGTTAATTATACTACGAGGGACCAATCTGGGTAAAAATTGGAACTTAGCCAGCTCAGCTAGCCGTTGGCAGCAGTCCAGCGTGGCAATCCTAGGCCAAGTCAGCGCTCCGGTGATGACTCATCACCTGAAATATGGCCAGGGACTAGTTTGAGTGCTCGGAGCTCTATCTGGAGGACTACAATAGGGAAATCGGGATCTTAAGGATTACTATGAGTAATTGCGTGAATCTCAGGGACTACTATGGGTATTTACTCGTCACATTCTCATTTTCTGCCTCCTATAGTTTTCACGGAAATCTCTATTTATGTAGATAAGTAAAAGATAGTTATTTTTATTAATATGATCCTATATAATTGAATGCACATAAAATTAAACTGCACTAAAATTAAATTTATATATACAAACTTAAATTATGAATTATAGTTAAGGATAATTTAAATTTTAAATATTTAACATATTTTGGAGAACAGGACAAGAATCTCTGCTTCGATTCCCGAACACGTCTCCGGAGAACTTTGCAATCCTTATCCCCGCGGGTATTATTTCCTGTTTTAGAGCCCCATTCAGGGCATTTGCCACAGAAAACCCGCAGTGGGGAATATTATTATTGACATCTCTACCGGAGGGACAAGTTTGGTGTTGCATTGGCATTACATTACATCTCTATTCGACTTGCTTTTCATAATCTCCATAATTTCTTTACATGGTGCATTTTTTAGGAATATTTTAAGCAATGCTAACTTTTGCATTGAATATGTTCTTTTTGTTCCCAAAACATGATACTCTAGCACAATCTCATTTGTCAAAAATTACAGCTTGCTTAAACAACTACTTGTAACTTGTGCACAACTAACATATACATATACACATACACGGGGAGAACAAAACTAAGGTGGTAAAAATAAGCACCTTAGGCATGATCCTAAATATTAAAGCCCTGTTGAGAGTCATCACTGATAAAAATAAACCATGGGGCATATTTCATTGGGATCCTTGTGTAAGCCTTTGCGTCTCATTTTGGTCATTGTTGAGAGTTTCCATGAGAAGGGGTGGAGCATACTGTGCTGTTCCATTCTCTTCTGAATCCTGGCAGTATGAGAGAATGATGGTATCAATTGACATCTCGACAACTCCAAAGAAAAGCGTTGCAACAATGTACCCAAGAACCCAGCAAACCTGCATACACAGAATCCAAATGAGGTTCCAATAAACACTGTTGAAAACTTGAAATACTAATGATCCGTTTCCTTGGACTCGAAAACTATGGTGTTCATAACTGAAAGTTGAATCATCGTATCTTATACTTAGTTTTAAATAATAATTCATCTCCGTGCCATACTCATTTTATTATATATCATAGGAAACATACCAGAACAGGCAAGAGTGGGGATGTGATCTTGTTATGTGCAGCTCTATACTTGTGTGTATCCAACATGAGGAATGCAAAAACAGCACTTGAGAGACTAACACATAGTTTTCCAAGGAACAAAATAACATCTCCAATCACATTGACACGTCCGATCCGCAGGATGTTATTCATAATCAATTCTGTTGCAATAGCAGAAGATCTGAAGAAACTTTCACCTGTTATAGCAATCTGCATTTGTCAAGCAAATACTCTAGTTAAATGCAGGGACAGGAAGAGAAAGACCTAAAAATAAAAAAAGGTAATAATATACTATGTATCAAGGAGTGCAACAAAGATCAAGATGTGACCGAGCCTCTCCAAACTTGAAGATAAAAAAGAGAGTACCAATGCATGCATAAAGATTTGCTTTATGGAAGAATGACAAGACTTACGATTATGTATGCATTTCGATTCACTGATTTGATGATCCATCCAATACACCTTAGAAAAAATTGAGAAGATCGGTATGCAGCCTTGCCAATCCAGTTGTCAGGCTCATAACTGGAGACTTTTAGTTTGCGACGCATGGATTCAAGCAAAAGGCGGATCGACTCTACAAATGATACAGTCAGAGAGCCAAGAGCCACAGAACCCAGATTGTAACGCATAAGCCTCTTCATGGAGGAAATGACTGAAAGAAGAGGGATTTCTTGCTGCACCGAGAAAGATGAACTATTTTAAATAACATACAAGATAGGATTTTGTAAGTGGTAAGAAAATAAAAGTTTAAGTGTTTAACCAATTATTAATCCAATTCAAATCAGTCCAATAAACAAGTTCAGCAATTGGTAAGTATGATCCAAATTTGTTCTTTAACTTTATGAGGCTGCAAAATTGTCTTTACTTGACTCAAGCAGGTTAACATTGTGGTTAGTCCCACTTTCACAGCAGTATTGTGATAGTCAATAAGATAAAAACAATTTATAATCCTATACCAACACAGCTTGTTCTGATCAACAAGCATGAGCCAAATACTAAATCCATGCTAAGACAGGAATTACATATTGATGAATCTCATTTAAGTTTAAGTAGATTCGTTCGAACAAATTCTTGCAAGGTACTGTGACAGTGTGACTTACAGAATTTTCACCACGTGCCCAATAATAAGAGGCAACAGATCCAGCAATCACTGTTGATGAGCATGCTATGAAGAATTGTGTGGCCCAGTAACACCCAAATAGATGAAAAAGGATGGCGATTCCAATATGTGGTGTGTAACGAATGCTATATCCGCAACAACGATCACAGTTCACCTTTTTCTCAAGGAGATCATATGCGCAGCAATTAGAATTACAGTTGTTTTGAACAACCTGACCAGAGCTGAACAAATGGAGAGCAGCAGAAATCCAGAACATGTAGAACACTGCAAGAATACAATACGGTATGACTGGAAAAGTGATGAGCGCTCGAACTTCTCCTATCACTTTTGCAGCAACCTGTGAGAACAATTTACATTAAAATCAATTAGATTGGTTTTCTAACATGGCATAAACAATGCCACATCATCATTAATTCATTATTCATTTCACAGTTACTAATGACTTTAACATTGCTGTAATCACCACACTGTAACTTAGAAGTGTTGAATGAATTTATGCTTGCCTTAAGGACAGAAGTTCCCATAAGGATGCGTCGGACAATAGCAATTGATGTCAGAATTGCAACAATTGTTATAAATGTCATCATTATAGTGCCAATGCGTAGATGAGTCAGCTCCTGAAAATAAAATCTGTTTATAAGATTTACACGATAGAACCACCAACACAAAGATCATAAAATAACCGGGGAATGACTAGTGAGCCACAACAATACTTACCCTCCCAGATACATGAATGTAAGGATCATGCTCGCCAATGATGGGGGAAATAGCATTATTTCCTATCCATCCAACTACAAATAATGGGGTAAAAAAAACCATCAACTCGAGAAATATGTTAATTTTGGTTAATAAAATAGCTCAACAGACAACAGAGATCCTAACCTTTCAGGTAGTAGAACATTGTGACTGATACCATTAGGAGATTAAAGAAAACCACTGTCACCCAAGGCATTGCAGTGACAAAATACCGAATCATCAGCAGCCAAATCACGGATAGAAAAAGAGGTATAATCCCCCCACAAACAATCAGCACAGGCCATGACTTTCCTATGTCAGCCATGTATCTCTGGAAACAAAAGCAATTATTAAACACAAATTCCACCATGGCATGATGCTAAAGGACAGGACATATGAAAGGGTATAACTCATAGTTTCATACATAAGATTTTTGATAACGTAAAAACAGGTAGAGTTTCAAGATTCTAAACAGAACGCATATCAACAGCCACTTCTAATTTATACTCAATTGCATTCTATTCCTGCATTTCATGCTGCCAAGGACACTTTTTTGCATATCAACCAACTGTCAACTGAACATTTCAACACTATTTCTTTGCCATCCTACCGGTATATCTTGGTAGTCGCATGTTTTTATCTTCAAGGGTGCTTGCAAGAAATGCAAGTATAAATGCATTTTAAGGAATATAGATGGTTGAAAAAAGTTAACCTTTAAGACGGCTGACCGAGAGTTGATATACTTGTGAATAGACTTATCAATAACAATGTCTTCATTGATGCTAACTCCACCCATCTGCTGCCAATGGTTTAATGACACATTTGATGCACGAGCAATGAATTGGCAAGTCCAGTAAACTAGACAAAAGTTGTTGATCTAAGAATCAGGTACTTCAAAAACTCGTAATATATATGTTATTGACAATGTCTTCCTTACCATTTACACTAGGAAATATGACAGGATAACAGGGGCCCTGAAGTTGAAGAGAGGAGTTTCTCATTTCCGGTGTAAGGTACTCATAATAATTATAGTTGCTATCAATCCAATCATCCATACTAAGACGAATGTCTCCTTCGGGATAATCACACACCCAATTAAGTGAATCTTCAGAAGGTACAGGGCAGTCCAACAAGCATATGCTGCGAGCGTCGACCAGTTTTAGCTTGCTATCCTTCAATCCACTTTGATATACCTGATTAGGATTTAGCCAGTACAATAGCTCAACTTCATGAAGCCCTGCATGCTTGTCCCCACACACATTTCCTTTGTAATCCAGCCCATAAGTAAGCCTATTAAGTCACAGTAGCAGTTATTACAGACTAGAGACTACAAAACAATGACAATGACAACAATAACAAGCACAACTGGCCTTGGTAGGTGTGTGATCACAAATTACACAACAGTAACAACGAAAAAGAGAATGTATAATGACAGATCCAAAGAGCATTTCTATTATGAAAAAAGAAATCGATGATGTAACTAACACTTTTATTTGCTTAAATGAAAAGTTCGTTTATTTGAAGCATACCAACATTCATTTTTTAGAGAAAGGAACACATGCAACATATTTTTTAACAATTATATACCAATTTAATTCTAGAGAAAACTAAAACTAAAATAAGCATAAATTGATAAAATCTATGACCTCATGGAAGAAAACAACTACTCAACAAAATGCATAAATTATCAACAATTAGTCATCCATTACAAAGGCTTAAATAAGTGAGGAATAAAAAAAAGCGCCAAAAAAGAATCCCATTTACAAAACCTCACACTTCAAAGAAAATGCAATTTTCCAACCACAGAAGCTCCATAAAAGAATTTAAAAGAATTTAAAAAAATGCAGAATAATACGAAGTTGGAAACTTTACCTCAAAGGGTTGCCTTGGTTGAAACCAAAGCTAGAGTTTACAATCATGGAAATCCAGAATGCTATGAAGATAACAAGAACAGCAATGTCGCTGCATTTTCTGTTGTGCCTTATGATCCCACCAACTGGGGTGGTTCCATCACTTGATGAGTATCTTCCTATGACTGCACCCAAAGGACCCCTCATTTTGTTCTTAACCTTTCTTCCAAGTAGCAAGCTTCTTTCTTCAGCTCAACATTCCAGAGAGAGAGAAAGAGAGAGAACAAAAAAGGTACAAAAGTGGAGTAGAAGCTTAGAGAGTGTGAAAGCTTCTTTGGTGAAGAAAAGGGTTTTAGATTTTTTTATTATTTACTAGTTGGTTTTAGATTTGGAATATTATATCAATTAATGCAAATAGTTTATAAAATTTTCACTTAGGCAAAGATCTTCTGTGTTTTACTTCATTACACTTCACTTTAGTATTCGTTTTATAATTTTTTAAATTTTAATGTAATATGTATATCAATATTTAAACTTTTACTTTATGCTTAGGCTTATTTTAGATTAGATTACATCTCTAATTGACACACTTCTAAAAGTTTAAATGACACTTTCTTAGCGACAAGGACGGAGAATATTTTTTACTATTTTTAAGGGTCTTGTCTTGTTTAGTGGCTTACTGGCTTAACAAACAAAACTAAGGGGTTCAGCCATCAAAAAACACTTCTAAGGGGTGCCCGCTTTAGACTCGTTGTCTTGTGATTTGTGAAGGTAGGGGCGATGGAATAATAAGTGTTTTCCCTTCAACCATCCCACTTTTCCAAGTCCTAATCATCTGATGGGTTGAAATATTTCATTAAAAAAAATGCTAACAAATTAATATTTTTAGTGATGAAAGAAACGAACAATTGATTATTATTTATTTAAATGTAAAATAAATAAAAATATTGATATTTTAGTATTTCTTATATTTATATCTTTGTGCTTATTCTTTAATAGTTTACAACATAATACAATGCGGTGTTAATTGTTATTCACTATTTTGTAAAAAATATTTTAAAAAAATGTTTTTTTTAATAGTTTACAACATACTACCCTGAAACCAGAAAAATAAATGGAAATCAAAAAATAAAAAATAAAATAAAAACTACATACGATACGAGTATGTCGTGAGAGTTGTATTTAATAACTCTTTCAAAAAAACCAAAAATATTTAAAAATATCAGAATTATTTTTTTTTGTTATAAATTTAAAATAAAATTTTAAAAATTTAAATTTAAAAATAATTATCAAAAATAATAAATTCAAATAATTTTTTAACATTTCTCTTAAAAAATATCGAATTGAAAAAAAAAATTATTTTTAAAGGGATGAAATGGAGAATGGGCATTGGGGCAATAACCGTGCACTATGACATCCTATACAGGGGTGGCAATATATACTCTATTTGCGGGTACCTAATCCGACTCCACCCGATCGGGTAGGGTTGCCAATCCGATCAGCAGTGGGTAGGGTTCTCGTACGGATATCGGGTAGGGTGCGGATTGAGTCTCAACCCTATTCAACCAACCCGCATTCTATATATGTTTATGTTATATACTTATATAAAAGGGCAAAAAACCATATTAAGCCACATGCAGAAAAGTTTAACCAAAATACGCCAAACAGAAATTTGTTTCAGCAATAAGCCAAGAGGCATTTTTATATAAATCGAACCACCAAGGTAGGATTAAGGTTGAAATATTCTCAATCCGCGGGTAGGGTAGGATTGAGTTTATATAAAAATCTCAACCCGCAGATAGAATTAGGGTTAAATCCAAACCATATCCTACCATACTCATTGCCACCCCTAATCCTATGCCTATATAAGCATTACTTTAAAAAAAGTTAATTAAGTACTGAAAATACATATTAAAATTATTATTAGTAAAAAATCTTTTATTTTTTTAATAAATATATTAAAAATTTAATTATATTTTTTTATAAAATTTTTTTACTAATTTATATCCTAAAAACATAGAGTAAACATACCATAAAAAAATATTTATTTTTATTATTATATTTTTAAAATATATCTTTTAAGACACAAGTTAATTAAATTCTTTATTATAATATGATTGGTGGCGCCGCTATGATGACCAGAACATAGTAATTTAATCAAACCTTAATTGTTATTAATAAAATAAATGTGGTCCCGCTATCGGTGCTGGCAAGCAAGAACTTCTGTTGGAAACATAAATATGGTCTTATCATAGTCAGCTGTGTGGAATGTATGACCAATATGGTCCATTTAAGATCGTTGGATGCACATGGGGACCATCACTCTTTCAACAAGACAACAACAATCTACGGTAAAAGAGTAATATTCTCCATCTTCCTCAAAATAATGAAAATATACATATATCTCCATTTCCCTTAAAAAAAAAATGCCAAAAGTTCAGTTTGATATATGGTCGTTCAACTTTAGGGTTTAGGATATAGAAAAATATCTCATTTCTCATACGCTCAACCAAATTATATTTAGATCTATGGTTCAAGACAACATGATTTTTCCACCTTAACTTCATGCTAAAAAGCAGAACCTCTACAAAACTCTAGTATCTAAAATTCGAAATAGCAGTAAGCAAAAATGAGTCACAAACAGTGAGCCTTTAACTAAACTTTTGGAACAAATAAAATCCATCCCCACCTCTCAGGCATATCTCATACCTGATAACCATAACAATTCATAATCTACATTGATGTTTGTCATGAAGGCATGATCACCATGAAACTGTCACCAAATTCTTTGATCAGAAAGCTCTTTTCTCGATATTTATTCATGGAAGCTATATCCAACTACAAAGCAGCATCAGGATCCAACCTTCTCTGGATAGCAGCAGCAGCCTATAGTGACAAAATTACAAATAAACAAGCAGAACCATTAAAACCAACCAAAGAAGTGTAATTTGGGATTCTCACCTCAAAGTTACCAAGCTTGTATTGGTATGCCATTTCCTCCCTCAGTTGAGCTTGCTCTTTCATTGCCTGTGCCTGTAAATGACAGCCCAGAAAGTGTGAGAAAAAAAGGACCTTGACATCAACAAAGTCATCTAAGAATAGGAGCCACATCAACATAAAAAAGCAATCTGGTAAAAACTAACCATTCCACTTTGCATAGAGTGCTTCAAAGCAATCACTTGCTCTTCCTTATGCTTTTCACGTGCTTGCAACAATTCTTGCCTGCAGTGGCAATGAAAAAATGATCATGCTATAATGAAAATAAGGGAATTTAATGTTAAATCATATAAACTACTATATGCCTGGATGGTGTAGATTTTCTGATTTTGTGCAAATGAAAAACAGTTAACAAAGTCAAACAAACAGATTGAGAAAATCCTATGCATAACAAATTTAAAACAATGAGAGTAAAATTTTCCGCTTCATAAATCAAATAAAACCAGGTGCAGTGTAAGTTTAGAGGAAAAGCTTAGACAAATGGAATCAATTTAAAATGCCAATAACAAAATCCACATGTAGGATGACACATACCTGCGCTGTTCTTCATCGTTAAAAACAGTACGTTCTGATGCCCGGACCTTCTTAATACCTTTCTTCATATCCTTTTCCATTTGACGTCTGTAATAAGCATCGAGGTTGTAGTACCTGCCAATAAATATTGAACCAGTTGTCAATCCCAACAAGTATACAGAAAAATTCATTCAAATCCATGTCAACATTGCACAACGAGAAGTTTAAGAAGATGACAATGTAACTGAAGGACAAAAACATCCCCAAATTTACAATTAGCAGACTCAAGAGCAAAGATTACTTCTTATCTACAAAAGCATGCAGAGGCTTGTTCAAATTTAAATGAGTTAAAGTATAACTCTGCATGAGCTTACTTTTTGGAAGGGAAGGTAGCTGTGTTGTGATCCTCCATGAATCTGCACACCAGAATTAGAAAAATTGTCTTACATTAAATTAACAAAGAACCGAATGTAAACACTTGAACCAAACAGTTATATAACACAAAGCAAGTTTATGTGCTCTTTCCACTTTTA
>NC_029792.2:22728250-22734965 GCF_000816755.2 Arachis ipaensis
GTAGCAAGTATACGTGCTTACTGTTTGAACATCTGCTTTTCTTCCCAATTCGCCAGATTCTCAAGATTCACCTGTCAAGAAACAGCAAGGATTACAATATAGTGATAGTATGGTCCATATGACCATGCCTATGTGTAAATTAAGACAGCAGCCAAGTCTAATAGGCAGGCAAGAAAGATGCGTAGTCTAAATAGTTATGAAAATTTTATCAATGTCACTGCTATAATGGAAACAAGATCAATATCTCATGAAGAAGAATTTGGAAAACATTTCCCAAGAAACCGAATAATTTTTTACAACATGAGAAAAACACAACATGACAACAAGATATCATATATGTTTTTAAGAATTAGGTTGCATAAAATGGAAAGTAGACTGAAATATTTACCTGCTTTACTTCTGCCAACCATGCAGTGAACTCTGGTCGTTTGGTCCTGTAATATTCATAACATCACTCACAGAAGAGAAGACGAGACCCTTTAATTCACAACATATACAAGCTAAATCAGGTGTAGTTATTAAATGCAGATTCAACTGAAAATGCAAGCATGTTACTTTAACAAAATCTACTTAACTTTAGTAATCACTCCACAAACCAGAGACCTTCAACGAGTTTTCTCAAGGATGAAACTAACATTAACTCAACATGCTATCAGGCTTAATAGTGCTCCTAAACAATGCTCTCTGTTTCAAAGTAAAT
Organism: Arachis ipaensis; assembly: GCF_000816755.2. Taxonomy (NCBI): domain Eukaryota; kingdom Viridiplantae; phylum Streptophyta; class Magnoliopsida; order Fabales; family Fabaceae; genus Arachis; species Arachis ipaensis. The sequence goes on from NC_029792.2 coordinate 22,728,951, forward strand.
GTATGTCTCTTTAAACAAATTGGTATATCCAAAGCAACATTTATTGAAACAAAGGAAGTAAACTACTGCCACATTTTAATCTTTCTTACGATTACATAGGCAGCTTGCTCACCATGATCACATATGACAAACATATAGTATAGTTTACTGAAATTCTTTGGTGGAATTGTTTACTTTCAGTTCACTCCATAATCTCAGAATATTTTCTAGTCAATAGAACAACTATGAATGCTACTATTTGTTATACCGATTCTCCAATCTCACATTGTTGACAACTTCATATAGAAATTCTAATAGTCCAACTCCAACAATGATCAATGCTCGAATTCATCATTTTTCAATCTTCTACAACCTTATATAATTTCAACCCCAGTAACTACATATTCAATCCTATACATCCTAAGTAATCCATACATATCTTTGAATCAAATTAATCAACAAGGAAATATGAGATAGAAAAGAAAAAAAAATGCCAAAAAATTTAATAAACCACTTACCACATATCAGTTTCTCTTATGACACCATATTTTCCCCACAAATTTGTGACTGCACCTTTCTTCCCTCTCTCCTTCTTCTCTTTCTTCTTCATCTTCCGCTTCTCCTTCTTCCTTCTCTCCTCCTCCTTCTCCTTCTTCCTTCTCTTCTTCTCTTTCTCCCTCTTCCTCTTCCTCCTCTCTCGCTCTTCCTCCTTCTCTCTCCTCCTTCTCTTCTCTCTCCTCTTCCTCTCCCTCCTCTCTCCTTCGCTCTCCGACTCCGAATCCGAATACTCCGAACCTGAACTCTCCGACTCTCCCTCCTCCGAATCCGAAGCTGAATCCGAACCGGAATCGGAGCTCTCGTCGCTGCTGTACCTCCTCCGCGACTTCCTCTTCCTCCTACGCGATTTCTCATCCTCTGAATCCGAACTATCTCGTCGCGATTTCCTCCTCAAACTGCTCTTGTGCTTTCTCTCCGTTTCCGAGTCTGATTCCGAATCTTCCCGCGCTTTCCGGGAATCTCTCTTCGACGTTGGTGGAGAATCGTCTTCTTCGCCTCTCTCTAAGATTTCCAGCTTCTTCGTCGGCAGAGCGCCTCCGTTGGTGTCTCTCGACGACATTGTTTCCGTTTCTGTTCCTCCGAGCTTCTGGCGTCGCGGTGAGTCGAGTCAAGAACGAGTTTAGTGAGTTGATGACTCGGAATTAAAAAACGGGGATTAGAGACGAAGGTGCTATCTAGTGGATTCTTATTATATGGGCTTGATCTATGGCCCAATAATAGTTCCGTTGCTTCACTTTTAAGGTGTTTTTGGACGCAGCCGAGGCTTGGAGCTAGTGGCAGAATTTGGACGGATTCCTTCATTTTTCAGTTAACATTTATGGACTATTCTCCACTTCAGGCCCAAGTAGTGAACTCTTAGGTGAATTCAGTTCAAATACCTTCTCATGAGAATTTTATTATTATATTGAGATAATGCTAACAGAAGTTAATTTTGTAATTTTGTACTTTTTCTCGGTCAAATAAGAACTTGTAATCCTGATCCTGTACGCTCTCGGTTAGGCTAACTAGCAAGAGACGTGCGGATAGGTGATTGAGTTTTTGAAATTAATAACAAAAATATAAAAATATATATATAGAAATTGTTGTTAGATGGCTTCTCTATTTATAAGCCAACGAGGTTTGCTTTTTCAACTTAATTCTTATTGGAAATGGAATTCAACCGCCCATATTAATGGGCATCTAATGTGATCTTATCACAACACTCCCTCTTAGATGCCCATTTAAGATTATTGCCTCGTTAAAACCTTACTAAAGGAAAACCCTGTGGGAAAAACCTTAGTGAAGGAAAAAGAGTACAATATCCTTTGTGATGGGGACTGCCTCATTAAAAACCTTGTCAAGAAAAACCCAATGGGAAAAAAACTTGACCAAGGAAAAAAGAGTACAGTCTCCCCCTCTTGCTGACATTATTTAATGTCTCGAAGTCGGCGCATCCCAATCTCATGTACCAGTCTTTCAAAGGAGGATTTTGGGAGTGACTTTGTGAATAAATCTGCCAGATTATCACTTGAACGGATCTGTTGGACATCAATTGTCCCTTGATTTCGAAGGTCATGAGTGAAGAAGAATTTTGGAGAAATATGCTTTGTTCTATCACCTTTGATGTATCCACCCTTAAGTTGAGCAATGCATGCTGTATTATCTTCAAACAGGACAGTTGGAGCTATCTTATGATCAATTAGTCCACATGATGACAGAATATATTGTTAATCATTTTTCACATCCAAAGATCTTATGATCATTGGGGTACTTAATGGATGTGACTTATCCATGTAAAATCTTTTCAAGATCTTTTCTGTGTATGTTGTTTGATGAATAAAGATCCCACTTTTTATATGCTCGATCTGCAAGCCGAGACAAAATTTAGTCTTTCTAAGATCTTTCATCTCAAACTCTTCTTTTAGAGTTTTTATAATTGTTGGAATCTCTTCAGGAGTCTCAATGATATTTAAATCATCAACGTACACAGCAATTATAATGAATCCAGATGCAGATTTCTTTATGAAAACACACGGGCAGATATCATCATTCTTGAATCCGTTTTTGGCCAGATACTTAGTAAGATGATTATACCACATTCGTCCAGATTGCTTTAGACCATATAAAGATCTTTGCAATTTGACTGAGTATAACCCTTGCGAATATTCATTGGATGGTTTAGATATCTTTAGTCCTTCAGGGACTTTCATATAGATATCTCGATCTAATGAGCCGTATAAGTAGGCTGTTACCACATCCATTAAATGCATATGCAGTTTATGATATGCAGATAAACTTACAAAATAACGCAATGTTATCACATCCACTACAGGGGAAGACGTTTCTTCATAATCTATACCGGGCCTTTGTGAAAAATCTTGTGCCACAAGTCGAGCTTTGTAGCGCACAACTTCATTTTTCTCATTTCGTTTTCTCACAAATACCCATTTGTATCCAACAGGTTTTACATCTGCAGGTGTACGGACTACAGGTCCAAAGACTTCACGTTTTGCAAGTGAGTCTAATTCAGCCTTCATGGCTGCTTCCCATTTTGGCCAATCATTTCTTTGTCGACATTCTTCAACTGATCTTGGCTCAAGATCCTTACTTTCATGCATGATATCTAATGCCACATTATATGCAAATATTTCATTGACAATTGTCTTATTTCGGTCCCATTTCTCTCCTGTAAAGACAAAATTTATCGAGATCTCGTCATTTTCACAATTTTCAGGTACCCGAACGTCTTCTGGCGTTATATCAGAATTTTGGACAACTGTAGGTGTCTCTTCTATGTCTTTTTCAACAGGAATATTATTTACCTCTTTTCTCTTTCGAGGATTTTTGTCTTTGGAACCGACAGGCCTGCCACGCTTCTGGCGTGAATTTGCTTCAGTGGCTACTTGTCCTACTGGGACATCAATTCGAATTGGGGCATTTTCCGCTGGTATATAAGATTTAGTTATTCTCTTTGTATCGAAAAATGCATCAGGCAAATCATTCGCTATTCTTTGCAAATGTATAATCTTTTGAACTTCCAGTTCACATTGCCCTGATCGAGGATCTAAATGCATCAATGATGATGCATTCCAATTAAGCTCCTTTTCAGGAAGCTTATTCTCTCCCCCTAATGTTGGAAATTTTGATTCATCAAAATGACAATCCGCAAACCGGGCTTTAAATACATATCCAGTTTGTATCTCAAGATACCTCACTATAGAGGGAGAATCATATCCAACATATATTCCCAATTTTCTTTGGGGTCCCATTTTGGTGCGATTAGGTGGTGCAATGGGAACATATATCGCACACCCAAATATTCTTAAATGGGAAACATTTGACTGCTGGCCAAAGGCTAATTGCATAGGAGAGAATTGATGATAACTCGTTGGCCTCAAACGAATAAGTGTTGCGGCATGTAAAATAGCATGCCCCAAATCGAGGTTGGAAGATTTGTTCTCATAAGCAAGGGTCTAGCAATTAATTGGAGGCGCTTAATAAGTGATTCTGCTAACCCATTTTGCGTGTGAACATAAGCTACTGGATGTTCAACACTTATTCCATTAGCCATACAATAAGCATCAAAAGCTTGGGAAGTAAATTCACCAGCATTATCAAGACGAATTGCTTTGATTGGATTTTCTGGAAATTGTGCTTTTAATCGAATAATTTGAGCCAATAATCTCGCAAACGCCAGGTTGCGAGAAGATAATAAGCACACATGTGACCATCTCGAAGATGCGTCTATTAGGACCATAAAATATCTAAAAGATTCACATGGTGGATGAATAGGTCCACATATATCACCTTGAATCCTTTCCAGGAATTCAGAAGACTCAAATCCAATCTTTACTGGTGATGGCCTTAAAATTAACTTTCCTTGAGAACATGCAGCACAACAAAATTCACTAGTTTTAAGAATCTTCTGGTTCTTTAGTGAATGTCCATGAGAGTTTTCAATAATTCTTCTCATCATGGTTTTTCCCGGATGACCCAATCGGTCGTACCAAGTTATGAACTCATTTGGGCTAATAAACTTCTGGTTTACGGTGGCATGTGATTCAATTGCACTAATCTTGGTATAATACAACCCAGATGAAAGTGAGGGTAATTTTTCTAATATAACTTTCTTATTTGAATCATGAGTTGTGATACATAAATACTCATGATTTCCCTCATTCATCGTCTCAACATGATATCCATTTCGGCGAATATCTTTGAAACTCAACAAGTTCCTCAGAGACTTGGTAGATAATAGTGCATTATTTATTATAAATTTTGTTCCTCCAGGAAACAAAATTATAGCTCTTCCGGAGCCTTCAATCACATTGCCTGAGCCAATAATAGTATTAACATATTCCTCTTTTGGCACAGGATGGGTAAAATATATATCACTTTTGAGAATAGTGTGCGAACTTGCACTATCCGCAAGGCATACATCTTCATTACATATCCTTGCTATTCTCTTCAAAAACAAATAATAATAAAATGAGTAGTATGCACAGATAAATTGAATACTTGATCAGAATTATTTTTCTAAGAAATACCGTACATAAAATAATGTCATATACTAAAATTTTATTTTAAAATTTGACACATTTAATAATTTCAAAATTCATAAACATTAATATTTCATTATTTATGTACATCACATTTGAAACTTAAATACATAGAGAATAAAACTTAACAATAAATTCTTTACATTATTTATTTACATAGATACTTCACAATTTCACATATTAAACTATTCCATCATTGATCAAATGGCCAATATTTTCTTCAGGGTCCTCAAAGAAATCAGATACATCATAATGAGTGGTGGAATTTTCTGCATCATTTGAAACGAAATTCGACTCTTTTCCCTTATCGTCCTTTTTCAAAGATGCCTGGTAAAGATCAACTAGGTGCCTTGGGGTACGAGACCAATGGCCCTTTCCACCACAACGGAAACACTTATCCTCTGTTGATTTACTCTGCCTGATATTTCTTTCTCTATCCCACTTCTGGTGAGATCCTCTCTTTTGAACATAATTCTTTTTCCTTCCATAATTTTTCTTGTTATTAAAAGCTTGCCATTTACCTCTTCTGGGTAACGATTTGCCGCATTTATTTCAGGAAATGGGGCGGCGCCAGCTGGGCGCGCTTCATGATTTTTCAATCACAACTCATTGTTGCGTTCGGCAACAAGAAGGCAAGAAATTAACTCAGAATATTTTTTAAACCCTTTCTCTCGATACTGCTGCTGCAGGAGCACATTCGAAGCATGGAAGGTTGAGAAAGTTTTCTCCAACATATCATGATCAGTTATTTTTTCCCCACACAATTTCATTCGTGAGGTGATTCGAAACATTGCAGAATTATATTCATTTATAGATTTAAAATCTTGTAAACGCAAATGCGTCCATTCATACCGAGCTTGAGGAAGTATCACCTTTTCTGATGATTATACCTTTCTTCAAGGTCTTTCCAAAGATCTGCAGGATCTTTTAATGTAAGATA
>NC_029792.2:22735497-22765673 GCF_000816755.2 Arachis ipaensis
CACATATTAAACTATTCCATCATTGATCAAATGGCCAATATTTCCTTCAGGGTCCTCAAAGAAATCAGATACATCATAATGAGTGGTGGAGTTCTCAGCATCATTTGAAACAAAATTTGTTTCCTTTCCTTTGTCGTTCTTTTTCAAAGATGCCTGGTAAAGATCGACTAGGTGCCTTGGGGTACGACAGGTACGTGACCAATGGCCCTTTCCACCACAACGGAAACACTTCTCCTCGGTTGATTTATTCTGCCCGATATTCCTTTCTTTATCCCACTTCTGGTGAGATTCTCTCTTTTGAACATAATTCTTTTTTCTTCCATAATTTTTTTTGTTATTAAAAGCTTGCCATTTACCTCTTCTGGGGTAATGATTTGCCGCATTTACTTCAGGAAATGGGGCGGCGCCAGCTGGGCGTGCTTCATGATTTTTTAATAACAACTCATTGTTGCGTTCGGCAACAAGAAGGCAAGAAATTAACTCAGAATATTTTTTAAACCCTTTTTCTCGATACTGCTGCTGCAGGAGCACATTCGAGGCATGGAAAGTTGAGAAAGTTTTCTCCAACATATCATGATCAATTATTTTTTCCCCACACAATTTCATTCGTGAGGTGATTCGAAACATTGCAGAATTATATTCATTTATAGATTTAAAATCTTGTAAACGCAAATGCGTCCATTCATATCGGGCTTGAGGAAGTATCACCATTTTCTGATGATTATACCTTTCTTCAAGGTCTTTCCAAAGATCTGCAGGATCTTTTAATGTAAGATATTCATTTTTCAATCCTTCGTCAAGATGACGACGAAGAAAAATCATGGCTTTAGCTTTATCCTTCTGGGATGCATTATTTTCAGCCTTAATGGTATCTCCAAGATCCATTAATCAAGATGGATTTCAGCATCTAGTATCCATGATAAATAATTGTTTCCAGATATATCAAGAGCATTGAATTCAAGATGAGAGAGAAGAGAAGAGTATTTGATTGCAACATAAAGAGAGAATTGATTTTGTTATTACTTGCTTGTGTCTTATATCCCTCAGATGGCTTCTCTATTTATAAGCCAACGAGGTTTGCTTTTTCAACTTAATTCTTATTGGAAATGGAATTCAACCGCCCATATTAATGGGCATCTAATGTGATCTTATCACAACATTGAATAATGATATATTTGTTATATATATTTATTGAGCTTAGAAATATAATGAGAATAATATAACTAATAATTTTAAATTATAATTCTAAATCATGTATTAATTAAACATGCTTAATTCAATGATTGCATGAATTGAGTAATTAAAATTTGTAATTAAGACTTTAAGAGTTCAGGTGGTATAGGCACTATATTGTATTATTTTTTGAATGTGCAAGTTTTTTATCTCTCAAATCAAGGATCTATTATACAGATTCTCTTTGTTCTCTGACGCTTTCCTTTTTTATTGAAGACCTTAATCTCATATTCTAAGTTAAAGTTAATAACTTCTATTCATGCCATAGATAAAAAGAATTAATTGATGCAATAATAATATCTTGTCTAGATTCATTTGTCATCATAGGAAGCATTTGAACATATGATAATATAACGTAATACTTATTTTAATAATTTGGTTTTGTATTTGTGAAATTTTTGAAGGTATAATTTTGAACAGACTTATGCTTAGTTTAGTAAAACTTTTTGAAGAGATGCTTCTGCTTTTCAAAAGCATAAGCACCTCATTTTGCGTTTGATAAAAATTAAAAGCTCATGTGCTTATACTTGCAACTTTTAAAAGTTAGGGATACTTTTGATGAGCTATTATTCAGAGTGAATTATTAATTCTATCCAAAACATTTGTATTCTAAATTTCTAATTTCAAGAAGAGATTTTCAAAACTCCAACTATAATTCATGATGTATAATTGAAGACAGGATAATATTAAATCACTTTTATAAACGTTAGTGATACAAATAAGACAATTTAAATGTTAAAAACACAAATAAGACTTTACTCCAAATGTTGGAGACAAAAATAATATTTTACTCGAATAATAAATATTCGATGGTGTTTGCATCATCATATGTGAAATTCACAACTAAAAGAAACAATAGCCTTCACATTTAACGTAATTTATCAGCATCTCAACAAAAGTTATATGGCTTGTTGCTTACCTGAAATTAATTGAAGATGAATTTATAAAAAGAATATAGTGCTTTTAGTTTGTACATACATGGGTTACATTCATCATAGTTACAAAAAGTCAAAGTCACCACTTTATGCTAGTGCCTAATTGTCCTCAACCATCTATTACTTTTATAGGTTTAAAAACAGCAAATATACTGTATTCTGAATCATAAATCTAAAACAGTATATTAAATAGTATTTGAAGGAAAATTGTTGTCCAGTACAAAACAGTGAAAATAATAACAGAAAAAGAAACCCACATGAATGTAAAACTATTCTGAAGATCTAAATTGTTACTTAATCTCATTGCTACATTATAAGAGTCCCTTGTAGGCAGCTTATAAACAATTTATTCATAATAACAGATCTCTTTGCACAAAATATTTATTCATAATTTAGATTAATTAAAAGCAAATTAGGTAAATATTCAATCACCTAAGCTAGTAATAAAAAAGAAAATGATTCAAAATTTAAAAAAACAATTTCTAGTCAAAATAAGAAGAAAAGTAAGAATCTGACAAATTCTATACGATAAAAACTGTAAAAGCATGGAATTTAGATATAAAATTGTACATGAGTAACCTTCTTTAAATACATTATCCTCTTTGCTCTATATTTTTTTTTGTGTAATCCTCCTTGCTCTAAAATTGCCAAAAAATTTCATTACAAACTCACTTAACTGCAATTTGAACAATTTGGAATCAGGAACATAATATTATTGGAGTCAAAGCTTTTAAAGTTATTACATGATATCAAATGATATAGTCTTCTAAAGAACTATATATAATAAACTGCATAATTTCTCATGATTTGCTACACCTAGTCCTAAACTTAAAATAAAATGACAAATCCAGAGGCAGCAAGTAATTCAAAAAAAGAAAAACATCATGATTTTCCCATTTCTCGTACTACTTAAAAGTAATAGACTTACTTCCACTATAATTGCATCACCAAATCCAAAACCACGGGCTACTCATTAGCACCAAAAGTTGAGAACAAATTATCATAACAGTCACCACCACAAATAGCTTGCAGATTTCTTTCTCAATCAAAACCCTCCTAATGAAATTAATCGTGTAAATATTGTTTAATACAACTATTAATCATGTAAAATAATAAGAATTTTCACATTAGTAATAGATAAAAAAAGAGGTCTTATTTCTTGTAAGAAAGAATATTATAAGATACACTTTTATTAGTTCCCATGAAAATTGGAGAACTTTTAGATTATCAAAATAATAACCATCATAATAAAATAGCAACATTGTAGTGGAGCACTGCAGTCATAATATCTTAAGAGTTTAAGCTTTGCTAAGATCAAACATAAAACTCAAGAACTTTCAAATTCTATGGTTTAACATACTTATTTAAGTTAACCAAAATGCAAAAAATGTTAAATAACTTTTTGGTTCACTTACAATTCATTTATAGCTCATGTAATTTATCATATTTATTTAGATTTTGATACAAAAACAACATAAAAGCTTTACATCCATGTAAAAGTTACATGGATGCTATCCATTAAACTTTCACTCCACACCCCCCACACCCCTGTTTGTTTTACACACGCCACTTATAACCTATATAACAAATCCTTATTTTGCTTTATCAACGTTTCTCAACGTAAACCTTCTCATACAACGTAAACCTCTTTTGCGTTCTTCCTGTTCTCATTATTATTCTTTAACCTAATTAAATTCGTTGTTCTCCTTTTTCACGTTTTTCTTCTCTGCATTAGGGATCTAGATTGATTCAACGCAATTAGCTTTGTCGTTCATCTTCTTCTTCATTTTCTTCTTCGATCTGCACTTTTGAATTGAAACAATGAATGAATCAACTTCAAATCACTTGAATGACTGCAATTTGGATGATTCTTCTGAAACACATTAATTTGATGAGGTTTGGATTATTAAATTTTGTATTGAATTTAATGGAATGAAATTGCTAATTTTATTTGAAGTGAAATGAATGGACTGAGGTGATCTACATCTGAATTGAATTCAATTCAATTGATAATATGTAACTGTGAGTAATTGTGAGTCTCAGTAAATGAGTAAATTTGAGTAATGTTTCGGTTCGGTAAGTACTAAAGAGGTGGTTCATCACGCTCATGTTTTCGGTTCGGTATGCAGAAAGGAGTCTACCAAAAATTAGACCAATATGTTTTGTTTTCATCCCTTAGCACTATATAATTGTTTCACCGTAATTAAGATTTCAGTTCACCATAAATAAGATTTCGATTCACCGTGCAAACTAGCTATGTTGTGGATGAAAAATTTGTCCCAAAGGTGGGAATGATTTTCAAGACACTAGAAGAAGCTGCAAAGTTCTACAAACATTATTCCAAACTTGCTGGTTTTTCTACCAAAATCAGGAACACGACTCAGGACGGAGATAAGATTAAGAATCAACTAATTGTATGCTCTAGAGAGGGGAGGTGAAAATCAAAGATATCTCCAACTTTGAAGACAAATCCTTCAGCTGGGTTAAATTGTCCAGCCAGAATTTATGTACACATAATGAAGGATGTTGCTCTTTGGACAATTTCCAAAGTTGTTTTGAATCACTCACATCCTTGTTATCCAGACCAGGCTGAGATGCTTAAACAACACAGGGAGCTTAGCATGTTCGTGCGTTGCACCATTGAAACCCATGAGGAAGCCGAAATCAGACCAAGCAAAACTTACCAATCATTTGTGGCAGCAGCTGGCAGCCACAGTAAACTAGGTTTTATAGAAAAAGATGTCAGAAATTACATCATAAGGGAAGTACGAAATATTTCCGAAGAAGACGATGCCAAAGAATTTGGGAAGTACTTAGTTAGAATGAAAGAGAAGAACCAAAATTTCTTCTTTGAGCTCAACCTTGAAAGTGATCACTGCATTAAACATGCATTCTGGGCTGATGCAAGAAGCAGGGCTGCATTTGATTATTTTGGAGACGTGGTTTCATTTGACACCATGTATAACACAAACAGGTACTCGGTTCATTCAAACAATTTTTTGATGTTCAGTTAGTGTATATATTTCAGTTCACTAACTTGTGGTTGTTATTTATGCAGGTACAATTTGGTTTTAGGTTCTTTTGTTGGCGTGAATCACCATGGCCAGTCGACACTTCTTGGATGAGCGCTGATGAAAAATGAGGACATTCAATCATTCAAATGGCTATTTGAGTGTTGGCTATGTTGCATGGGAGGGAAGGCACCAAAAGGTATTCTTACCGATCAATGCGCATCAATTCAAAGGGCAATTGAGCTATGCATGCCAAGAACAATTCACCGCTGGTGTATCTGGCACATCATGAAGAAGATCCCAAGCAAACTAAACGGCTACAAGGGACACATTGATATTGAACAAGAGATGAGCCATGTTGTTTGGAACTCGTACACAAAAGATACATTTGACAGAAACTGGAATGATTTCCTCACAAAGTATGGTCTCGGAGGCAACAAGTGGCTTTCAGGTAATTGAGATTTCAATTCGAATTATTTTTATGGTCATATCTTTTTTTCCCAAAAGCATGCACTATTTTCAGTTCACCAGACCTTATAGTTTCAGTTTGGTATGCAGAGCTGTACGAGGATCGGCATATATGGATTCCGGTTTACTTGGATCACCACTTTTAGGCCGGGATGAGAAGCACGCAAAGGAGCGAGAGTATGCATTCATTTTTCAACAAGTTCATCACTCGGAACAGCTCCTTGAGACAATTTGTGAAGCAATACGACAATTGCCTAGCAAGCAGAGAGAGAATTCGATGCTGCAGATTTTCACACTGTGATACCGTGTGCAACAAAATCAGTAATAGAGGCACAGTTTCAGCGTGTATATAACCATCAGAAGTTCAGGAAAGTTCAAGCTCAATTTAGAGGTAAAGTGAATTGTATCACAAGATCAATGCATTCCACCCTAGGTTTCACAACATATGAAGTCATAGAGCAGGTTTTCAACTCCACATTCAACAAGTTTGTCGTCACCTACGACGCAGTATCACAAGATGTAAAGTGCCGTTGCTTGCTGTTTGAGTCTAGGGACATATTGTGCAGCTATTCCCTAAGTGTTCTAAGCTTTGAGAGAGTGGATAACGTGGCGTCGAAATACATATTGGAACGCTGGAGGAAGAACATAAAGAGGAGGCATACACACATCAGGAGTAGCCAAGATGAACCTCTATTGGAGCCAAGAATTAAGAGATTTGATGAATTGGTATTTCGGTCACACAATATATGTGAATTTTCATCTGAGTTTGAAGAGTTCACCGGAATTTTGCATCGAGCATTTGACAAGGTCATGGCAGAGATGGAAGAATATCAAGGGAGAAGGAAAGGAAAAAGTTTGTTAACCCACGAAGAAGCGACATTAAGCAATGTGAATGACCTTCAAAGCCCACCACGTGTCAAAACAAGAGGTCATCCCAAGAACAAACTTGGATCAAACCTAAAAAAAAAAGATCTCAAATGCTATGAAGAAAAAGAAAAAGACAGCTCCAAGCGAGGTAAAATTGATTTGCTTTTGATTAGTTAAAAATTGAAACGTTCATTTTTGCTAATACACAATTATGTCTTTTGTAGTTGAACCTTTTAGACTCCGGATCATCGATTTAGTCAAGCTCCACTCTTTACAATACACCAGATATGAATTATCCAAGAGAGGATTGTACAAGTTTTAGTTTTTATTAATGTAATTTTTTGTTCACCCATGAGCAAATTTTGGTTCACCATGGTTATAGCAGGTTTAATTTCTGAATGTTGATAGTCTTTAATGAATAGTCACTTTTTTTTTTAATTCTATATTGGTATATGCAGTTTTTTGATACATCTAGTTTATTCATTTCTAAGTTCAATAATTAGAATTTGTTTTTTAGTTCATGGTTTAGAGTTCAGAGTTCAAGGTTTAGGGATTAGGGTTTAGGTTTAAGGTTTAGCGTTTAGGGTTTCAGGGTTTAGGGTTTTTGGGTTCAGGGTTCAGTGTCTTTCAAACTTTCGGTTCACCCCTTGTATTAATTTTGGTTCACCGTGTTCATTGTTGAGGGTTTATAGTTTATGTGTCTTGGGTTTGCGGTTCAGGGTTCAGGGTTTTAGGGCTTTAGGGTTTACAGCAGGGGTTTAGGGTTTAGGGTTTAGCATTCAGGGTTCAGAGTTCAGTTTTCAGGGTTCAGGTTCATAGTTCAGGGTTCGGGTTCAGGATTTAGGGTTTAGGATTTAGGTTTTAGGGTTTAGGGATTTAGGGTTTATGGGTTCAGGGTTCAGTGTTCAGGGTTCTAGTTTTAGTGTTTAGGTTTAGGGATTAGTGTTTAGGGATTCAGTGTGTTTCTACCTTTTGGTTCGCCCAGTGTAGTAATTTCGGTTCACTGTGTTCTTTTGGAGTTCATAATGTATTGGTAATCACGCGGATTTCTTTCACTGTGAACCTGCAACAAAACAGCAGCCAGGCAGTTCCAACAGGTATATAACAAGTCAAGGGGTAATCCATCTTGAATCAGTATATACATTAACATTTGATCCATACATTAATATTATTTACATTAATGTTAACATATATACATTCAAAAGAAGCACCGTCTGCTTTTTTAAACAAGTTGAACAAAATATTGTTAATTAGAACCATTCAAACTGCACTAGTTTTGAGATTCACTTAATGTTTCTGAATCCGTTGGAACAATTTTTTCTTTTTTCATGAGCCTCTTTTGTCTTGTTCTTTCTACCAGCGTTATATTGTCAAATTCCCATTCTGATTTGGATTCCGAAAAAGATTCTTTTTCCAAAGAAGAATCCACAACAACAACTTTCTTTTCTTCTTTCGGTGTTTTTCTATTCTCTTTTCCCTTTATTTGCTTTATATACATAAGTCCCTAAAACACAAAATTATTTATTTAGCAGAGTATTTGAAATGAGGAAATACAAGAAGCACTTTTATATGAAGACGACAAAAGTCCTGCGGAATTTTTGCCTGTTCTCCTCCCTTTCAACACTCATATTTAGGATAGACTTTGTCAAAGTCGCCAACGTAACACATTTGAAGTTGTCAAATATTGCCTTGTCTTCCTCATTCAGTTTGCGATAGTCAACCTTTTCAGGAAAACGATCCCCTACAATATTTTAAAAGCAACAAATGAGCAAAAAAGGTTCAGTTTAATTTTTTATATACCAACGAACCAAAATTAAAGGTAGCAATGAACTGAGATTAAAGGAAGCAGTGAACCGAAATTTAAGGGAGCAATGAACTGAAAATAAGTAAGAAGTGGAAAGTGTATTATCGACGTGGCTTATCCCCAGCGCAGTTGCTACCTTGGCAGGTGTTATGTATATTTTTTCATGGAGAGTTTTCAGGCAACCATGATACTCATCATAGCACTTAATCAATTCACTTAAGAGGGTGTGAGATACCTTCATTTCTGGGACATGTGCGAGGGCACCGAATCCTATTTCTTCAACTATATCTTTCTTCTCTTGACTCATATTCTTGAACACTTTTGCTAAATGATAGTATTTCTCCATCCAGAAGAAGTACTGAATAGAGTAACAACCAATTTCAAAACCCTAGTTACACTATTCACTGAACTGATTAAAAATAACAACAAACTTCATTCCAAGCCCTAGTTATACTGTAAAAATGCATTCACAATAGTTCGATCTTATAAACGAAGCAAATCAACCCAGTAAACCTAACATGTAACTAGGAGAAATGCGACATTGTAAGATTTCAAGTGAACAGTAATTTTCTCATACCTTTAGTAGTCTCTGTTACTGTTTTTGTTCGTTTGTGGTTGTTTATTGCCAAATCTTCCCTCTATTCTTCTGCAATAGTGTTTTTCATAGAGAACGTGACTGGAATTTGAGTAATTTTGAGAGAGGTTTGAAGAGAAGGATAGGTTTTGTGTGTTTTGAAGAGGAATTTTGTTTTTTTATAATGAAGCGCGTGGAAGTCACGTTTATTTTATTGACATTGGAGGCGGGTAAATTCATCTGGGAGTGGGTCAATTTGGGATTTAGGTTTTATGGGTTCAGCGTTCATTGTTTAGGGGTTCAGTGTGTTTCAAATTTTTGGTTCGTCCAGTGTAATAGTTTCGGTTCACCACTTGCATGGTTGAGGGTTTGGGGTTCAGGATTTAAGGGTTCAGGGTTTATGGGTTTAGGGGTCTAGGGCTCAGGGTTTAGGGTTCTAAGGGTTTAGGGTTTAGCATTTAGGGTTCAGAGTTCAATGTTCAGGGTTCAAGTTCAGAGTTCAGGGTTTGGGTTCAGTGTTTAGGGTTTAGGGTTTAGGTTTTAGGGTTTTAAGGATTTAGGGTTTTGGGTTCAAGGTTCATTGTTCAGTATTTTAGGGTTTAGGGTTTAGGTTTTAGGTTATAGGGTTTAGGGATTTAGTGTTTAGGGTTCAGGGTTTAGGGTTTAGGGGTTAACCGTGTTTCAAAATTACGGTTCACCCCTTGTAGTAATTTTGGTTCACCTCTTTCATGGCTGAGGGTTTAGGGTTCAGGATTAAGGGTTTAGGATTTAGGGTTCAGGGTTTTAAGGGTTCAGAGTTCAGTGTTCAGGGTTCAAGTTCAGAGTTCAGGGTTTGGGTTCAGTGTTTAGGGTTCAGGGTTTAGGTTTTAGGGTTTTAGGGATTTAAGGTTTTGGGTTCAGGGTTCATTGTTCAGCGTTTTAGGGTTTAGGGTTTAGGGTTTAGGTTTTAGGATTTAGTGTTTAGGGGTTTAGGGTTTAGGGTTCAGGGTTTAGGAGTTCAGTGTGTCTCTACCTTTTCGGTTCCCCCAATGTATTAATTTCAGTTCATTGTGTTCTTTTGGATTATAAATGTATTCGTAAATACAGTGATTGCAATCACTGAGAACCTGGAATAAAACAGCGGCCACACAGTTCCAACAGATATATAAATATAACATTTTGATACATACATTGATATTAAGAATAGATATATACATTAACATTGACATATATACATTTGAAAGAAGCATTGTTTGCATTGTTTGATACATACATTGACATAGATACATTTGAAGTATGCATTTTTTTCTCTTTAAACAAGTTAAAAAAAAAATATTGTTAATTACAACTAGTATATGCTATTTGCTATCTAAATCTCCATATGTGTATTTACAATAAGGGCTGGAGAGGAAAGCAGATGGCTTGGGGAGTCTTATTGCTTCAGATTCCGAAATTACTTGGTCTCTCATTTTGTTCATTTCATGAAACAGTGGACCATATTGGTATCTGGAGTCATCAATTTCTTTCTGCATTTCAATTAAATTGATTTAGTTATATAAGAAATGAACCCAAATGAAATAAGAACAATATCATTCAAAACCCTAATCATACTGTAAAAATGCAATGACAATAACCCTTCATCCTGAAAACATTAAATATTAAGTAAATCAAAACCACATTAAATAACAACAAATTTAATTCAAAGCCCTAGTTATACTGTAAAAATGGATTCACAGTAACCCTAAACCTAAACAAATTAAAAGGAGGCCACCGAACCAAAAAACATTCACTTGGTGAATCAAAATTATATGAGCTACCGAACCGAAAAGCTTATATGTGGTGAATAAATGGTGATCAATTTTCAATCAACAAAAATAGTATTTTTTGCATGGAAAACAACTATTGAACAGAGTAACAACCAACTTCAAAGCTCTAGTTACAATATCAACTTAACTGAATGAAATAAGAAAAGAAAGAAGTTTATTAATTTAGAAAGTACTTACTTGTATCCAAACTTTATATTTATATCTCTTGCCGCTCTTTATTTTTTGTGGATCTATTGTTTCCAGCCATTTCATTACGAATATTCCACAATCATAGCTAAGCAAGAATTGAGTATAATATGATCATTAGTATATAAAATAAAACACATTAAAAATAGCACTATAGAAGAGAAAGATTCTTACCTTGTACGTTGACTATTTAATGGGATATACTCTGCTTCCTCTCCCAGTGCATCCTCTATTAAAGGTTCCGCCTCTATTAAGGGTTCCTCCCCAGCGTACACCCTCATCTGGGAAATTATTAAACTTTGAAAGAGACAAAAAAAGTAAATAAACAAAACCAACAATAGTGAACCAAACTCCTCTCATGTACGGAATAATTTTAATAATTTACAAGAAAATAACTTACAACAAATTTGTTTATTTCCTTTCTCGAATCAGGTATTTCGTCTGGCTTCTTGTTGATAGGGTCAAGGACATAGAATTTCTTATTTTTTACATCAGCAATCCACAACCACCAATGCCCTCCATTACAAATTGATACAAATAGCTGAAGTTTCGAAAAATTATAGAATATTTCAGTGAGAACAATAGCAAACAAGAGAATTATCAAAGAATTTTAAACATTACAACTTACAAATAGATGGGATGCAAGTTTCCTCTTGTCAATAAACTGCCAGAATGCTAGTAGTGTTCATACTGCTGAATATTAAAACTGTGGACTTTTTTTGTGTCCTTATCATAGTACTTGTCGCCATATGTTCCCACGATAAAATTCTGCAAAATCAACATCAGTTAAATCATATTTCACCGAACTGAACAAAAATCATATATTGAATAAAACGTGAAAAATATTCAATCTTCAAGAGAAAAGTTTTCTTAATCCAAAAGTACTCAAAAGAAGACATAAGAATCAGGTGAACCAATATTAACATTCTGACTGAACCGAAAAGTAATAAGCAGTGAATAATAAATTTACTTACCACAATATCCATCGGCACAATGTATATTTGTTCTTGATACCGTTTAGTTTTTATTTCGTTGAGAATCAAGCTGTGTATACTAACCACCTACAGGATGAAAATTTATGAGACATAATATTTAAGAGTGTTTAAAAAATCATTAATGTTAACGCAATTGGCAAAGGATTTTACCACGGCATGCACTTGTTTTTTGGGCTTTAGAGACATGAAATATTCTCTTAATCCCTCGTAGTGTCCCTCATGTTTCAAGACAAATAATGGTTCAAATTCATTGGTACCATCTTTTGTCTGTTTTACATGTGTCATCCAATGATAACACTTCTCAATCAGCTCGTTCGTGATTTTTGTTTTTTTTTTTTTTTGCGGGGTTTTGTAAATTTGAGCCGTTGGTAAGGTTGGTTCTGAAGATGTTTCTTCACCAAATTTTAATGCTGCTTCCACTCCAGCCTCTATCACCGCCTCTGCCAGGATGTCAAGCTGTGAATCACTCTCTTGAGATGGCTGATTTGGTTGAGATGCTGGTGGACTTATCCCAAGGCTAAAGGAAGGCTTGTCACCTTCCTTTTCCCTAGGTTGAGCAGCACTGCAGGATGATAGATATTTAACAATGATATTAAACAAAAATGATATTTAATAACTATAGTGAACCAAAATTCAAACAAATAGTGAACCCAAATCCAAAGTAACAGTGAACCGAAATGATATTAAACAAAAATGATATTAAAGAAAAGTAAGTAACATACCTGTCAAATGATGACAAAATTAGAGTTTCTTTTTCTGATTGCCGTGTCACTGGAGGTTCTTTGGATTGTTCTTCATTAGAAACTTGATAGACATCGGCATCCTTGAAAAACTGTTCAATTACAGAGCTTGTAATAGACCTCATAACCCCCTGCTTGTTGGGTTCTGGAGGGCAGCTATAAGAAATAGAAGAGAGTCCAAAGACAACAACATAATTAAACCATGTATAAGCACTAAACATTATCGATATTTATATAAGCAGTAAAACTTATACATCAACAGGTGCTTCTTGTTTGGATTGTTGCTCTGTTGGTTCTTCGTAGGGCTGTTCCAGAGGTCTGCTTCATTAAACAATAAAGATTTCTATAATTATCCCAAACTATTATCATATTTTACAATCATATTTAACAGAAATTACACTAATCATTATAGTAAACCAAAAACTAAACTTATACTGAACCAAAATCCAAACTTATAGTGAATCGAAATTATATTAAACAAAAGTGATATTAAATAATTTAGTGCTTACACATTAACAGGTGCTTCTTGTTCTGATTCTTGTTGCACCGTTGCTTCTTGGGCTTGTTGTTCTTGTTCTTTTGCAGGGCTGTTGCATTAAATAGAAAATAGTTCAATAACAACCATTAAAATTAATAAAAATAATTTTTATGTGAAACTTACTATTCATTAGAAACTTCATACACATAGTCATCTTTCATTAAGTCTTGAATTACAGAACTCGTAAGAGATACTATAACACCGTGCTTTTCAGCTTCTTAAGGGCAGCTGTAATAAGGAGAAGAGAATCCAAAGACAAGAACAGATTGAATTCATTTTTGGTTTCAACTGAACCATAATTAAACCATTTATAAGCAGTAAACATTGAACAACATTTATTTGGTGAATAAATATTTATTAACTTACTCATTATTAGATGTTTGTTGTGTTTCCTCTTGGTGAATATCCTTCATCAACGCTTCCTGAACTGAACTTGGAAGAGACAATGCAAGAGGTGATCTAAAGAATGTAAACAAAAATAAAGTTAATGTTGAATAATTAGAATAATTAGAATTTATTTTGAAAAATAGGAATTTGCACATTGAAACACTCACACTTCCAAAGGTTCAGAACGAGTTTGTTATTGAAACTCAACGATTTGTAATTCAGATTCAGGTGTAGCTCTAGTGACATTTAAACACAATTTCCTTTTGATTAATTAAACAAAAATTATTAACTAAATTTAAAAGAGTAACATAAATATTTTTAACTTACACTTGTGCAGTTTTAGACGTCTTTCTTTGGAGGATTTTCTTTTTTCTAAAATATTTGACCGGGGTTTCCGGGGTATTTTTCCTAAAAAAATAACAAATTAAAATTAGAAACCAAGATTAAAAGCAGAGGTCTAGAAAGACATTAAATTCATTTTTGGGCAACCACCAAACCAAAAATACAATATGCAGTGAACCAATTTACCTGGTATTACTTGCAGCATCTACAGAAGGTGTAGAGCTTCCTTGTGTCTGAGAGACTTGCTCACTATCAATATTTACAGTCGGCGTCCTAAGCAATATAAATAAATACTAGTAATTGAATCTAGAGGAATTAGAAAAGGTTGTAGTAAAAGTAAGACAAGTAAGAAAAAGAATTCGGGAATAATAAACTCAATCTTACGTCTGAGAGAAATCATTTTGTCCCTGTGGAGAGTCAAACTGATCCGGAGCAATGTTTGTTGACTGAGCTCCATCATTTCTTTTCTTTGATCTTTTCTCCCTTATTATCTCCAATGCTCGTTTTCTTTTTTCGACATTGTCTTTTTCTTATTCAGTTCTGAAAGTTCATAAAATAAGTATCAAGAAACCTAAACTGTAAGTATCAGTAAAAGAAAATATGATTCGAGAAACTTACTCCTTCTCAGGTTGGGTTGGTGTTTTTGCCACTCTTTCTGGTTGTTTTCTTCTTTTTATTATGGGTATTTTCTCATTTTCATTTTCTCTGTAAAACAGATAAACACATTAAATTTATACCGGAGACAAGACACTAACAATGAAGTCAACGAAACCCAAAGATAATACCGAACCGAAAAAAGGTAAACTGCTGACCGAAACCTAGAAGCCCACCGAACCGAAACCTAGAAGCCCACCGAACCGAAAATAGATATATATGCAATCAACAAAAATACTTACTCGTTTTCAGATTCACTTGTGCTTTCTGAATCTATAGGCACAGGCTTTGTTTTTTTGGTTTGTTTTTTAACAACCTTCAATGGTTGTTTTCTTTTTTTTTTTGTTTTAGTTTTTTTTTTATTTCTTCTTCTCTGCAATACATAAGAACAAGCGCATAAGAACAAATTTAAGCAAATACAAATTAAATGAAATTGATATGAAAATTAAACTTACTGGGTTTCAGATTCAGATTCGGAAAGTCTTTCCTCTTTTGAAGAAGAATCCCTCTCAACATTTTTCTTTTTTCTCAAAGTTACTTGTTTTTTTATTTCTTTTTTTTTTCTTTTTGTACAGAAGTCCCTAAAACAGAAACAAGGTCTCAATTAATTAATCATCAAAATAATAATTTAACAATTCGGTGAACCGAATAAAGTAATCCTACCGAACCGAAAAATATTCATATGGTAAATAGTACATGACAACTATTTATTCATCAAGAAAAATATTTCTTAATGCAGAAACATTCAAATGAATAAAACTAACAATTGCAAGTAAGACAAATAATTTAATTATAACCTAAAAGCATTTCAAAGCAAATTTTTCAGGGAATTTTAGTATAGTACTTACCAATGGTTGTGTTGTTTCCGATGAAATCCGTTCAATGATCTTTTCCTTTGTCCAATAGGACACCCATGGTGCAGGGGGAGCATCAGGTGCAAAGGGACGGGGGAACTTTGTTTCATGGAAGTATATCAACATTAATACAAAAACACAGCCATCAACAGACTGTTTCTTCCCCTCTCTCTTGTTTTCAACTCCTTTCATTAGGAAGTTGAGAACATGCTTTGCCCAATCCCATTCCCTAAGGTTGTCCATATGAAAAATCGATGGCTTGTGGATTGGGGAGGCCACACTTACTGTTGTGGGGAGCAAGAAGCACTTTTGTATGAAGACAACAAAAGTCCTCTTGAATTTTTTCTGGTTCTCCTCCCCTTCTACACTCATTTCCAGCACATTCTTTGCCAAAGTTGCCAAGGAAATATTTTTGATGGTGTCAAATATTTCCTTGTCGGCTGGATTTAGCTTGTTGTAATCCACCTTTTCAGGAAAAAGATTCCCTACAATATTTTAATAGCAAAAATAAGACAAAAACGGCCAGTTTAATTATCCGGACACCAATGAACTGAAAATAAGCAGCAAGTGGAAAATGTATTACCTCCATTATTGGTTATACCGAGGGCAGCTGCTACCTTCCGAGGAGTTATGTTTATTGTCCCCTGTTTAGTTTTTAGGCATCCTCTCTCTATATCAAACCGATCAATCAATTCTATCAGCAGTGTATTAGAGATGTTCATTTCTGGCACATGTGCCAGACCACCAAATCCCATTCCTTCCACAATATCTCTCTTTTCTTGACCCATTTCCCTGTACACTGTTGCTATTGCTTTTGTTTGGCATATGCAATAGTGAGTTTTTTGCAAGTTTTGAAATAGAATGTGAGGATATATTTATAATACAAAATAGATATTATTCAAATGAAAGTGGATAAATATATTTAATCTACTTACGTTATAATGTGCCTTCTCCTTCATTGTTGCCATTTTCTTGTTGTGTTTTGCTGTAATAAAAAATTTTGGTCAATATTTCATTCAATACATCAACAACCACAAGGATGTGTATGTTAAACAAGTCAATTAGAATGCCACAACCCACCGAACCAAAAATCCCTCAAGCACAGAACCGAAATAAAAAAGGCTACCGAATCGAAAAATATTCATGCGGTTAATAAATGATGATCAACTTTCAATCAACAAAAATAATATTACAGTAGTATAGCTTATCAAAGTGAAAGAGTTGTCTCAAATGTAAATTTTCCTAAACAAAACTCATTCAATACATCAACAACCACAAGTATGTGTATGTTAAACAACTCAATTAGAATGCCACAACCACCGAACCGAAAATCCCTCATGCACAGAACCGAAATAGAAAATGCTACCGAACCGAAAAATGTTCATGTGGTTAATAAATGATGACCAGCTTTCAATTAACAAAAATACTATTACAGTAGTATGGATTATCAAAGTGAAAGAGTTGTCTCTAATATGAATTTTTTTAAACAAAACTCATTCAATACATCAACAACCACAAGCATGTGTATGTTAAACAATTGAATTAGAATGCCACAACCCACCGAACCGAAAATCCCTCATGCACAGAACCAAAATAAAAAGGTTACCGAACCGAAAAATATTCATGTAGTTAATAAATGATGATCAGCTTTCAATCAACAAAAATACTATTACAGTAGTATGGATTTTCAAAGTGAAAGAGTTGTCTCGAATGTGAATTTTTTTAAACAAAACTCATTCAATACGTCAAACACCCACCGAACCGAAAATCCTTCATGCACAGAACCAAAATAAAAAAGGCTACCGAATCGAAAAATGTTCATGTGGTTAATAAATGATTATCAGCTTTCAATCAACATAAATACTATTACAGTAGTATGGCTTATCAAAGTGAAAGAGTTGTTTCAATGTAACTTGTCCTAAACAAAACTCATTCAATACATCAACAACCACAAGCATGTGTATGTTAAACAAATGAATTAGAATGCCACAACCCACCGAACCGAAAATCCCTCATGCACAGAACCAAAATAAAAAAGGTTACTAAACCGAAAAATGTTCATGTGGTTAATAAATGATGATCAGCTTTCAATCAACAAAAATACTATTACAGTAGTATGGATTATCAAAGTGAAAGAGTTGTCTCGAATGTGAATTTTTTTAAACAAAACTCATTCAATACATCAACAACCCACTGAACCGAAAATCATTCATGCACAGAACCAAAATCACAAAGGCCAACAAACCGAAAAATGTTCATGTGGTTAATAAATCATTATCAATTTCAATCAACAAGAATAGCGTTCTTCAATGAAAAATAAGGACTGAAGATAGTAACAGAGCTCTAATTAAACTATCCAAACCAATAAGAACAAGCAACTATATCTTAAACCCTAGTTATACTGTAGAAATCATTCACAATAGTTCAATCAACTAAACGAAGCAAATCAAACCAGTAAAACTAAAATGAAACTAGGCGAAACGTGACATTGCAAGATTTTAAATGAATAGTAATTTTCTCATACCTTTTGTAGTCTTTGTTGCTATTTTCGTTTGTTTCTGGTTGTTGCTTGCGAAATCTTCTTCCGATTCGTTTGCAGCAGTGGTTTCTACAAAGAATGTGATTGGAGTTTGAGTGATGTTCAGAGAGATTCGAAGAGAGTGAGTATTTTGGGGAATTGGTTTCGTGTTAAAGATGTAATGTTCGTTCATAATGAAGCGCGAATGGGAAAACGAGGCGTTTTTTGTGTAGCGCGTGTTTCACATTCTGCATTTAATGCGCTTGAAACAATTTAGGCTTGGGCCTATATGGTTATATGGTTATACGGATGTGTAGCAGCCCTGCAAAAACAATTCAAGAAGATCGATTTTGATCCCACAATTTCTTCGTCTATATTAAATGTTAAAGGTGGTGACAAAAATAATATAGGTGCCAGACATCAAGTCTTTAGATACCATTCAGTATTTAAAAATTAAGGACAAAAACAAATTAAGTATCTAAAAGATATTCACATATTTGATTCACACTTCTCATAGGAAATACATTAATAACCAAAATACTTCAAATTAAACCCCAAACTCAATGACTTTATTTTTATTTTACATCGTTTGAAAAATTCAATGGGTGTAAGACGATACCAATGAAATTAAATTCATTTCATATTACCAATATATAGTTCAACAGATCAAGTTAGTAGTACTTATTCACCACCTTTCCCTCTGCCATCTCCCTTCCTCACCCTTAAATAAGCCACCTCATTCAATAATATTCTTCAAAAATGCCTAAGCTTGTTTAACTTTCTAATAATGGAAAAACTACCGTTTATTATGGAAAATTTCAATTACTACTTTCTCAATGTCAATTAAATAGTCTTAGAAAAGACCAACTGAAAAATAACACAAAAAACCACCTCCTATGATATTTTAGCATTTTGTGCTAACAAAAAAAAAATCAAAACCTCTTGAAGTACTACGAAAAGAAATGCTCACCAACAACAGCCCATTGAGGAACTTTACCAAATTAAGGAAGGAGAAGAATCTTTCCAAGATCTGAAATAAATTAACTATCATTTGTCAATTCCTATAGATCTAAAATGAGATGTTTCTCTTAGTAAATAGGAGAAGCTTAGTTTTCATGTATAGTGGAACCCAAAATATCCAAGCAAGCGGGATTCACCAAATTAGAAGAAATAAAAATATGTATGTTTATGATGAAGACTTTTAATTGCTCTTTTAGCAAAGCTTATACAAAAAGAATATTTGAAAAGAATATCTAAGTTAATGTATCATGAATGGGTGTAGTAAAATGTAACCAATCTTCATTGAGATAATCTTTTCTAATGGCTTTAGCAAATTGCAACAAATGTTGAAAATCAAACTAAAACTGCCAGCAAACAATAACAAAAAATATGAAATTGCATGGAAAAAAATGCTTGGTCTGCAAAAATGTAGTGAGAGTACTTACCCAATATTAACTTTTTGGCATCACCATCTAGCTACAGAGCTATTGCCTTAACACTACAGCAGCAACACCAACGCCGCTGAGCCCCTCTTTTAATGGGTAGCAAACACAATAGAATGGGTATTAGCTCTCATGAAAGAGTCAGAGCAGTTGCAATCCTAAGCAACAACACCTGAAAGAGCAACCACTTTTTACCTCACACTCTTGCGATGGCAACCCGCAGTATGCACCACTGTTTCAGCATCTAAGAAAGAAAGAAAATTATTATTCAAAATGAAACATTGGCATTAATATCTCCCCAAAGTTTGCATAGACAAATACACAAACATCTTATGAGCAAGGGGATTAATTAATCACATACAGTTATGAGATTATTGCACACATATATTGCTACCCTCTAAAAAGGGAAAAGAAAAATTTTAGCAATGACTTAACAATCCGGAATAAGCATTGTTATTCACTAAAATATGGCTCTGAAGGCAAAACATGTAGCAAAAACAAAATTTCGTCTTACCCAGTGTATGCTTCAGGTCAAGCACTGCGACAGAGGTGGGTAGTATTTGTTCAACACCTTCACCTCTCCCATCTTCTCTCTTTTGTGTTTGATTATGTTTTAGTCACTGAAACAATCACAAATATTCAAACTTGAAATTAATAATTTAAGTAAAGATCGAAAGATAGAAAATTAAAATTCTCAATGCCATGTAATAATTCAATAATTTTTCAAACAATGAAATTGAATGTAATCTTCATTTTCATATTTTCTAATTATAATCATTCTTATCACTTATAAAACTCATACATATTAGAAGGATTTGTGGTTTGCATTGTAGCAGTCAATTTACGTAAATTTGTTAAAAAAATATATGTGTACAACTAAATTTCTGAAAAGCAAAAATAGATTCGATAGTAAGAAAAAATCAATGATATATTTGATTCGAAAACATAGCAAGAAAACATCCCTTTTAAATGAGCTTTGAGTTTTAATATTTTCAAATTTGTCCACCGAATCCTTAAACAAACTCTATAAACACAACTACATTTATGTCTTTATATGTAGGCTTAATCTTATCGTCATCCCCTGAAAAAAGAAAGAATGCAAGGAGGCATGGAGCTTTGACTTTGAAGGAAACAATCCGACAAAAGAAAATGACAACAATAATAAAATTAGTAGTCACTATAAGAAAAATGCTATTATAGAACAATTTTCATTGATAATTTAGACTATTAAAAGAACTCAAAAGTCAAATAAATGCACAACAAATGAAGGAGTTCTTATAAGTCATTTTAAATTCTTTTTGCATAAAACACACCTTCAAAACCACTGGAAACTAATTAAAAAATTTCATGTAATAGATTAATTTCCCAATGTCTCAATTTAGTAGGTGTAATAGTAGTAGTAGGTACCTCCAATGTAGAAATCTCAAAAGTTGGAGTTGATGCAGAGGGAGTGTGGATTCTGAAACAGCATCATCTTCAAAAGAGAACGGTGTCATCTTCCCTCTTGAGACCATCATATTAAATTAGAATCTCTTTGATTGGAATGTATCTATTTGACACAAAAGATAAATAATTAATGAAAATTATTTATGAGCTGATCTTTTAAAAAAACACAAAAAAAAGGAAGATTGATTTTATAAAAAAGGGTCTATGGATAAAATAACATACTTCATAAGTGTTTCAGGGTGAGCAACCACAATGACATAATAAATGCAATGTAACTTGTCAACTGAATTAAAAATCACAAATATGGCACTCCCAAACTTAAAAAATATCATTAAATAATAAGTGTAATAATAATTTTTCCTTCCTGCAAGACTATTTCTTCTTCTTTTACTTCTTATTCTTTTTTAGTCACTAAAACAATCACAAAGATTTAGACATGAAATAGATAATTTGATTGAAAAAGGAAAGAGAGAAGAATAGAATCCTCAACGGTTGGGTGTGGGAAAGTTTTGGACTTTGAAATCAGGGGTGCGCAAAATAATCATATATTGGAGATTCTAATTTTTACTAGCCTTTGAAGAGTCACCAGCCAACTTCCAACTGCCTCCCCTTCTTCTTCCGCCTTGGCCGATCCGTTTTCCTTCCGCAAGAAGACCTGCAATTGAAGAAGCAGCTGAACTCAAAACCAAACGCTAATCCAAATTAGTGAATTCTGATTATATTAAAAAAAAAGATGGAAATATACATTAATTATAAGTTTTGGCCAATTTCAATTACTGATCCAATAAAGCTATAATCCAATATAAAAAAGAAGAAAAAAAGGACTCCATGTTCAACTAACTGCTACAGTCAAGATAAAGGTATCCACTGTTGGCTTGCTCTTATATTAGTCAGTAATTTATCACTTGAATTATAGTCATGCAATAGTTATTTTGAAGTAGAAAAGGCTAAATATTTTTTAATCCTTTTGTAATTAAAGAAATGAAAATAAAAATATGGACTAACCTTTGAGTCACCGGCCAATTTCTAAATAATGTCGCTTCTTCTTCTGTCTTGACTGAATGTTTTCTCCCTCCGCAAGAAGACCTGCAATTGAAGCAGCAACTAAACTCAGAATCAAACGCTGACTAAATTGGTGAATTCAATTATATAAAAAAAGCATATAGTAATATACGTTATAAGTTTGCCCAACTTCAATTACTGATCTAATAAAGCTATAAACCAATATGAAGAAGAAGAAAAAAGGAGCTCTAGTGAACAACTAACTGCTATGGTCAAGATACAGGCATCCCCTACCTAATGTTAGTCAGCAATCTATTACTTGAATTATAGTCATGTAATAGTTATTCTCAAATGGAAAAGACTAAATCTTTCTTCTGCTCTTGTAATTGAAGAAATGAAAATAAAAATTATCAAGTGAATTATTAGAATTAGGAATTCTATGATACTTATGAAAACTATTTCCGTCAGGGTTTAAATGAAAGGAATCATCCATTTGCAAACTCTTTTAACATTTACATTCAAATTGTGAGTTAATTAGGATAAAGAAGGTCACTCTTATCAATATAAGGATGTTAAACCTTTTGCGAATAACAGATTCTGCTCTTTTAAACTGATTTACCTCACTCCTCACTTATCTTATGTAGCACAGACTTGGATATAAAATTTCTTTTATGCATAAAACAAACATCATATAATAACATATCTTATCATGTTCATCCACTTTATATACTAAAGAAAAATAAAAATAAAACACTAAGCAAAAAGAAAGAAAGAAAAAATATTAAGCTATTGTGAGAAGAACTAATAAAAATTTTGGATGCAATTAATATTCTCTCACAAAGAAAAAGTGTTACAACGAAAATAAAGAATGTTTAAAAGAAGTTGTCAAAACAAAAAAATGAATGAAATATTTCTCATGAACGTTGAATATCTAACCTCTTTAGAATAGCCAAGTACTCCTTAAAGTATCCAAGTACTCCTTAGAGTATCTTATCTCTTTAAGGAATAAAAATTTTAGGAATGCATACACATATATATCCTAAATGATAAAAATAATTAAAGTCATTTCAACACAATAAAATGATTTAAAATTTTATATATATGATGGAGGGAAATGGTTAAACTTGGCCTCAAAGAATCATGTGTAGTAAGTAAATGTTACTCAGACAAACACACTTAACTGGGTAAAATATAAGGGACAGTGACATTTGCTTTAAAATATAGATATCAAACATTTATTACAGTTAAAAAAAAGAAAGAAAAAATTATTACTCAATAAAACAAAAAAAATTAACTGGTCATCATTAAGTGTAATCAAACAATTCATTACCAATCTTCAGCAAATAATTCCACAAAAGAAGATAACAACAATATAATTAGTAGTCAAAGGCTTGCTAAGCATACAGTATGCATCAATCACCCTTGCAGATTGCTCAGCATCGAAATCCCTTTCTTTCAAAACAAATGATAGGATTAAACAAAAAATACTAGCTTCTCTTATAACTCATTCAAATACACAAACTTTCAAACTATTCACCAAAGAGTAAAGAGGCAAAGCAAAAAAGTGCAAGAAAAAATATCAAAGAAGGTTATCCCAACAGACCAACCTAAGAATGTAAAAATCAGAATGCAAGTTGTTTTGCCAATCTTTATATTTTCCATCCAAATTCACACCCTCTATAGTCTATATCATACTTCTTCTCTCCCTATTTTAAAATTTGGGGGCAAAGAGAAAACACTTCTTAATTTTAATTATTAGCTGAGAAAAAAATTATGATAGCATAATCATCAATTTAAAAGGTAGCAATCCTATTAGTTCTTAGACATAATCATCAATTTTACATAAATTTTGCTCCAAACATTAGTAGAACTCAATCCATATCATTCACAGAAAAATGACAAATTTAACTCAATCCATTTTAGCCTATGATTAACACCCAAAAGGGAAGGTGTTTTGAGAAAACATATTTTTTAAAAAATAAAATGTAGTTTTGTTTTTAGTATACCTTATTTTGTTTAAATCTTTTATGTCTTCAATGCTGATGTTATTCCTGCATGCCCTCCATTAGGCCTTGACCACTTCCATCCATCCACCAAAGGTTCATTCCTACCAACTAATCATAAGCAAGCAAGTATCATTAAATTGCAGCTAAATGATAAGCAAAGGTGATACAATGAATACACAACACTACCACAATAAAAATACTTCTCCGACAAAATAACCTTTCAGGTTTCAGCAGCAACATGAAGTTCATCTTCGTTAATGAAGTTAGTGAAGGATGCATGATCACACACTCACAAGGGATTGCTCGTCACAGACAATTAATGAGCAAAATGCAAAAAGGTAAAAAAGTTGCCAACTTGGAGGGTACCCAACATCATAAAAAGCAGAATTGGAACCAAATTTATAAAAAAAATAGAGAGAAATGAAGGATGGGGGTATCGATAAAATAGGAGTGTACCGATTACTTGAGTTGGAGAGATGAAGCTTGAGGTCTAGGGATGAGAGTTTGATACCGTAGCTCAGCCATTTCCTGAGTTAAGTCCTCTACTTCCTCTTTGTCCTTGAACTTTTCTACTCACAATTCTTCCTTGTTAGCCTTCAACTCCTGCACATCCAACGGGGTATGAAGGAATAATAATAAATCCCTCAAAAGCTAAACTGAAACAAAAATTGTGAGTGAAAAGACCTTGAGGAGCATCTTCGGTGTGGTAGAGGTGCTTGAGGATGTCATTTTGAACTCTGATTTCAAATGAAAAATTGCGCTCAAAATTTGGTGTTCAAATCCTGATTTGAAAGGAAAAGATCATGCTTAAATTGCTGCAGAAGAGAGTTCTGCTTCATTACTTGAGGAACAATGAGTTCTAAATCCATTGTTTACTAATCATCCAATCAGAAGCTAGCATTTCTGTTTTCTTCCCCTAAATGGTGGTTTTGGGATTGCTGCCGGATTAACTCTTTTCAACCAATTGGACAAAAATCTTCTCTGATAACCTTCCACCAGGTAAAAAGGTTTTGGCTTTTTGCTGAGGAGCGAAACACAAAAGAAAGAAAAGGTTTGGGAGTCACCTTTCACTCTCTCAAAAACCATCTAACAGTGTTAAATAGTGTGTGATTTTACTGTTTGGCTAGTTAACGATTATATATTAATAGATTTACGTTGTGCAAATCTATAAAATTAGTGGTCAACATGAGGGTGGATGTGCAAAAATTGCTGACGAAGAATGATCCCGCTATTTTTTTGCGGTTCGGATATGGTCTGATACCAAATAATATCAGAATCCACAACGGATGCGATCGAAGCGTTCCTATTGTCCCTGTTTGCTGAGACTGCTGTGCGCGACTTCAAAGTTATGTGTGTATAAATTTTAATATATTCAATGTGAATGTCAATATAAGTATAGATATAATAATATACTATTAAATTCTATAAAAAGTCTACAAAGCTACACAATATTCAAAAAAAAAATCCTAAAACATAAATGAAGCTAGTAAAAATTAAAAATAATTATTAAAATTAATAAAATTTGTAAAAATAATTATAAAAATTAAATGAAGCTAATTACTTTGAATTAGTCCAATAAATTCTAAATTGTAAATCTACATAATTAACTACTTAACATAAACCTAAAATCTTAATTAACTCTAAATTAGCATACTTTACATAAATTTAACTCTAAATTACTTTAACTTCTATTCTAAACTAAATCCAACCTTATTTAATAAAAAATTTATATTAGAGTCGCTTGACTATGATTATGGAATGGATGGGCAAGCACGCATTAATGATTTATATTCTAGTTCTTTGTTTCGCAATTTGCATGGAAAGATGTGCTCTTATTGTAATTTTTTATGACAACCGAAGTTAATTGGAGTTGGTACTTAATAAGAAGGAACCGTGTGTATAAACTTCGTTTAGAGGAATATATATAACTTAATTTGATAAGGATA
Organism: Arachis ipaensis; assembly: GCF_000816755.2. NCBI lineage: Eukaryota > Viridiplantae > Streptophyta > Magnoliopsida > Fabales > Fabaceae > Arachis > Arachis ipaensis. Next base: position 22,761,251 of record NC_029792.2, read on the forward strand.
TACCAGGATATTTTTTTTTTAATTTAAAAACGATATAGCCATGTTTTAAAAGTGTAGCTATAATTTTGACTTTTTTTTTTTAATTTAAAAACGATATAGCCACGCTTTAAAAGCATAGTCGTATCTTTAACTATTGCCACGCTTCAAAAGCGTAGCCGTATCTTTGGCTATTGGCACATTTTAAAAGCGTAGTTGCATCTCGGCTATTGGCACGCTTCAAAAGCATGGCTATAGGATTACACATATGGCCACGCTTAAAAGTGTGGCAATAGATAAAAGCGTGCCGACCATGATTTTGAAAATCGGACTAGATCGACCGGTCGAACCGATTTAACCGGGAATTGCCGATGAAAGCAGTTCGGCCCGCTGTCTATAACCACTGTTAAGAGAACTGTTCAGAAACTATTGAACTGGTCGAGAACAGGCCGGTTGGACCAGACCAATAACCGGCCGGTTCTAAGTAAACGACCTCAATCATTCGTGCACCCCCATCTGAAAGTACCAAACCAAAACAGCAAATCCCTAGCCCTAGCCTCACCGCCGCAAGCCACAAGAAGTAAGCATCCGCCGCCATCCGTCGCAATCAGGGGCACGTGTGAAGCACAGAAGCCTCTCCTCCTAACCCTAGAGCCCCTTCTCCGGTTTCTTTTATCTCCTTCCTTCTCCCCAAACAAAAATGGAAACCCTAGCATCACCGCCGCAACGAGTGAGCCACCCACGCCGTCCGTCACAGTTAGGGGCTCCTCTCTTCGTTCCGTGGGCGTTCTCCAAAGAAGAACCCCTATTAGCTCTCAGTCATCGTTCTCTACCGTCGACGTCGTCTGCTCCTGCCCTCTGCTGAGACCGCTCAGAACGAAGGCAATGGCTTTATTTTTTTTTATTTTTGTTCTCTTTTCTTCATTCTTTACTCGGAACATTTTTTCTGGGATTCTGCTAATGCTACTCAGATTGAAAATTGAATCTAGCTATATTATACTCTGTTTTCTTGTTTTGGATTGAATCATTGAATGATTAGTTGATTTATTTTGCTGGTTAATTTTTGTGAAAACTGTGCTGAGTCAGTTGATTTAGTTCACTGGTTAATCTTATTAATCTACTGTTTTTTGTTTTGTGTTGTGACTCAATTGTGTTTAGATTATGACTATCTTAATGACTTAATTATTCTTAGATGGAATGATTTAATTGATTATTGATTAGCTATGGCTATTTTGCTGTGTTGCGTTGTTGTGTTTTGTGATTTTTTTATATATAGTGATGTGCTGACGTGTTGTGTTTTGTGAGTTAATTGTGCTTAAATCGAATGATTTATTGATTATTGATTAGGATGCTTGTTCTGCTATGCTGCTTGATAGAGAGAAGACCAAGTCAATAATTAAGATTGACCAAGATTTCAATTTAGCCGCTGAATTAGTTAGCAAAACAGAATGCAATTACATAAGCTAGCCTAGTATTATAGTTTTTCCTCTTGTATAAATACTGATTGAGCTTGTTTTGGAAAGGGCTTCAATGATCATTCCTTCAATACAAACACATACACAGTTTTATGATTCATCAGGAATAGAACTTCAGATCTTCCTTTACTTTTTCTCACTGCTATTTTGTGTTGTGATTTTTATATAGGATGATTGTTCTGTCTTACTGTTATATTTTAGGATGTTTATACTAGTGCTAGGAAATACGAATAATATTCTATAAGCATCCTTTTATTTGGGTATTAAGACTGACCTTTGTGTGTAGCTTCATAAATTATGTTGCATTATGACTGTCTTAATTCTTAGATTAATTTATTTGTCTTAGTTTAAGTTTGATATATGAGTTTTGAAATGGTGAATATGGTAAAAAATTTTATTTTTGATTTACTATCTTATTTTTCCATATAAATTATAAGTATTATGTCATTATGCAATAATAATAATTTAATCTTAGTCATCAAATGATATACATAATGCCATTAAAGTTTGAATAATATTTTGATGTTTGTATTTTTTAGAGTGCTTGTTTATAATTTGAAAATTATTTTATTTTAAAACGATTTTTTCGGTTAAATTATGGTTAGACTGGTTAGACCAATAAATCAGTGAATCAATGACTAGAACGGTTCGATGACCGGTCTGATTTTTAGAACTTTGGTACTGACAAAAAAATTATAGCGATAAAGCAACCGGCACCCTTACAGATATAATCCTTTCAAAAGCGTACCAGTAACTCAAAAAACATAGCAAAAAACTATCACTACGCTTTTTTAACTTTTCGCCATGCTTTAAAAGCATAGCAAACTCCTAATTTTCGCCATGTGAGGTCCTAATCTAGGATTTCTTTAACAAACTTGACAACCATATTTTGTTTAATTTCATGATCATGATTTATAATTAATAGAAATTTAATTCTTAATTCNNNTCTTTATACCGACGACGTATGTACGTACTATCAAAATTAAACAGAATTAAATTCTTATAACAAGACTTATTTATTACTATTATTTGACATACATAAGAAGTACATAACTCATATCTGTTATGCACGAAGATCGAGTACATGCTCTTGCATATGTGAAGTAACTAGCTAGGTGCATGCGTCTAACGCATCGTGGGGATCCAATATAATGCAAGCTAAGCATTTATTATTCATATATTATTATTATTATTATTATATCATATGGTTTTAGAGGTTTGATGATGATGGAGTAGTTTTAACACTTTCTGTTGCACCAGCAGCGGAAATCGTCCCTGCAAACTCCGCTGAGCAAGTGCTCTATGTCCCTGCAGTGATGATCGCAGTTCTTTGAACCCAAACACGGTCCCTTGAATTTGTCACTTAGGTTCAAACACTCCTTTCCCTCCACGCCATATTCCTCTGCATGCTTATCACAGTAAATACGTTACCATCTTATTAATATATAATTTAAACTTTTTTTGAAAAATTTAGGATTTAAGATTAATATTTAATGTTGTAATTTAAAATTTATAATAACAATAATTTTAAAAGATTGGATGACACTCTTGCTTAAAATCATAGCTTAGTACTAATTTGCTATTAGCCTTCCTATCATGGGGAATGTACTACTATTTTAGCACTGATTAGAGGGCATACAACTTCAAGTATAATGAAAGATAAACATATTGTTGCATATCTCTCCGTGATTATCATTATATAATCATGATAAGTACATTAAAATCAAATACTAAAATCAACTATTAGATAAAATACATATTAGAATATAAAATATATATTAAAAATATAAATATATATTAAAAATAAATTAATTGATATATATTTATATATAAATATATTGATGATTAATTTTAGTGTATAAATAATATTTTTGATATTATATATATATATAAGGAACGAAATAGAGAGAATAAATAACGAAGAAAAAGTGATGATGACATACGAGCAAGAAAGAGAATGAGGAAAAAGATGCAGAATCCAGCCATTTTCTTCTCCATTATTATCGTTCGTTTTTGTACTGATTCACTTATATATTAATATGCTATATATGTGTAGTGAAGAAACGAACTTACTGGGTGATCAATGAGTGAGATCTATTTATATATATAGTTGAACAAGAGAGAAACGTAAGTAGAATATAGCTAAGATCACTAACAAACACATGCTCAGCTCCATTAATATATTTAATTTCCACTCCTCAGCATGCAGATATGATATGATCTTATCTTATCAACATAAAATGCCTTGAATGATGTAACATGACAACAGAGTCTTTTTTGGTAGTTACTGAATTAGTCAATCCCTTAGCTTCTTGATATTCGAAAACCTTGCAGGCTTGCAGCAACAAACTCCAATTTGAATTCTGGATTCAATTCGGTGCTAATAATAATTATGAATAGTAAATGTACATACAAGCATACACACACGTATATACATGCATGCACACTTAGCAGTGAATGAGGAGGAAGAAGTCAAGAAGTTAAGCATTATTCTATGGAAACGGCGCAGCAAGTTCGGAATAATATTGTTCAATGAAGCGGTGGTCAATGGTCAAGGTATATGGTCAGGTATCTTGAATTGACAAAATTTGATTACATTGAATGATGTACGGACATTTCAATGTTTAGCTTCACTATCACTCCTTTGACAGTGGATCTCTCCATTAAAAAAAATTAGATGGTGTCAATTGTGATCTCTCACTTTTTATTATTATTTTTTATATTTAATTTTGATCCCACTTATAAAATTAATGTATACTGCATTTTCTCAGGTATTTAAAAACCTAAAGAGGATCAATTTCCCTCCTTTGATATCAAAAAATTTTATTATTTTTAGTTACTTGTAAATTTTTTATGTTTAATTAAATTTTTGTCTATTATTACAGGTCACACCTATTAAAAATAAGGTTTTGGAGAGTTTAAAATTAAAATATCTATCATTTCATAAACTATTTTTTATGTTTGAGTTAGAT
>NC_029792.2:22765953-22769104 GCF_000816755.2 Arachis ipaensis
ATACTCATTTTATAGAAGATTTATGTTGATTATTCCATCAATTTTAATGATATATTTTATTGATTATTAAAATATCCTAGTGTTATTAAAAAGATTAATTGTGTACTTATTATTTTGATAATGAAAATTTTATTAGATTAGATTTCGTAAATTTTTTATTTTTTTTAAGGAGTCTTTTCATTATAAAAATTCTGATGTCTGATATTTTAATTTTTGCCATTGAATTTGCTATTTAAAATATCTTTAGTGTTGCCCATTTAATTGCATAGGTCAAAAAAAATTATTTTAGTAATTCTATTATTAGACAAGTTTTTGTCCGAACCTCAATTTTTTTCAACAATATTAACTCTAAAGTAAAAAATATCATAAAGCTAATAAAAAGAAAAAGAAAGTCTATGCAAAAAATTTACACAAATTCAAAAAGAGATTTTTTTTTTACGAGAAAAAAGTCTTAAAAATATACTGTTCATGTGTCTCCTTTTATTAGTTTAAACTTTTAGGAGACGTAGTATTATAGGATATGGTATCAGAATTTTTATGATCGAAATATTTAAAGTTTGATTTTTATTAACACCCAAAAAAGAAAAATATTAGAGTATTTTGATATAAATTTGATATTTGTCATTGATAGCCGATTTATAATGTTTATAGCCGAGTTATAATATGTAACCGAGTTATAATGAACATATTATAACCCTCAAGCTTGGCCTGCTGATATTTTGTTAAAGCAGGTTGAACTTTAAATAATGAGTTATAATTTGACGTTTTTTAACTATAGGTATGGAGCTCTCAGTTTAACATACTTTATTAAAATTATCAAAAATATTTTTAAAAAGGCGAATGGTGTGTTTAAATGAATGAAAAATAACTACTGTTTCATTTTTCAATGCCATCTGAGCCGTTGGTTTAAGTAAAAAGAGAAACGATGGATGGAATTTCAAAATGAAATTGAACCGGTTCAATTATGTTGGATGAGATATTTATTTAGAATTTTGAAAGGGTGATATCGTTAAGGCAACTTCTATCATCAAAAGACTTTAGAAATAAGAGAAATAAAAACATGAGTAAAAGACGTAAGTATCTTTTTCTATCACTTTGATTACCGCGTCTTCTTCTTCTTTTATATTGTCTGAAAGTGATGGCTACGAAAAAATGAAAAAAATTACAAAAGAAAGATGATGACTCATATAAGTAGGTTGGTGAGGATGTGAAGATTCGAAAATCCTTGTTCATAGATAGTGAAAGTATTGAGATAGATAAATCAAAAGTAGTGAGAGAGGTCTGGTGTTCGAGTTGAGTTGTTACTATGCAATAAAGTTGATCAAGTTTTCTATAGAAAAAATGAGTTTGAATTTTTTTACATATATAATTGTGTTTTGGAAGAACTTTAAATCAAATTATCTTTTACTGAGTTTGAATATGATGTGCTAAATCAGTTAAACTGTGTACTGTCTCAATTCCACCCAAACGGTTGGGTTTTCTTAAGATGTTTTGAGATTTTGATGGAATTTCTAGAAGTGAAATTCTCGTTGGAGTTATTCTTTTCCCCTTTTCAGGCTAAAGGGGTTTGGAAGGAGGTCTGTGTTAACTTGAATAGTTCCCATGATTTTGCAGTGTCTAAATTGTATAGATCTTCCTTTAAAGATTTTAAAGAAATATTTTTAAAGGTAAAATCAGTAGACAAAAAATTTTTCTTTTATTTGGATGAGCATCTTGGTAAAAAATTCTCTCTTTATTGGTGTTCATAATCGCAACATATTTTGGATCTAGAAAAAATTAATACAAAAAATGAATATATAATTGATTATTTAGTGAAATTAGTTGATAGAAAAAAATTAATTTCTATTTTTGAATTGCTCCTATGGGAGGAGAACAAAGTTTTAGTGGTGGAGTATTTTGATAAAATTTTAAGAAGATGGTCTGTAATTTTGTGTAGACTGATATGTTGATATTTTTTCTCTTTTAGTTTTTGTAGGTGAAAAATATTCAAGGCTGTTTGCGGCGAGTTTAAAAGCTCATTTAAAAATAAAAAATGTTGAAAAGGAAGGTTCATCATCTAACCCAGGTGGAGACAGAGTGGTCGAAGTTAATCAACCAACCCCTGATAAAAAAAATATTGTGTTTAAAAAGAGAAAATCTGACTTGATTACCGAAGATATGGGTGACGACTTATATGTCAATGGGAAAGAGATTTTTTTTTAGAAGAGCTAAATGCTTGTGAATAAACAAGAGAAATTTCATGGTTTTTTCGAGGGAGGGGATGGATCTTTAGTTTGGGATCGGAATTTTCCTTTTATGGTTTCTTCTTTTATTATACTAGACTCTATGAATTTTTTATCCCTTTTTTAAAAATTTTTTCATGATAAAAATTCTGGTTCTGATATTTTAATTTTTGCCATTGAATTTGCTGTTTAAAATATCTTTGATGTTGCTCATTTAATTGTATAGGTTGTGAAAAAAAATTATTTTGGTAGTTTTGCTGTTAGACAAATTTTTGTCTGAACCTCGATTTTTTTCAATAATATTAACTCTAAAATATAAAAAAAATCATAAAACTAATAAAAAGGGAAAAAAAAGTCTATGTAAAAAATTTACACAAATCCAGAAAGAGGTTTTTAGAAAAAAAATATCTTAAAAAAATATAACTATTCATGTGTCTCTTTCTATTAGTTTAAATTTTAAAGAGAAGTGATATTATATAATATAGTATCAGAACTTTTATGATTGAAATATCTAAAGTTTAATTCTTATTATCACCCAAAAGAAAAAAAATATTAGCATAGGACAAATAAAAAAAAGACTAATTTTATAAAAAATTCAAACAAAGCCAAAAAAAAAATTTTATTTATAGAAATATATTAGAAATATAAAAATTCATGTACTTTTTCCTATCCGCTTGAGCTTTTGGCAAAAGTGGCTTATATTTATTTGATTACATTGGATAAGGTATGAACATTTCAATGCTTAGCTTTACTATGACTCTTTTGACATCTAGAAATTCTATTATTCTTAGTTGCTTGTAAATTTTTATGCTTAATTAAGTTTTTGTCTATTATTATAGGTCTCAGTGTCTCACCTATCAAAAATAAGATTTTGAAGAGTTTAAAAGTGAAATATTTTTTATTTTGTAGATTATTTTTTTTGGTTGAAT
>NC_029792.2:22769528-22776232 GCF_000816755.2 Arachis ipaensis
ATTAATATTGGTTGATAAATCCTCAATTTAAATATAACTTATATTGAAAAGAAAAAGAGTGGCTTAAGCCACGTGAAGAAGAGAGAGTCTATTTTTTAAGGGGAAAAAAAAAGAAGAAACAAAGAGAGTGAGGGAGAAGAATGTCGAAGAAAAGAAGAAAAAAAAAAAGGAGAAAAGTAGTAGTTCTGATGTGTTTTTATTGAATTGATAAATTTATTTTATTTTTTATAAAATTTTAGTATGTTATTTTTGGTATAGAAATGAACATTAAGATATAATTTGTTATTTATGTCATTTTTTTTTTGTTCGTTAGATTTGAGATACATACTTTATAGAAGATTATGTTGATTCTATCAGTTTTAATAATATATTTTAATGCTACTAGAAAGATTAATTCACTACTAGAAAACTAGTTATTACAGACAGATATTTTCGACGGATTTTATCCCACGAAAATACAGACGGAATTTCAGAGAAATTTTTTGTCGGAAAACAAAAAAAATGAATTAGCATAAATTACAGACGGAAAAGAGAATCCGTCTATAATTCTGTCGGAAAAATTAATTTTTTTTCGTGGAAAATAGTTACAGACGGAAAATCCGTCTGTAATTAAATAGACGAAAATACTGCACTTTATTAAATTATTACAGATGAAAAATCCGTCTGTAATTTAAAATTTTCCGCCGGAAAAAAAAACTAAACCTAATCTACCCCCACTCTTTCTCGAGCTCCAGCTCCATTCACAAATAACTTTTGACTCAATTCACAAAGCACTCCATGAAGATGAACAATTAACCCTAGCTAACCCTAACCCTCCCTGTCTTCATTGTGCCTCACTGTACCCTAACCCTTTTCATTGTGCTTCACGAAGAACCCCTAACTGTGACGAAGAGCCCCTAACAGCACTCTGCAAGAACGTCGCCGGTCGCCGGCGCTCACAATGCCTCCGTCGAAGAACCCCTAACCCTCCTTTGAGTTTCTTCGCTCTTCTCTCGCCACTCTCACCCTCAAGCTCACTGAGTCTCACCTCTCTCGCGGCTGGTCTCGCCGTCGACCTCTCTCTAGCTCTCCGGTATATCGCTTCTCTCGCGGGCGTTTCAGACTCAAGGTCGTCGCACTCTGTTTCCGTCACTGCTCTGTCATCGTCGCTGCTCTATCGCGCTCTGTCGCAAGCGAATCACTGGATTTCGACCCGATCCCAATCGGTTCCTGCTCCAAAGAGAACCAGAGCATCTACCAACAGTTGTTTAAATTACGCCGATTCAGGTATGCATTGTTTAAATTACGCCGATAAACCTTAGGGTTTAATTTTTCTACGCCAGTTTTAGCTAGGTTTATCATACTTTTCTTTTATGGCTCAATTGTTTAATGGTTCCAACTATTATATAAAGCAAAACAAAAAGTATACAAAATTAATGGAAGCAGAAAAGCTTGATTGAAGACACTGTGATAGTCAAGTTCAAATAAAGAGAATGTGACTAATAATGAATAAATTAAAGTTCAGCTAGCCCTTGATAATTTGGAGCAGTTCCAGAGTGTAGCTAAGACTAGCCGTCACGGAATTTGGCATTTGACTGAGCATCTAAGAATATCCATTGCAATAATACTCTTTATAATTTCTCTTGTAGGTTGTTGATGGAAAACTTTCTCAAACTTGCTACCTTATGGCTCTTGATTCATGCTATAAACAACTCAGTCACAAGTAAGTGTCTAACTAATTTTATTTCTAGTGGTCTCTTGATTTTCTATGCGCAATATTTGCAATTTCTGTTATCAAAATATTAGTAACTAGCAATCACCTAACTCTATTTATCTTCAGATATGTTATCCTCTTAGCTTTTCGCTTCTTCCCATGACCCAATTGTCCTCTCATATGTCCACTTTGTTCCCCTCTCCAATGCACCATTTTCCATTCCTCTTAAGGAAGTCTCTTCCTTGGATAATACTTTTCCAAATCCAAGTTTCTTTTTTTTTTTTTTGCTTTTTCGCATTCCAAAAGTCTGTGTAACCCTTTCTACTCTCTGCCATTTATTCAATACAGAATTGCTTTCATGTTAATTGATGTTGGAACCTGGAAGTGCTCATTCAGTTGTGTAGGTGATGATGATATTTGGATTGCTTTCTCAAAATATATAGTTTAAACGATGGTCATAACGTCATTTATTTAATTGAGTTCACTATTACTCTACGTAATTTCAGGTTGCATAATGGAAAGTGAGGTATCACACTATGATGGGACAACTTGATTTAGTTTAGTTCCTTTTGTTCCTATAATAATTCATAGGTAATTGAGGATTTCATTTATTCTAATAGGAAACTTAACAAGGAACAGAATAATGGAAGATCAAGAGGTAATGAATTCTTTTTTCTGCTATATTTAATTTCTAAGTTGGGGCTTTGCTATATTTAAGTTCGTTTGACGCTTACAAATCACTTTCATCACCATGTTCCTGATTCAGCACTAATATCTTCTCTTTTCCTTCTGTTTTGCTTTTTAATTTTACAGGGTGATTACATCAAAGATTTGTAGCTGTAATTACATATGTATCAGTTTCTAATTTCACACTTTGTTCTTGGATTCATTTCTTTCTTCCCCCAATTCCGTGACATTTTTTTTAATTTATTCCAAGTCGAACTTTGCTCCATGGTTTTTCCATTCTTTGTTTCTCTGTAGATTAATAACTTTGGATGTATAATCTGCTTACTGCAGTTAAAACATAGGGGCCACATCCACACGGACAAGGGGTTCCATCTTCACCTGCTGTAAGCTATGATGTTTTCTGAGATCAGTTCCTAATTTAGGCATAGTAAACATATCTTTGTTCTGTTATCGATAATTTATCTGCAATCATCTTGTTTCCTTTTTTTTCTGATCTGTTTTTCTATTTCAGGCTCTAGAACCTGCTACTCTTGTTCCTCTTCAGCTTTTAAAGTCAAGTGGAACTAAATGCATAATGGTAAGTGTACTTAAAAAGGCTTTTGAACTTCTGCTATAAGGTAAAAGGTTATACTGACATTTGCAAATTATCTAAGGTTGGTGACCCAAAGCAACTTCCTGCAACTGTCCTCTCAAATATTGCGAGTAAATATCTTTACGAGTGTAGCATGTTTGAACGTTTACAAAGGGCAGGGCATCCTGTTATCATGCTTACTGAGCAGGTACATAGTTTGCTACTGGATCTGATCTGAAGTCTTTTTGTTTTTAAGGTTTAGGGTTTATCCGTTTAGTTTGCCTTGTTTGACTGAATAATCAATTCAACACAATTCTTATTTACTGTTGAGAAGGATTGAGTAGAGATATAAAAAGGATTGAGTAGAATATGTGTGGTGCATTGCTATATTATGAAATTGATGCTGATTATTTCTACACTGACTGTAAAAGTGGAATTCATCCCATATGGAATATGCATTTTGTCTATTTGGTGAATCTTGGAGTGTACTGAATGTGGATTTTCAACTGTTTCTTTTGATTAGTTGCAAAAGCTTTGAAGAAAGTAAAGGTTGTTTTTCTGAAATAAAATGCTTGAATTTGAAGAAAGTAAAGGTTGTTTATGCATCCAACCATTCTTTTTATTAGGGAGTCGTGTTGATGTATATGAAGAGGGATTTGAGAACCCTTTAATATTAATGAGTTAGTCTGTATGCATGCGAAGGGATTAGAGAATTCAATTCATCGTATACTTATCGTTCATGTTTTATGCATCCAACCATGCAGTTAACATGGTCAAATGTATCTATTCAAGCCGAAGGCTTGCCATGGTGTAGATTTCCTTTCCTGGTTCCGATGAGAGATCTTGTGTGGTTTTCTCTTCATGGGAAGCCCAAATTTTCTTTTTCAATTAAGAGACTTACTCATCAAGCAATTCCCTTTCAAGATTCCAACTTGTAAAAGACACCTAAGAAGCATCAAACATCTTGGCTGAAGCTCTTCTGCTTGTAGGTTTTTGAGGTCATTATAGGAATTTTAATGGCTCAAACTCAGTGCTACTCCTTTTTTAATTCAGTCATTATTTTAATCTTTAAGTTAAGATGAAAATTTATCCAAAAGTTTGTGATTAATTCAATAAATGCAGTTCACTTTAACATGGGATTTTGCCAGATCAAATTGAACTCAAGTTTTCTTCGCTGACAAGGTTGTATTTCGCTGTGCCGGATTCTAGCTTCAACGAAGATGATTTGTATCCTTCTCCAATTTTTGGCTGCTGAACAATTTTTAACATAGAACTGAAAAAAATGAAAATAAAAAATTCTATAGATGAAATAGTGAAATTATGTTGATCTGCCACCCTGAATGATACCAAAATCAATTCACATATGATTGTGTTTTACATTTTTCATCCATTTGATTTATTTATGTACTTTATTTTTAACATAGGTTTGTTATTTTGCATATTATTAATTTAAAGATATCAATTTTCATTTTGTTGATCACTTATCTGAGTTTATTAATGATAGGGTCTATGTTCTCACTCTGGGCATTTTTATTGAGGAACAAAAAGGCAAAGTTTTCTTCTGAGGAAAGCAGTGATGAAGAAGAAGCAGCAGAAGAAGAAGCAGCAGCGTGGAATTAACACAGGACCTCCTTCATCAACTTTATCTATTAATTATTAGAGCATCGAAAATCGTTCAAATAAGTTAGAAAATTGAATAGGAGTTGTTTGCAATATAGGTCTTTTAATTTACTAGTATGAGGAAAATCATTTAGAGCCTTTGGATACTCATTAACAACTTTTAATTTACTCAATAGACTTTGTTGATGTATGTTTGTTACTTATTATTATAGTTGATGTGTCAATACATTTTGTTTATATTTTGAATTATATTGACTTACTTGTTTATAGTACTTTTTTTTTAGTTTGATAATACGATGGATTTGTTTATTTTTTGAAATATTATAAATATTTGAATACAAATTAGATAAAAATTTGTATTAAATTTATATTTATTTTGTATGAAAACAAGTTTATTTTGTAATTGGAAAAATAAAAACATTCTATTTTACCTTACCGGCGGATTTACAGACGAATTTTCTGTCTGTAAATCAGAGTGAGATGATTTTTCAAAGTTTAAATTACAGACGGAAAATCTGTCGGAAAATTTGTCTGTAATTACAGACGAAAAATCCGTCTAAAAATCTGTATGTAATTACAGACGGAAAATCTGTCTGAAAATCCGTCTGTAATTACAGACGGAAAATCCGTCAAAAAGTTCGTCGCCTTCAGGAAATGGATGGAGAATTTACAGAGGGAAAATCTGTCAGTAACTGGTAAAAATCCGTCTGTAATTTTCCGACGGAAAAAAAATCCGTCGGTAAATAATTTCCGACGGGGCTTTTACAGAAGAACAAAATCCGTCGGTAATTTTGTCGGTAACCAAAAATCTGTCTGTAATAAAGACTAAATCTGTCTGTATTAATCCATTTTCTAGTTGTGATTGTGTACTTATTATTTTGATTGTGAAAAATTTTATAGGATTAGATTTCGTGAATTTTTTATTCCTATCTTAGGAGTTTTTTTATAAAAAAAATTCTAGTGTCTGATATTTTAATTTTTTCATTGAATTTGTTGTTTGAAATATTTTTAATGTTGCCCATTTAATTGTACAGATTGTAGAAAAATTATTTTGGTAAAAAATATTAACCCTAAAATAAAAAATATCATAAAACTAATAAAAAGAGGAAGAAAGTTTATGCAAAAAATTTTTAAAAAATCCAAAAAGAAATTTTTGCAAGAAAAAATGTCTTAAAATATAACTATTCATGTGTCTCCTTCTATTAGTTTAAATTTTTAGGAGAAGTGCTATCATATGATATGGTATCAGAACTTTTAAGATCGAAATGTCTAAAGTTCGATTCTTGTTATCACCCAAAAAATATATATATATTAGTATAAGACAAATAAAAAAAGGAAAGAAGTCTTATGCAAAAAATTTAAGCAAATCCAAAAGAGATTATTATTTATGAAAACATATTTAGAGATATAATAATTCATGTGTTTTCTCCTAACAGTTTGAGCTTTTGACAAAAGTGGTTCGTATTTTATCTTTGTTACTCTTTCTTATTAATGAAAAAAAATTAATAATAAAAGGATATTTGAAAAAATTGAGTTAACGGTTAAAACTACTACTACCGATTAAAAAAATTAGAATTATTATTCAAGTGAATTCAAATTGAAACCGACACACAAATCAAATGGGGATTGATATTTTGTTCGAAAACTAAAATTATGACAATCAAATTTTAATTGTTGTCTTGTAAAAAAAAGATAATCTATAAAAAAGAATCAATCTTTCTTTTTATTGAGACGTGCTTATTCATGTGCTTATTCATTTTGATGACTTTATTATATGAATTCTATTTTATTTTATCGTACAAATCCTTTATTTACTATTTTTTTGAAATTTATTCTCTAAAAAATGCTTATTTTATGTTATGATTTTATTGGCAATCATAAAAAGGCAATTTTCTTTTGCTGCACATATTATATAATAAATTATTATATCTATTGAACGTGCTTATTCTATTCATTTTGATGACTTTATTATATGAATTCTATTTTATTTTATCGTACAAATCCTTTATTTACTATTTTTTTGAAATTTGAAATTTAAAAAATGCTTATTTTATGTTATGATTTTATTGGCAATCATAAAAAGGCAATTTTCTTTTGCTGCACATATTATATAATAAATTATTATATCTATTG
>NC_029792.2:22779851-22781846 GCF_000816755.2 Arachis ipaensis
TATCTATTGTATTATTTTTTTTATTTTTATCAATTATTGCATTTATTTGATGGATCCACAAATTGCGAAATTTTCTTTTTTCCGATCTCTATTTTTAATAGCCGAAACTAACGCTTTGATTTTTTGTTGAATAATAGTTCGAGTAAATCTTAAATAAACTCTTTCTCAGATGAAAACTTGATGTAAATACACCAATTTTTGTCTTACGTTTCCGAGCAATATATCCTCTGAGAAACTGTGACCATAACTAGTGAAAAGGATTACCATAGGTAGGGTTACGGTTTTTAACTTATGGTCACAATTTTTTTACTGTGGCCTATTCTGTCGGAGTCATAGATTTATGGTTACAGTCTTTTTATTTTTGGTCACGATTTTTTTATTTATAGTCACAATTGCAGTGTTTAAATTTTGACACTTTAGACAATTTTTTTTACCGTGATCACGCATAAAAATTGTGACCATAGTTTGTTCTATAGTCTAATCTATAGTCACGGTTTTAACATAATCATAACTTATCTATGATAATCTTATTTTAAAATTGTGAGTATAATTTATTTATGGTCACTCCTATTTTATACCGTGATCATAACTTATTTATAGCTTTAAACGTTTTTTTATTTTATATATAGAAAAGTATAGGTAGATAATAAAAATATTAAATAATGTGAATAATAAATATATCGAATATTCATTTCATTAGATGCATAGATGATTATTTTAATATTAAAATTTAAATAATTAATTTAAAAATATAATATATTTTTATTTAATTGATAATTATTTATATTATTCAAAATAATCATTGTTTACTTAACACTATTCGTAGACGAGTTTTTTAATGGCTTAAAGTCGGGTGTGGCTAGCGGTGGCCAAAATTTGACCCGCGACTAGTTTGTTGACATGTAGCATACATGATCGTCTAATGGAAGTGTGTAATAGAAAGGTAGAGCATAATTAGCGTAAACAACAAAAATGATTTATGAACTGAAATTGTAGTTAAGAAGACCCAATTTTATTTAGCACACTAAAGTACATATAATATGATAACTCATATCATATCATCCATATTATTAATTATAAGGGATAGATATGATGACAACATACAGAGTATCATTCATATCATTATTTAATTACTAAGTATATTATTACATCAACAGTTGTGAGCACACCAACACGCCATTTTCATGCAGGTTCCACTAACAAAGTGCTCTTTGTTCTTGCAATGATCATCGCAGCTTGCATTGGTAAAGCATGGTCCTCTGTATGTATCTGCCAGGTGGTTGCATAGCTTTGCCTCTGTTTTCACCACTCCCTCCTCTGAATCCATCCATTTTTCAATTTCATTACAACAATATAATAATAATATAATTAACATTATTAATAATAAATAAGAGGTGATGATGACATACGAGCAAGAAAGAGAACGAGGAAGAAGATGCAGAATCCAGCAACTGTTTTCTTCTCCATTATTGCTGTTTTGATTTGTACTGATCGTTGAGGTTTATGTGTGTGATCTATTTATATACACAAAGTTTCGGACTATGAACAAGAGAGATTTAAGTACGTAGGTGCTATACTAAGAAATAAACACGTGGCACGAAATTTCAATTCCAGTGTATGATGTGTGTGTCGATTTATTTTGAAAGTCAGCAATGTACATCTAAGGGTAGTAGTAGTAGTGTGGACGCATGCAGAGATTGTTATCAACAAAAAGGCAGGGCTGATAATTTTTTCTTTTGGTAGTTTACTGATGTATTAGTATGATCCATTGCTTCTTGAGATTCTAACACTGCAGCAAAGTTCAAATTGGATTCTATTCTTCTAAGTTAGCGGTCGAAAATAGCATCGTATTACTCAAGGAAAAATGGTAGAGGGTCAAATTTATTGTTTTTTTTTTAATAATTAATTAGTCATTAATATTTAAAAATATAAAATAAAATATTTATTAAATTATTATATTAAAAAATTAAATTAACTAAATTAAATTAATAATTA
>NC_029792.2:22781937-22783444 GCF_000816755.2 Arachis ipaensis
AATAAAAATATTTTAGAATATTTTGATATAAATTTGATATTTATCATTGATAACCCATCTATAATATTTATAGTCGAATTATAATATGTAACCCAGTTATAACAAATATATCATAACCCTTAAATTTGGCCTTATGATATTTTTTGTTAAAGCAGGTTGAACTTTAACTATAATTCGATATTTTTCAGTTATAGGTACGAAATTCTCAATTCAACATACTTTATTAAAATTATCAAAAAGATTAAAAAAAAGGCTAAGGGTGTGTTCAAATAAATGGAAAACAACTATCATTTTATTTCTCAATGCCATCTGAGCCGTTGGTTTAAGTAAAAAGAGAAACGGTGGATGAAATTTTATAATAAAACTGAACCGGTTCAACTAATTTGAATGGGATATTTATTTAGAATCCTGAAAGGGTGATATCGTTAAGACAACTTCTATCATTAAAAGACTTTGGAAATAATAAAAATAAAAATATGAGTAAAAGAGGTGAGTATTTTTTCCTATTATTTTGATTACCGTGTCTTCTTCTTCTTCTATATTTTCTGAAAGTGATGGCTACGAAAAAAATGAAAAGAGTTACAAAAGGAAGATGATGGCTCATATAAGTAGGTTAGTGAGGATGTGAAGAATCGAGGATCCTTGTTCGTAGATAGTGAAAGCATTGAGAAAATAAACAAATCAAAAGTAGTGATGGAGGAATTTGGTGTTCGGGTTGAGTTGTTACTATGCAATAGATCTAATCAAGTTTTCTATAGAAAAAATAATTTTGAATTTTATTTACATGCATAGTTATGTTTTGGAAGAACTTTAAGTCAAATTACCTTTTACTGAGTTTGAGAATGATGTGCTAAATCAGTTAAACTGTGCACCGTCTTAATTCCACCCAAACGGTTGGACTTTCTTAAAATGTTTTGAGATTTTGATGGAGTTTTTGGAAATGAAATCCTCGTTGGAGTTATTCTTTTTCCCTTTTTAGGTTAAAGGGGTTTGGAAGGGGGTTAGTGTTAACTTGAATAGTTCTCTGGTTTCGCAGTGTTTAACCTGTATAAATCTTTCTTTAAAGATTTTAAAGAAATATTTTTGAAGGTAAAGTCGGTAGACGAAAAATTTTTCTTTTATTTGGATGAGCATCTTGGTAAGAAATTTCCTCTCTATTGATGTTCATAGTCGTAACATATTTTGGAGAAAAATTTTAATTTTTGAATTGCTCCTATGGGAGGAGAACAAAGTTTCAATGGTAGAGTATCTTGGTAAAATTTTAAGAAGGTGGTCTGTAATTGTGGTGTTATATACTGTTATGTTGATATTTTTGCTCTTTTGTTTTTTATAGGTGGAAAATATTCGGAGGGTGTTTGTGACGAGTCTAAGAGCTCGTTTAAAAATAAAAAATATTAAAAAAGAAGGTTCGTCATCTAACCCAAGAGGAGATAGAGTGGCCAAAGTTAGTCAACAAGTCCCGAAGAGAAAAAAACATTGTGTTTAAAAAGAGAAAAATTGACTTGAT
>NC_029792.2:22783786-22799518 GCF_000816755.2 Arachis ipaensis
GAAGAGCTAAATTCTTTTGAGAATAAACAAGAGAAATTGCATGGTTTTTTCGAGGGAGGGGATGAATCTTCAGTTTGGCATTGGAATTTCCCTTTTATGGTCGTTGCTAATGAGATTTTTCAATCAACATTTGAGGTGATGTTTGTCAATGAAGTCGGTGATATTGGTTTGATCAATATCTTCAGGTACAGTTTAATATTTATATAGTAAATAGAAAAAGTCTAGGGGGCCAGTAATTTTTGTGTTTTCTGGCCAGCACTTAACCATCAAAACAAAAGTGAGTGATCTCAGATGTAATCTCACCCCATTAAAAACACTATTGATGGTCAATTGATGGTTACAAAACACCAAAATTGTTGGTCCCCTAGCATTCCTCTAGTAAATAATATTCATCGATGTAGAGTGTAATGATTTGGAGAAAAACATAAAAAGATGTTAGAGAAGACTAATGATTTGGAGGGTTTGAAAGAAGATTTGGATTTAAAGAAAAAAAAATGATAGATGAGTTGAAAAAGAATTTTGCAGAAAAAGAGGAGGAACTAATGATGGTTAAGAGTTCTTATAAGAAAGATACAAAACTGTTAAAGAAGAAAGAAGGTGATCTTTCTAGCATGAAAGATCAATTGATTGAAGTTATCTAACCAAAACAAAGCAGGCGAACTTTGTGTTCCCTTTTGTGAATTTTTGTGTATATAAGTTGTTCATTTTATTTTATGGATGATTTTTTATTTTTTTTTCTAACAAAACAAATAGAAACACATTCTCTATCAGTACGACTAGGTATTCTTTAAAAGTCATCATTTATTCAATTTTTTATTATAATAATTTAAAAAAAATTAAAACAAATACATCTAGATAGATTTCGTGTCATTTTAAAATTAAATACACATTCAAAAATTAAATTCAGTAAAGTCATCATTTATTCAGTCTTTTATTACAATAATTTAAAAAAATTAAAACAAATATATTTAGATAGATTTAGTGTCTTTTTAAAATTAAATACACATTCAAAAATTAAATTCAGTAAAATTGAAGATTTTAATTTTAAAATTTAAATAAATAACAATAAAATCCAACAAATAATTAAAAAAAAAAATATTGGATGAGTTTTTATCGAATAAGATATAAAAAAATTAAGATATAAGAAAATTAATTTTATATTTAACATTTAAATTTAAATTTTTAATTTATGATTTTAGATGTGTTTCAAAAATATTTTGTGTATCACTTAATAATTTTAGATATGTTACAATTGAAAACAAAAACGAATTTTTAAGAACATACATTTTAATAATTCTAAAAGCGTTAATGTTCAAATAAATAACGATAAAATCTAACAAATAATAAAAAAATAAATATTAGATGAGTTTTTATCGAATAAGATATAAAAAAATTAATTTTATATTTAACGTTTAAATTTAAACTTCTGATTTATAATTTTGGATGTGTTTCATAAATATTTTGTGTATTACTTAATAATTTTAGATGTGTTACACTTGAAAAAAAATGAATTTTTACGAACATACATTTTAATAATTTTAAAAGCATTAATATTCAAATAAGTAACGAAAAAATCTAACTATTAAAAAAAAGTGAAATATTAGATGAGTTTTTATCGAATAAGATATAAAAAATTAATTTTATTTTTAATGTTTAAATTTATATTTTAGATTTATGATTTTGGATGTGTTTCAAAAATATTTTTTGTATAAGTTAATAATTTTATGTGTTACAATTAAAAAAAATTAATTTTTACGAACATACATTTTAATAATTTTAAAAGCGTTAATGTTCAAATAAGTAATGAAAAATCTAACTAATAATAAAAAAAAATTGTTGAAACTATAAACCTTTATTAAATTTTTATTTATTATCTTTTTCTTTCCAAATACCTGTAATTGCTCTTTCATTTATCTTTAATTCAGTCTAATTATTTTATGTTGGTGGTCTTCTCTAATAATTCTAAAGATAAAGATTAAAAAGATAAAAGAAAGAAAGAAAAAAAAAGTGAAGAAGAAGAAAAGAATATTGATGTATAGACTGATAATTCATTTATTGTTTAATTTAAATGTTGATATAATCTTATTAAAATTTTATTCGATAATAACGATGAATGAATTATGAGTTAGCATGCAAATCATTCGAAATAGAAACAAAATAACACGACTCATCTAATAATAATAATAAAATATTAAATATGAAATAATAAATTTATCTATAGAGGAGTAATACTCTTAAATTAATTTTAATCACTAACATATTTAGCTACAAATTAGGAATGTGTTTTAATTAAAATTTAATTAAATAATATTATTTAAATTTTAAAAGCTGATCAAAGACTGAATTTTGTTATACAAGTAGCATTTTTCATTCTCTATCATCACTACAAGAAAAAGGCGCATTTGTAACAAAAAAAAAGGTCCATTGCAGTAAGTCCCGTTACAAAAAGTTTTTGTAACGAAAAATGGAACTGTTACAATTCAAAACTATATTTTGTAACAATTTTTTTTGATACAAAAAACCAGAAGCCGTTACAAAAGTGGTAACAATTTTTTATTTTGAAGGTATCTTTCGTGACAGTCAATTTTTTTTCCTATCAAAAAATTTTGTTATAAAATGTAACATGATTTTGTAACATTTTTTTCTTTAGTTACGAAAGCAAATTAATTATTTTGTAACAAATTTTTTTTATTACAAATTACATGCATAATTTACTAAATTATTTTTTAAATTAACTAATATATTAACAATTTTAATAAGCAAGTTTACATGTATATAATATGCAAAAACATACATAAGTCAAACAAGATCTTTTTAGCTAAAATTGTCTTGAAACAAAATAACATTAGCTAGTGAGTACATTGATTAGTTCAACCAAAACATAAAAGTTCTAACATACAAAGTTCAACCAAAACATAAAAGTTCTAACATAGATTAGTGTCTCTATACATCAAAACATTCTTGAGCCCTCTAAGTAGCATATAGTCACCATTTCAACACTCCTGTAAATAAGAAAAACCGAACCAAATAAGTTAGAAACAAGATATAACACTAATTATAATTTTTCCACTAAGTTTTATCCAAAATGTTTAGAAAAATTTCGGCAGAACGTCCCCTAAAATTTGGATATTTCCACCGTCCACAGTTCCAACAAACACAACCAATTCGCAACTTATGTCTCAGCCATACCCAACCAAATTTATCAAACCAAATTTTTCAACCATGACACAAGTAAAATGTGATAAATAGATCCATATACAAATTAAAGTATACTAATATAAAATGGGAATCATCTACGAAAATGTATTAAAGTCATAAGCAACTTTAGGAGTACCTTTAGGGTCTAGTTTGTTTCATTGTCAAAGCGCGCTATGAGAGAGTTCACAACAGCTTGTTGAGCTTCCAATTGAGCTTTCATTTGAGCTAATTCTTCCTCTTGCCGTGTTCGTTGCTCTTCAAGTTTTTCTTTGAGCACATCTATTTCCTTTGTTAGCTCCTCACGATCTTGCATTGCCTCTTGAAATTGTGCTTGAATCCTTAACTTAAACTTTGGAGTCTTTATGCCATAACTTGCACCACTTTTGTCACCTCTCACAAGTAGAAAAGCTTCATTTGGAGTGAGAGAATTTTCCAAATCATAGGATTCATCGAGCATACAACTAATATCATCCTACACAATCCAATTTGTGATTTGAAAATGTAGATAAAATTTAAATTCCATGCAGTTGAAAGAGGAAAAGGTTAGTAATGTTACATCAATTTGTTTAGCTTTTTCATTGACCCATTCTCCATTACTCTTTTGATGAGTAATTTGCCACAATTCTTGAATGTCAGGCTCGACACCGGTTCTAGGATGGCGCTGCAAATTTTTTGGAAGTTTAAAATATAGCATGTAGTTAAGTGCAAATGTGACATAGCAAAAAATATAAGACCAAATTAAAACTTTAAGACTATTTACCCGATCACGTCTAACAATTTGAAATGTCCTTCGACCAACAATATGTGGTACAACATGATGCTTTCTATTATCTTTGTTTTTTAAACTTTTTTCCTATAGAAGACCAAACTCACAAAAGACAAAAGGAGGTAAGGTATAATTATTTGCATTGACCTAAAATAGCAAAACAACATAAGAACACCTCAATGGTTGTGAAAAGAAGGACTTCCAAAGTAGGATACCAAATTCTCCCATGTCTCCGGTAGAACATTGTTTGGTGGATTTTGAAGGTGCTCCTCATCAGTTTGATACAACTCATAGTGCTCACGCAATCTTGAGCGCCAACTTCGATAACATATGTTAGCCTTAGCTAAAATCATATTGCGCATCACTTGCGTATCTGCTATAAAGAAATAAAATAATAAATTATCTACATCATTTAATATACAATTACACAAAGGAAAGCACATCAATAAAAGTTGGACATGATTCAAAATATATTATACTTTTCAAAAAAGTTAAACAAGTGGAACAAAGAGTGAATAACTTAGCAAATGAAAATATGATGTCAATTCGTAAAGTTTAACTACTTTAAAGTCAATCACCATCCTATACAAAAAGTGGATAAGGTCAATCACCATCCTATACAAAAAATGGATAATTTAGCAATTGCAAATATCTTGTAATCCCCAAAATAAATACTAAGAAGTCAATCACTATCATTTGAATCTTCTTCTTCTTCTTCTCCTTCTCCTTCTTTTTCTTCCATAGACTTAGGCACGTCCACACTCGATCCCTTTATGTCACCTCTACCCAATTCCATCAAAAAATTGATATCACCCAAATATGGTACTTGATTAAAGCTTCCCATTTCATCTTGTTGGTATGCCTCTTCTTGCATGATATCTTGCTCAGGCACATCATATGTATTGCGAGGCTTTACTCGGACCATAGTACACCAATTAGGCCTTTTAATTGTCTTTACATAGTATACTTGTTCAGCTTGACATGCTAAAATGAAAGAGAGAAGGCAATATCCAAAAATAATTCATCGAGGCACTTCCTAAACTCAGGAGTACGCCTATCAAAATTAACCCAATATTTCTGGTAATTGACCATTGGACTAATTTCTGCAGGAGACGAGAATGGATAGAAGGATGTAAAGAGTGAAAAAAAAGAGAGCAGCATGACATAACATAGCATCACAGGGACTATCACTTTCAAAATCACAAAAAAAAGTGCAAAAAATAGAGGCAAAATAATAAAACCCAGAAATAAAAAATAGAACAAAAATATCAACTCTCCAAATAACCTAAAAATCAGATAATCAACCATGTTACACACCAATACTTTCAACCACAACATCATCAGCATAATCAACTAACAATATTTTCAACCACAATATCAGCAGAATCAAGGTTCAATATTTCAGCTAAGATTATCAACTAACAGCATATTTAACAATACTCAAATAAACTGAAGTTACCTTTAGCAGAAACATAATCGGACTAGACCAGACCAGCAGGAGAAGAAGGACACCCGAATAAGACCAGCAGAGGCAAAGGACAACACCGGATGAGCAGAGCAGCATAAACTATCCTAATTCAATGCAATGTAAAATACACAACATTATTAACAAAATTTAATCAATATCTCTATGTTACTAAGGATCAAATAGTTACCTACTTTACTCAATTCACAAACACAAAAGTATAAAAAAAAACAAAATCGAACAAAGTTAAAAGAAAGCAAAAGCTAATAACACTAATATAGTCAAACAGATATAAAACTAATTTTTTCAGTCACAACATCAGCAGAATCAAGGTTCAATAATAAATTAAACTGGACTTACCTTCAGCAGAGGAGACGATCGGAGCAGACCGGCAGCAGACTAACGAAGCACGGCAGAACCAGATGAAATTAAAGACTGCAACACAACACCAGAAGAAGACCCTTTTATTAAATCTTCATCATTTCACTATCAAGCTAGGAGACAAACTTTTTAGTGCTAATAAAAGTTTCTTCTGCTTTATTATGTAACTCAGGTTTTCCAACTTTAGTATACAAGCCTCAACAAAGGAAAAAGAACAAACATAACAACATATTAAATCATCTACTTTTACATACAGATATAGTTAGGAATTAGCATCAATTTTTCTCTTCTAAACCTACAATAAAACAGCAACAATGAAGTCCACAAAATTAGTATACAATAACTACATATTAGAAAAAAACGCCTCTACACTGAAGAATGTCAGAAGCAGAACCACACTCAGCGACGGGTTGGGGCCGTTCCACCATTGAAGACGCAGGCCACCGGCGAGGAGAGCTGACAGCACGATCAGAGCTTTGGCACGAGCAGAGCTTCTGCACGAACAGAGCACAGCTAGCAGAGGAGTCACCCAACAAGACGACCACAGAAACGGAGGTAGCAGATACAGAAGAGGCACGACGCAGAGGCAGAGAAGGCGGAACGCAGGGGAGCCTAGACGGCCAGGACGACACAAACGGAGGTGAGCAGTGGCGCAGACGAAGCAGATTCAAGGAGCGACTGAAGGACCACGACGCCGCCTGAGACGTCTTCCAGGGGCTACGCCGGTGACTCTTCCTCTGGCAGCAGCTCCATTTTCCCTCGTAGATAGGGTTTGAGGACGACGCGATGGGTTGAGAGTGACTGAGGGTGAGGCTTCGAGTGAGGTGGGGGAATGGGGGAACCTTAGGATTTTTTTACTTTTTACATTCACTATAGATATTAGCTTTTGGGTTTTTACAGTGCATTTTGTTTTTTTAAATTTTTTTGGGAATATTTTTAATTACTGTTATTTATATTTATAAATTAATAAAAAAATTTTAAATTTCACAAATTAGTTTTAAGTTATCTTAAAATTCTGATTATTAAAAATTATATACTAATTTTATTTTTGTTACAAAATATTTGGATTTTTTAAAACAAAAAACTATTTTGTTACAAAATACTACGAATTTTTGTAACTACTTTACTTTTTGTTACAAAATATTACAATATTTTGTAACAACACACCACCGCGTTACAAAAACTAGCATAATTTGTAACAAAATAAAATGGATTGTTACAAAATATCTGGATGTTTTGTAACAATTTGTAATGTTGTTACAAAACATCAGCAACTATTATTACAAAAAAAATGGTTTTTTGTAACAATTTTAAATTTGATACAAAACTTTTGTTACAAATGTTCCATTTTCTTGTAGTGCATGATTATTTCTTGAACTTTAGATGCTAATATTTTTTATTTTTTAAAAAAATAATATTTTGTGATGTATTTAATTTAGTTTAATTCCTTTATCATATAAGGAACTGTATTTTTTATTTCATGTACCATATATTTTAATTTGTAATGTAAATTTTATTTAATTTAATGAATTTTTTTTGTAGTATTTCTTATACTCTAATGTACTCAAGAGTGTTTAGTTATTTTTCTTTAACTTTTACATTTTTTCTATTTTTTTTCTTGTACGTGAGTTTGTGCATTGTGTTGGTATTTTTATATTTTAGATAATTTATAACTGCAAGAAATTAAATTATTTTTAAAATCTTATTTTCAATTTCAAGGTCACGTTGTTATTATTATTATTAACAACTTTTAATAGAATTAGAGACAGTCTAGTTAAAAACAAAAAAAAAAAAAAGAAAAGGCAAACTCATAGCATTAGATTATGTGATAACATTGTTTATACTTTAATCCAAAATAATATTATTATTAGCTGTTGGTGGTGAAGTCTTCTTGGATCAAATACTGTAGTTAGTGCTTTATCAATTGATAACACTTCTTTCAAATGCTACTTGTTATCATGGTACAAAGAGTTTAGGAAAAAATCAAGAATTATTTAGAAAAGTATTATTTTTACTATTCATATTTCTCATCCGTGATTATAAGATTCTTACCAATATATAGACCAACAGTACACTAAGGGTACATTCGTTATGGAATAAAATTCTAATAAATTACATTGATTTTTTTTTCTAATCCTCTTTGATATTTTTCTGATTTTTTTCCCTAATTATAATATTCTAATACTCCCCCTCAAGGTGAGTAGTGGGATCACCAATACTCACCTTGGTTAGAACTTTAGTAAGGGCTTGTCTTTCTGATCTCACAAATGGAAGCTCAATAATGTCATTTTCAATTTTTTCTTTGATAAAGTGTCGATCCACCTCAACATGTTTTGTTCTATCATGTTGTACGGGATTATCTGAAATGCTGATTGTGGCTTTGTTGTCACATTTCAACTGGCTTGACAATTGTGGTGGAAACCCAATCTCAGTCATCAATTTTCTTATCCACAATATTTTAGTGATGCCTTTAAACGATCCCTCGAAATTCTGCCTCTGCGCTTGAAAGAGCTACAACTTTTGCTTTTCCAAGTTACCAGGTTGCCTCTAACAAGTGTAAAGTAACCAGCTGTTGATTTTCTATCATTTGGGTTGCCCGCCCAATCTGCATCGGTGTATGCCTCAACCTTCAAATGGCCATTCCTTTTGAAAATGATTCCACTTCCTGGAGCTCCCTTCAAATATCGAACTATCCTCATGGCAGCTTCCATATGATCTTCTTGTGACTTATGCATAAACTGACTTACTATTTCCACAGCATAAGCTATGTCAGGCCGAGTATGTAATAAGTAAATTAGTTTTCCAACCAATCGCTGGTACCTTTTCTTATCTGCTAGGGTGGCACCTTCTACTATCTTCAACTTGTGATTAACTTGCATGTGCGTATCTATTGGTTTACAATCCACCATTCCTGTTTCTGCCAGAAGGTCCAAGATGTACTTTCTTTGGGAGATAAAGATTCTTTTACTGGATCATAGAACCTCTATTCCTAAGAAATATTTTAGTCTTCCCAAATCCTTCATTTTGAAGTCTGTAAATAGGTTCCTTCTCAATTTTTCAATTTCTTCAGCAACACTTTCTGTTATGATCATATCATCCACATATATTATTAAGCAAGTGATTAAATCTCTCCTTTTTTTTCAAAAAAGGGTATGATCAAAGTTACTTTGCTTGTACCCATACCTTTTCATGGAATCTGTAAATCTTCCAAACCAGGCACGTGGAGATTGTTTAAGTCCATAAAGAGCCTTCTTTAACCGGCAAACTTCATGTTTTCTAAATCCTATTGAGAAACTTGGAGGAGCTTCCATGTACACTTCTTCTTTTAACTCTCCATGAAAGAAAGCATTCTTGACGTCAGATTGATAGAGTGGCCAATCTTCATTTGCTGCTATTGAAAACAACACCCTGATAGTATTAATCTTTCCAACTGGTGAAAAAGTTTCAGTGTAGTCGATACCATAGGTCTGTGTATAACCTTTGGCCACCAACCTTGCCTTGTACCGTTCAATAGTGCCATCTGCCTTGTATTTAATGGTGAAAACTCATTTGCACTCGACTGGCTTTTTTCCTGTCGGTAGGATACACTTTTCCCAAGTTTCGTTCTTCTCTAGAGCTTCCAATTTTGTATTCATGGTTTTTCGCCATTCAGCTTTCTCATTGGCTTCTTGGACAGTTCTTGGAATGTCTTCTGTTAAGAGTCTGGCCGAAAAAGCCTTTGCAACATCTGCTATTCCTTCTCTAGCCACTCTTATCGGGTATCTTGAGTTACGAAAAATATGTTCTGGTGAGTACCGATCAGGAGGCATCCCTCTGTTTCTTCTTGGAGGAAGAATAAAGGTATTGGGCTCTGGTTCTTCATGTTCCAGTGCTATACTGTTATTGTTAGTGGCCTCATTAAAAACAGGGAGTAAATTATCAGATTGACAATTACTTACCTCTTGTCTGACATTCTCAAAAGGACTTTCACTGGTTGTATGTACCGAGTTGTTTTCTACGTTGAGTGAAGTATGCTCGGTGGCTCCATCTACTTGCTCTGTTTGACCAGTTTCTGGGCAACAAAGGTTATTTAGCCAACTTGGTGGTTCATTATTGTTCTCCCCCTGAATGCCATGTTGGCAGCTGAAGTAAAATTCGAATTCTAAAAAATCACAATCCATGGTCACATGAATACGATGAGTGATTGGAATGTAGCACCTATACCCCTTTTGGTGTGTAGCATACCCAACAAAAATACATTTTTCTGCACAAGGATCAAGTTTGGTTCTATTGGCTTTGGGAATATGGACAAAGACGGAATATCCAAATACTCGAGGTGGTAAGGTTAGAATAGGCAGGATTGCAGTTTGAGTAGCCAAGACTTGTAAGGGTGTTTCATGGTGGAGAACTTGGGTAGGTAGGCGATTTAGTAAGTAGGCAGAGGTCGCTATAGCTTCAGGCCAAAAAATTTTTGGAACTTGTGCATCAAAAAGTATGGCTCGGGTCATCTCAAGTAACTTACGATTTCGCTGCTTGATGCGCGAGAATCTTTCCTATCTTTTTCTAGTGAATTTGCATCTAATTTGTTGAATTTAATAAAGAATTAATTATCTTTTAGCCAATATGGGTGCTACTTTGAGTCTTTTGCAATTTTGTTTATTTTAGGGAGCATTCGACGGAATTTGATGGAGTTTCTGCAGCACAAGAATCAAAGGAGATGGCAGCGAGGAGCGACGCGTACGCGTGACTGACACGTACGCGTGATTTGGAGCTTTCCATGGCGACGCATGTGCGTGACTGACGTGTACGCGTGATTTGAAGATTTGCACAGCGACGCGTGCGCGTGACCAACGCGTCCGCGTGACTCGCGAAAAAGACCATCGACGCGTACGCGTGACTGACGCGTACGCGTGACATGCGCCACGTGCAGAAAACGTAGAAAAACGCTGGGGGCGATTTCTGAGCTGTTCTAACTCAGTTTTCAGCCCAGAAAACACAGATTAGAAGCTGCAGAATGGACAAAACATGTGGTCCCCACCCATCAACTGAAGAGTTGTCAATTAAATTCAAATTTAAATTCAAATATTATTTTTAGGAAAAGATATTATTCTAGTTTAAGATAATAGATTTTAAATTATTAGGATTAGTTCTAAAAAGGATCCCAATTAGTTAACAGGGGGATACCACCACAACATTATTCCAATTCCAATTTACAATCCTAGTTTTCTACTTTGAACCATGAGCAACTAAACCTCCACTGTTAAGGTTAGGAGCTCTGTCTATTTGTATGGATTTATTTTATTATTTTTTCTATTTTAATTTATGCATGGATTTATAATTTAAGAATTATTTTCGCTCTTTATCTTATGAATTTGGGTGGAACGGAAGTATGACCCTCTTTCTATTTGAGTTCTTGTATAACTTGGAAAAGCTCTTTACTTGAACAATAGCTTGAAAACATATTCTCCTAAATTTTAATTACCTAGATTTAATGGGATACGTGACATATAATCCTTTTATTTTTGGATAATTAGAATTTTTGTGGCATATAAACTGGAATTTGATCATGTAGCTTCTAGTTGGAATTAATTGACCAAGGAATTGGCAGTTAATGAATTTTAGAGGAGACTAGAAAGGTCTAAGGAATTAGGGTCTAGTCATATATAGTTTGCCATAAATTAAATCCTACATAATTAAAATAGTTAGTAAGAAAAGTTAATCCAGAAAAATAGATAACTCTGAAGCCTTAACTATCTTCTCCATATTTTATTCCCAAATTAATCATTTTCCTGTCTACTTTTTAATGCTCTTTGAATATTCAAACACTATTTTCTGTTTGTTTAACTAAGCCTATCAAATACTATTGTTGCTTAATCCATCAATCCTCGTGGGATCGACCCTTACTCATGTAAGGTATTACTTGGTACGACCCAGTGCACTTGCTGGTTAGTTTGTGGTTATAAATTTCGCACCACCGCTCAACCACACCATTTTGTTGGGGTGTATTTGGGCAGGAAGTTTGATGAATAAGACCATTTTTCATAAAAAAATTGCGCATTGATTGGTTTATAAATTCCCCACAATTATCTTAGCGAAGTACTTGAATTTTCTTGTTGAATTGAGTTTGAATCATTTGGTAGAAAGCAAAGAACTTATCAGGTACTTCAGATTTGTGTTTTAAAAAATATACCCAAGTCATGCGAGAGAAATCATCCACAAATAACACAAAATATTGAAAATTATTATGGGAAATAGGAGCTGGATCCCACACATCTGAGTGTATTAGAGAAAAAATGGAATTAACTCTAGTGTTGGTTGGAGGAAAAGAAACTCTGTGATTTTTTGCACGAATACAAGTTTTACATTTGAGGGGTTCAGTACTACTTGTAAAAATACTAGGAAATAGTAACTTGAGGTACCCAAATGAAGGATGTTCGAGATGCCTGTGCCATAACCAAAGTTGCCTAATAACCGTTCCGTGAGCAAGCATGGCATGACCCTGGTGTGCTACTTCATCAACGTAGTAAAGGCTTTCTCGCTCAGTACCATGCCCAATGATCTCCTTCGTAAGAATGTCTTGTAAAAGACAAAAGGTAGAGTATATGAGTACCACACAATTTAGTTCCTTTGTTACTTGGCTAACAGACAATAATTTTGATGATAGTGCAGGGACATAGAGGCAATTTTTTAATTTCAATTTTTCTAAAAAAGTAATGGAGCCTCCTCCTTTAACATCAATTAGTTCTCCACTAGCTGTTTCAGTATGAGCTTTTGAGGATATAGTCAAGCTGTTAAAATCACGAAGGTCATGAGTCATAGTATCGGTAGCCCCACAAACGAAAATCCATTCATTTATCTTTTTAATTGGATTCTGATTCTGGGTCTCCCCTTTATATTGAGTCGTAGTCTGGGCTGAGCAGCCAAAGAGTTTAGTAGTCCTTGCCCTTACTGCCACTGCTGCCTTGCCATCGGCCTCGCCACCACTGTTGATGACCTTTGGATGCTTACAGCGATGGCTCCCTTACTCTGATTTCTTGATGACTTTGGATTGTTTTTCCACCAATCTGGGTAACCCACAATCTTAAAGCAGTTTTCTTTGGTGTGTTTCTTCTTTCTTCTTCCACCAATTGCTTTTTCCATCAGAGTTGCCCATAATGGATAATTATATCCGTTTAGTTTGAAACCAATTAACAAAATTTTTAGAATTGGTTTGTGATGATCGCATGCCAAAACTATTGCATGGCATGTTTGCAATTTGTAATGTGAATTCGTCAGAATTTTGAATCCCTAGAACCTAACTCTACTCTGATACCATGTTACCATGGTATAAAGAGTTTAGGAAAGAAACGAAGAATTATTTAAAAAAGTATTATTTTTATTATTCATATTTCTCATCTGTGATTACAAGGTTCTTACCAATATATAGACCAACAGTACACTAAGGGTACACTCGTTATGGAATAATATCCTAATAAATTACATTGATTTTTTTTCTAATCCTCTTTGATATTTTCCTGATTTTGTTCTCTAATTATGATATTCTAATACTACTCATACCAAAATGCCATTCATTCACTTTTAATATAAAAATTTACAACCCATAATAGTATCGAATTTAATTGTTTAATTCTAATAAAATAAACATAGATAAACATAATTAAGTGATATTATGGATATGCATAAATCCAGTTCTTTTCCTACACAATTATAGCAACCAAGGTTACGTAAACAAAGAAGCTTGCTTAAATCATATATAATGGTCTCTTTTAAATTGAACTATGTAATCCCATAAGCATTCCACCTACTGCCCACCACTCTGTTGTTCTTGATTGGATTTCTTTTCCAATTTCATTGCAGTCACTGTAAACTAATGAAATGGCTGTCAAGAGACGAACTTTATAGTCCTTCACCTAAAATAAGACTAATATTATTTGTTTGCAACGAAATATTTTCTCTATTTGTGTTGTCTATAATTTGGGTTTCACATGCCTTGTCGAGCAGTATTGAGGTAAAATCTGAACCATGGTCATCCACTCCAATAACCATACAGATGAGTCGGTACTGCCGAAATACACAGGAATCACATAATGCTGATATTGTGAATGTAAAGGGCTAGTGTTGTTTTATATACATTATCATGGATCAATATATATACCTGTCACCACATTGTGGAAGTCCTTTGGCATACTCTATATTCCACCCTTGTATTTTTTTCTTACCTTGCACTTCTTCTTTAGGATATTTCTCATTCTTCATTATTTCATCCAAGACATTGCCCTACAAAGTTCACATTAAAATCATGGAAAAAATGCTCAAAGTTATGTATTTATGCCAAAAGATAATTTCGTCAAATATTATTAGACAGAACTTTTATTATGGTTTCTAGTTTTGCTCTTCTTGCATGTTCATGTTGCAAGTCTATCTTTGTGTCTAAGTGATAAAGTGTCTTCTCATGAATATTCGCTACCATAAGGAACCAATGCTTGTGTTCTACTTGATATATTGGAACATAGATCTACATCGAAGTCAATACACAAAAAAGATACCATCAATGTAAATGTATTAGGCTTGTTCAGAAAACTGATGGCAATGAGACATGAATTGGGTATAAATATGTTTCACTCACAAAGTTAAGCTCTGTCGACGACTTCATGTATTTATCTGCATAAGGATCCACCAATGACTCTAGCTGCTCTCCATTCTCAACATCAACCTGTACTTTGGACTTTTGGAATTAAGCTAACATTTTGGGATAACACTTCATGTAAGATACATCATTTTGATTGAAAGAGTGACATACTGTGAAAGATGGGGGTAGGTACCAAGCCATTTTAGTCATATTTGCTAAGGCCATAAGCTGTATTATTTGGTTTGCACCCATAATCTTATTAACCATGCAACTAAGGGTCCTTGACAAAACTTTCTTAACAAGAAATACAAATTAAAGGTTAAATATTTCCATTTAATATGATATTCTGTACCTTATGGCTGACTGGTTCTTCTGGACACAGGCTTGATAGGTCTTTCCTGTTTGCCTCAAAATTCCCAATACGAACAAGCACTTCAGTCGGGTCATTGTTGAGACTAAATATGTACGCTGCTAACTCAATATTAGATCTGCTTAATCCCATTTCTGGGGTAAGGGAAAAGGTGCACCCTATGTCCTGCATAAAGTTTGAAACAAGGCTTGAATTTTTATTTTTATGCCAAATAATGCATTCTTCTATATTAAATGAAATGCAAATATTTAGTTGTTTATTGCATTATATCACAAACCTTTGTGATTATGTTTTTGAAGTTGACCCTATCTTTTGACTGCATGTTCTATTTTATACTGGTTCTTTCCATTCCTTTAGGTTGTGTCTTTGTTATCGATGATCCTATTGTCGGTGGGTGATTTGGTAATGTGCATGTACCCCTTTGAGTTTTTTGCTTCTTAGGTACAGGTTTGGGAAACAAGGTTCTGTTTACATTCCCCTCTATTGCTGTTGATGAACACTGCTTTTAAAAAATAATGTACTTAGAATTTTTTTTAGTGAATCATATTACTTCTTTCATATCAGAGTTATAATTACTCAATATAAAATAATGCAAATAAGTGAATCCACTCCATTCTCTCCTTCATTGAAAATTCAATAAACTGATCAACACGTACCCCTTTCATTCCACGGATGGCCTCAATATTAGCTTTTACATTCTCATTTGATGGCACCTCCTTTGCCATGTCATTATCTGTCGCTTTGTGATACTCGGACTCTGTTATTGGTATAGTTATCAAAACTAAACCGGTAATTGATTCAGTCATAGGATTGGGTCATCGGGTCATTGGTTTAACCGGTAGGTCATTGATTCACCCGGTTGATCCGGTCATAATTAAATAAAAATATAAAATTATGAAAATAAATTAAAATTAAAAGTTAAAATTTAAAATTTATACCTTCAC
>NC_029792.2:22799541-22800759 GCF_000816755.2 Arachis ipaensis
GGATGATAAATGTGCGGTAAACAAAAGGTATTAGTTTTAGTATATATATAATTATTAGCATATCAAATAACAAAGGAATCACTAGCCTAGTAGATGACTTAGATGCACTACCTTAGAAGGTTTCAAATTCAAATCCAGAGGAGTGCTTTTTGAATTAATACAAAAAGCTATCTCCTACTGTGATCCCACAAACCGATGGTGCACCGTGGAGGCATGCGAGTTACATCAATCCGGCCGGGCCAACTTGACCGGTTCAATCTGGGTTTGTTCGGTTCAGTACATGTTAGGCCAGTTTTTCACAGGTTAATTACAGAAGACACTTAATTTGAACTAGTTGAGTGTTTGGTTTACCAATTTTTGGTCGAATTATCCGGTTCGATCCGAGTTTGATAACTATGGTTATTGGGTTTCTCTCAATAGGATCAGAGAATTCATCATGGTCACTCAACCCCATTGCAGCATTAGATGTATTTGGATGTTTGCCCCCTCTTTTCACTACCGGACGTACTCCGATAGATTCAGCTAGTCCTAGTGGATTAATCTTAACTAATCTATATTGAATGCCTTCAAGGGTGTTGATTCTTTTTAACTTGTCCTACAAAATCCCTTTGTATTAATAATTGCAACTCATGAAAGCATGTTCCGAGTTTAGGTTAGACAATAACGTGTTAATAGCATTAACAAACTTTATACCTCATGTGCATTTTGTAATTCTTTCAAAGTCTCCATCTTTGCATTCAAAAGTTTCTCAATGTCTGCCATCCTTGCATGTATGCCCTGCATTCATGAATTGATACTTTTCATTTCTTTTTGTAGGTGTTTCAATACCAATACTTAATCTAAGACCCTCAACTGAATAGCATCCAGTATCTTAATGCTAATATCTTTGTGAATACCAGTTGGTGATTCAATAAGAGCAAGCCTTGCATCAAGATCTTGAAGCACCTTCAAAATTGCCTCCCCATTATTATCGGCGGTTGCCTACGAAAATTAACATAGATAAATGATTTTGTGCACCTCCCAAGTTAATTATACAATGAATGTAGCCTGCCATGAATGTGTTCTAACCTTTGTTAATGCAACATTTGAGCTCAACATATATATACAATCGATTTTTTCTTTCTTCACAAATGTTATGTATCTTGGTTGGGACAAAATATTTATATATGCTATCAAGAAATTTGTATTGGCATTCCAAACTAAGGCTATGAAAGTATA
>NC_029792.2:22801633-22813500 GCF_000816755.2 Arachis ipaensis
AATATTATTACATAGGTTTAGCTATCCTTACATGATACGTTCCCATCCTAATCTTTGTACACAACAACAAATAAGGCTTTTCGCAACGGTCGAAAACCGTTGCTATAAATCAGAAAACCTTTCCTAAAACTTTAGGCAACGGTTTAGTAACGGTTTTTTACCTAAGGCAACAGAAACAAAAAAACCGTTGCCATAGTGACTGGTATAGACAACGGTTTAAAACCGTTACTATATAGACAACGGTTTAGAACCGTTACTATATAGACAGCGGTTTAGAACCGTTGTCTTTGATAAAGTCAACGTTTAATACCATAGTTGAATAGGCAACGGTTTTAAACTGCTGTAGTTTTGTTTTTCACAAAGACAACGGTTTTAAGTTGTTGTCTTTGTTTTTTTGCAACGGTTTTAATACCATTGTCATTGTGTGTCTGCCTTTGGCAACGGTTTTAACACCATTGTCTTTGGTAACTTTTGGCAACGGTTTTTGTAATTATTTAATTATTTATTTACAACAATTTTCTCATGTTGTAATGAAATTAGTTTCAACTATTTTTTTAATTTAGTGTCAATAAATGATCATAACTATTTGAATCAAATTACTAAAAAAAACTAATTGAACATTTACCATCAAATATGATATATAAAGTATTATGTAAAATCCATAATCTCACATTACATCATCATTGCAAAATACCATAATACTAGCCTAAGTCATAATTACTTCTAATTGTATCATCATCATTTTTTAAAATACCATAATATTAGCCTAAATCATAACAACCTGGAACTATATCATCTAAATTTGTAAAAAATACAATAACAAAAGAGAGTTGAAAAAGCTAAGTAGCAAGTAGGTTTATCATCATCATATCCACAAGTTCATGACTTTTACTCTCTAACATTTGCACTTCAAAATTTGTGACCTTAATTAACTTCAATTTCTCCTTCAGCATGGTTTTCCTGTGAACAAAACAAAAAATAGTAAATAAAATATAAAATTACACATTTCTAATACTAATAATGTTTACTAAGAAAATATTTGAGAGAGAAGATAGCACACCACATTTTCTCCATAAATAATAATTGTTAAATTATTTAAACATTAGAAAATTATTTCTTAATAAAAAAATTGATGTAATGGTTATAAAATCGTTCTTTAAAATAGTCAAAGAGAACTGTTTTATTTTGTTGCTATAACATAGTGAAAAATTGAACTTCAACAGCAAAATCGTAAAAACCGTTCTCTAAAATAATCTAATAGAACGATTTTAAAGTGTTACAATATTGCCAACGGTTTTTATGCGTATCCTTTATACAAATATTTAAACAACAATAAAAAAATGTTGCCTAAAAACAAATCATTGTAACAATTATAAAACCGTTCTTTAAAATAGTCAAAGAGAACGGTTTTATTTTGTTGTTATAATGTAGTAAAAAAGTAAACTTCAGCAGCAACACTTTAAAAAATCGTTGTCTAAAACCATCTAAGAGAACGGTTTTAAGGCGTTATAAATTTTGGCGTTGCTAAAGCCCATATTTGTGGTAGTGGTATAAAGGTTAAGGCTCCCAAGATTTTCGCCCAAATGAACCATATTAGCAACCTAGAACAACTTTTGGATTGATCTCCTTTTATCCTTATATAGCTTTTTCACTCCAGCATGCCATGCAGGATCTAAACATTGATAATTATTAGTGAAATCAAGTTCTCCATTGGAATACTCATAGCCTTGTGTAAAAAAGATTAGTAGCATTGCAGAATATCTTTCTCAATAAGTGATTATTTGTCTCTCCTAAAAATTTTCTTCATGCGACATAACACTAGTTTTCCATTTTATTGCATACAAGAACTAGCCTATATATCGTTTGTCTATCTTGGTAATATTTAAAAAGTTAAGAGATTCAAAAAGTCAATTTATGTTTATAATACAGTATTATCCAAAAATAGGCCTGCTCTTTACAGGCAATTATTTAAACCAAAAAGAAAAAAAAAACACTAAACCCGATTTCATTTTAATAAAATTGAATCACTCCACGTATGCCAATGCAATAGACATTCAAGAGAAGGAGAAAACACTTACTCACCACTTTAGCCAAATAATAGTTCATTGGTTAAATTGGTCCACCGATGAAACCTTACTCCATAACCTCTATAAAATCTCACGTTGTGCTCTCAGTTCTTGTGTACTACTGAAAGCTCTCAAAAAAGAAAGGCATCCCCTGCTGAGATAACAATATTGAACTTGATTGATGAAGAGGAGGTTTTTGCCATGGCTGAAGTTCATGCGGTGTAAGTTCGTCAAATAAGTACTTTTTGTCTCAATAAAGGTCATGCTCAAATACACCCATGTTGTTAATCGTCCATTATTGTGTGTTATTATTTTTACGTGCAGGCCTAAAGACATTGGTCTTACAATCCTCTCCGTGCAGCAGGTGGAAGGAATCACTGACACCACTAAGTCAGAATAGGTATTAATATATTCCATTAACTACTTCTAAAAATTATTTAAACATTTCTTTGTTTTCAGAACTTAGATTTGTTACATAACATTCGGTCATTCTAACACTTATTGGTTTATTCATCCTTTGTTAGCATGTCCTTTCCATGCCTTCTCCTCCATTGCCTAATGTTGATAATATGCCCATCATTGCGAAGCTGTTGAAGCTTTATAAGGTCCAAATTTAACTACATTCAATTGAGATTTGTGATTTAACCAAGAAGTTTTTTTATCTGTTGAATTATGTAATCTAACTATCTTTTTTTATTCTCATGCAGGACCACGATGCAAAGATTAGCATCTTCACTACAAATTTTTTCATGCTCGATGATGTGTTTGCATCTTGCAAGATGTGAAGCCGAAGAAGGAAAACGAGGCTATCAATCTAGTGGACTCCCAAGAACATACCTCACCTTTATATTATGTTCCTTCTGGGATCAAGTTAAACTGCCCAGTTGCACCTGATAGTCCAACAACTGAGGAGCAGGACAACACTAATCATGTTAGGCCAAGGCCACGATTATTCACTTCCCCACCAACTCAAACACAAAATAGAAGGAGCACAAAGAGAAAAACTGGGTGGAGCACGTCAAGAGTTGCTAGCGGAAGAAACCTTCCAAGAGTAAGTAGCAAATGACCCTGTTTTTAATCAAAATTTAACATAGCAAATCATATATATGTATATAAAACTATATCTAGGTTTAGATAGAGATAGATAAACAATGTTGAAGTCCTACAATAGTTTATGGCTCATGTTTATTAACCAGATTGGCTGTAACATGTTCAAACCCACTGCCAATATGGACTTTAACAACACTCAACGCACCATTTTTTCATATATATTCACTGAATATCTATCTAATGGGTAAGTTATACTACTTTTTTTTAATTATTATAGATGAGTAAATTATTATAAGGTATTCAATACCTAGTGTAAACTTGGTTCACTCCTCCGCAAGGAAACATTGGTGAAAATGGGTGAGCAATTTGCCACTATGAGAGATCTACATACTCTTATTCCAGGCAATAAGATTGCTGAAAAGGTTGCTACTTAAGACCCTTCTCTTATCACATTTGTGACTCCTTATATTGTAGTTTATTTTAATATTACCAACTAGAGGTGTACTCACCTATCGAAGCTTGGTTTGCTGAATATTTTCGTTAGCCTTATAAACATATTTCAAGAGTTGTTATAAGACATGAAAAAAAAAGAAGAAAATTTTTTTATTAATATATCTGTCAACTTAATAAATCTTCCAAAACTAGGTGCTTGAGTTGATGACAATGAATATTGCCTTTTTACTGTTGTTCTACCCTGACCCAAGTGTGTAGTGTCTGCCTCTGTCTTTCGCGGTAAATATCAAAGCTTTTTACTTGTTTTATTTTTTTTTCAAACAAGAGTAGGTACTCAATGAGATTCATCTAATAGCATTTAAACTCATAATAGGATGATGTATTCCACCAAAAAATAATTCAAGAGCTTGAAGCAAAGTATCTCAAAAACTGGTTGAAGACTTCACACCATCTTGCTTATGTAAGCATGCCCCAAATTATGTATTTAACTATATGCTTGTATATAATGTCTTGTTTCTATTACTATTCATCATCCTGTTGATCTAATCTGTGTTTTCTTTTTTCATAGATTTATGTCCCAATTGAAGATATATGGGGCCATTGGTTTGTTATAGTCATAGGTATACACGAAGAGACGCTCTTTCGATTGGATTCTCACATTGATTTGTTCATGATAAAGGACCGTGATCAAATGATGCGAGATATGGTTAGTGACCCTTTGTTCTAATTAAACAAATTCTTTTATAGTTAGAAAAATTTAGAATGCAATAACCTGTTGGGCAAAGTTAATTCCACAAACTTTGAAAATCATAAAAAAAAGTATGAGCATTTTTTAATTTTCAGCCTAAACATAAAAAGATATATGATCAATGCTACCACATTATATAACTCTATTTTGAAGGCTAAAAAGCTTTGTAATATGGTTAACACATACTACCATAACGAGAAAACAAAGCTGGCATCAAACCTTCCGAAATGGCCGATCGTAGATGCCAAGAGAATTTCTAATTGTGTTGGCAGTGATAACTCTACTAAATGGGTCCTTTCATGGGTGAAACTCGAGGATGAGTTCAAGATCAACATGTCCAGTGTGGTGAGTATATAATTAACCTTGTGAATACCATTTAGGTGTCTAACAAAATAAACTGTTATTTGATATGTTATTAATTCCTCACATATATCATTAATTGAGACATGGTTAAGAAATATAAATTTAGATATATTTCACAAGAATTATTAGTCTTATTGAACTCTTGCATAGATAAAATAATATGCTTATCCATTGTTACTGATTCATGTCAGTTGGATGATGCTGTTGTGAGGGCAAAAGCAACAATCTCTTTAGTGACTTTCCCATTCAACATATTGAAGAAGCACATTTTTTTATGATGTTATGTCATGGCAAGCACGCCAGGCATACCAAGCACCACACCAAGAATCCTAGGATCAATTTGAAAGTGTCAAAGAATGTTGTTGTCCACTTTATTGTAGCACTATTTTCATCCTTTTGTGTGTCCTTTCCAACAACAGTGCTCTTGTTGAATAGTGTTGTAACCTAGGCAAAAATTTTATTTTTTATTGTTAATGTTTTTATCTTGATCTAACCATCCACTCTTATTATGTGGCTAGTGAAAAATTGTTAGGTCTTTTAATTCTCTACCTTTTGTGATGGGTGTGGACTTTGTTTTGGTTGTTTTTTGAAATGTCTATTGTTGTTTACAATATTTTGTGATATCTATTACATTTGCTCATGCTATTTATTTGTTAATCATTATCTCTGAACGAAGTCCTTTATTTATTGTTGAATGGTAGAAATTATCTTTGGTTAGAACTTATACGATGGTTAGAAGAAATCAGCCACAACATTAACCATTACAATGAAAACCTTAGCAAAGAAGAAAAAGCAAGCCCAATTGCACACCGTTGCATCTGCAATTTTCCTCATGTATTCACATTCCTCTGAAATGTATGTCAGATCATAGTTGTTAACTGTTTATGTGTTATCAATAGATTATTATGCAGCCTGTTATTTTTGCAGCTCCTTTCGTTTCGGACAAGTTGTCTTGTTATGTTTTAAGCCTTTATAAATGGTACAGTGTTTTAAACCCCTGCTACATTTATGACCAGATTGACCCTTGGTCTTGCACACAGGTGGGTCTCCTGGAGCACATGATGTAGATCCATGGATATTTGATGTAGTATTTGTTATTGTCGTTGCATCATGACCTGCATCCTCAGCATCCCCTGCTTTTAGTATTTCTATTGCCCAATCATGAGCAACAACAAATCTTGCATCATTCTCTATGCCTCTGGCAGAAACCTCCCTAAACCAATCCATAAGGCATCCATGGCAACTAACTCGAAGGGAATCCTAATCTGTAGAAAATGAATTATACATCCCTTCTTTCGCATCCTTTCTCCACCGGCGCAGCACAAGTGATTCAGGCAATTTTGGTATGTGACGATGAACGAGAACTCTCACTATATGATCGCATGGTATGCCTAGAGATTCCATTCTCATGCACGAGCACCTGAAAAGTAATGGATCATCAGAAAACAAAATCTCCCGATAACATTGTACAATAAGATACCTAGCTACCACATAAATAGTACA
This sequence comes from Arachis ipaensis, assembly GCF_000816755.2. Taxonomy (NCBI): domain Eukaryota; kingdom Viridiplantae; phylum Streptophyta; class Magnoliopsida; order Fabales; family Fabaceae; genus Arachis; species Arachis ipaensis. Next base: position 22,807,817 of record NC_029792.2, read on the forward strand.
AGAAGGTGTCTCTCTTATTGAAACAACCATCAGTGAAGCTGCCTTTGTAGCAATGGTCTGAATAGTAAGAATACCTCAAGTGAAAAAATCTATGTTGCAGACTTCTCCAATGGTTCAAATGTCTGTATAACAGGCATTCCTTTGATGGACTTAAAGTCAGCCTGGTGTTCCCTAAAACGCATATGCTCGACACAGCAATGAAAGTGATGAACAAATTCAGACAAGGTGAACCTCGAGGTAACATACTTCGAGATAACCGAATGGAAGTTCTCGCACTTAGAAGTTGTACAAAAACCTGCAAAAAACTTCCCTCGTATCAATGCGGTTGCCTATGAATGTCTCTTCTCATATGCCTCTCGCACCACAATTTGTCCTCAATTCCAAACTCTTTCACCATCTCTTCCCATTTTTTTATGAAAAACACTGACCTCATAGTCATCCAAAATTAGCTTCTTAAATTGAGAGGTGAACAAGGGATTGGCTATATTATTGGTGGAATTTCTAAGAAGGTGCCAAGCACACAGCTTATGATGGGCTTTAGGGAACATTGTTGCAATGGCATTCTTCATAGCCAAGTCACCGTCTGTTATAACAAAAATTGAATTTTTTCCATCCATTGCCTCCAAAAGTTACTCTAAAATCCAAGTGTATATAAGTTCACCCTCAACACAGATTATGCCAAAACCAAAGACAATCGACTGGTTGTTATGGTTTACTCCGAAAAATACAACAATAGGGCAATAGTAGCGGTTCTTTTTATATGTTGCATCAAATGCAATAACATCTCCGAAAATCTTGTATTTTTTCCTACCCCGCCCTTGGTTTTTATTGTCCTTCAAGTGCCTATAGAAAAGATTTGAGTCATTCTTCTTCATTTTTTCAAACATAGCAAGAATTGTCGCAGCATCACCAAGACTTTGGTGCCTTTGCTTTGAAATTTTATTGTGGATGTCTCGTAACTTTTACCTAACATTTTCATAACCTTTTGACTGACTTGTTAGTAGCCCAAAAATTTTAGAAGGTCCTAAACTGCCATCCCTAAAGTTGTTGATTTGAGCTATATCTACATCAGGAACTTTCCAATGGTCACGCAACATTCTAGTCATCCGAGGATCAAGACATTTGTGGGTATGTCAATCACAAAAATAGGTAATAACCCATCTAAAACTATCAACATGGAATTGTAACTGCACACGAGTGTTGCAGCCACATGTTTATAGTCGTGGCTCTTGCTTGTGATTCTCTCTACTATAATATCTTTTCTCTCTTATTCCTTCTCTATAACAAACAAACGTTTTTATCACAAATTGGCTGCTCTTCAACCGTCTACTTTTGATTTTTCTTGCATAAAAACCCTGAGACTTTGCATATTTGTTATAAAACTCGAGAGTCAAATCCAAATCACAGAATGTGTGCTTCACAAAATCATGTATTGTCAAGTTATCGAAACCAATGTCCAGGATTCGCTGCTTCAACATAATACACATGCGTTCATCTAAAATTACTTCTTGCTCTAATACGGTTGCATCTACAGAATCATCTTGTATAGAAATTTTCTTTTTCATCGAATCGGGTTCATTTTCATAGAGATCATCAGTATATGTATCTGAGCCTTCAATGACTTCATTCAAAAAAGATTCTTGCTCTTCAATCTGCTCAATGTCATACACTATTTCGTTGCACACATTTTCTTCTACTGCATATTCATCCTTGTCTTCAAACTCATAATCTCCTTTGTCAATATTGCCATCTTCAAAAATTACATCATCCCAAAATAAAACCTCCTCATCTTTTTTATCATTGAGATTTTCACTACTATCCATATATAATGTACAAAGTATAAAAAACCTAATAACAAATAAGGGGCATATCATTAGAGCTTGAAAATGATGGTTGACACCGAGAATATTCAGCACAAATAAGTCCATTAGCATTAAAGTACAATAAAGACGGAAAAAATAATAATCCTCTAATCTAAATAAAAGTTTCAATTGCAAATAGCGCTTCATGGTTACAAGAGAAGCAACATCAAATTAAATATATCACAAAATATTATTTTTTAAAAAAATAAAAAATATTAGCATCTAAAGTTCAAGGAATAACCATGACAGAGAATATTTTTGCATTTTTTTCTTTTCTTTTGTCGGAAAAAAAATAAAAAATTATCCATAAAATAAAATGAGCAACTTATATACACAAAAATTCACAAAAGGGAACACAAAGTTCACCTGCTTTATTTTGGTTAGATTCAACATGATAATCAATAAAACCATATCCTGAGAGAAAAATTAGGAACATCTCCTTGTGCGTGCAAAAAAATTAGAGAAGAATTAGAAAATATGTGATAAAAGAAAAGTACCTACCTTAATTCGTCAGGTTTCTCTTCACCGGTGTCATATCAGCATCGACCGCTACTACCTAGGGTAGAAGTCGCCTCAGATGGAAGAGTGGGGTGATGGCTCTCATATTTGGGTATAATCAAGGAAATTGAGATACCCTAACATCCAAAGCCTCGTTTGCATTCATAGAATAATAAAATTAAGAAAAAAATTGTTCATTTTTGGATTGGGGACAAAGATGAGGACAACATATGTTATTGTTTTTGACGTCGTGAGTGATTTGGATGCAATTAACTTATTTAATTGAGTTTGGGGTTTAAAAATAATTTTAAAAAATATTGTTGTTCATTGATAAATATAAGAAAATAAATTAGAGGACGTACACTAAGATGGAAAAGGCCCGCCAATATGCCTAATGTCCCTGCTGCAACATCATTAGAGACTATTCTCCTCGGAACAAAAGGATCAAAACCTTCTACACCCCATGCAGAATTTACGGATTGAATCCTTTTGGTTAGGTCATAAGAATCGGTCACCCGTGTAACACCCTAATACTTTTAAATTGGGTTAAGTCTTATTTAGATTATATTGGTTGTTGATATTCAAAACCTTGTGAAATTTTTAAAACAATATGAAATCTTTATATAAAATAATTTATATGTGAAAAAATATTGAATAACTAGTTTTTATTAGAATGGTTACTAGTTGAAAAATATAAGTGGACCTGGAGATACTAACATGAAAAACGGGCATGCTAAACTATGAAGGCACAACAATGACAAGCTTTACTCATACCAAATAATCATAAAAAAGAAACATCATAGTCACAATTGCAATCACTCAATAAATGTAAAACAAGACACACAGAAAATCCTAATTCTCTTCATTTGTGTAACTATGACTAAAACCATCGCCTATTCTTCCTCCTTAATATGAGTTTGGATAAGCGCTTAACGTTTCGTATCTACATCCTTGATATCTTGCTCCTAATAGTGTACTTGTCTTTTCACCTCAATCGAGTAGTGTATTGCTTTGTACTGCATCGTTCCTAAAGATGGTACAGAGAGAGGCTCGAGAAACAAAAGTTTCTCAGTAGTTTATCTATATGGTTTCATCGTATCCATCCCCAGCCACTCTGAGTTTTAAAATAAAAACAGTGATGATACAATGTTGTTCAATTATTATTTTCAAAAATTTTTGTTAGTCGGAGTGGTGTGACTTTTAGATGCTTCTCATTTACTTATGTTATGACATGTGTGACGCATACAAAATGCCTATAGCTTTAAAACATATAAAATGCAAAATCATAAACCTTGGTTTGATGTTCTCATAGGCCATAAAGCTAGGCAAAATAAATAATAAATAAGAGAAGAATAGTAACATTGGCATAGATAAGTCAAACAGAATAGATTTGAATAAACTAAAGATCTTAGACAATATCATACATCAAACAAAAAGGAACTTTAGATAGAAGAAGGATCTTTGAATGAAATAATAAACATAATCATAAATCAAAAAAGGATCAAAGAAGAACACTCATGATCACACTTTTCATTGTACTTTTCATTACTTTTTCTTGTAACTTTTATGAAAGGTATTGAGTTCAAACCAGTATAAAACGTGGGAGTCCCCTTTCCTTACTAAAGGTTCTTATCCTAAACGTTTTGGCGATCACCTTCCCTTACCGAAGGATCATATCGATATCTTGTCTTTGGTCACCTTCCCTTACCGAAGGATCATTCTCTCAGTTCAATTTACAATCAAGGTTATTTAGACATATACAAGAAGGGAGTTATGTCAATAAAGATATATTATTATATAAAATTTATGGGAGTCCCCTTCCCTTACCGAAGGTTCCCAAAAGTTTGCCGATCACCTTCCCTTACCAAAGAATCATCTCGATTTGATCACCTTCCTTTATCGAATGATCATTTCGATTATCTTGTCTTTGGGGGTCACCTTTCCTTACCGAATGATCATTCCCTCAGTTCTTTAATGCACATAAGATTGTTATTATAATGCATAATGCGTATGAAGAAAAGAGACATTATATCATGACATGCAATGCTAACATCTATATCCAAAAATATTTAAGATATGACATAAAAATTAGCATAAAACCTCCTACCTCGAGTGAAGTTCCTATATGTATTCCGATGCAAATAGATGCAATTTGTTAGCGAAGAGAAACTTGTTCCATGACTAGACTTTATGTATGTTTTGATGTAGGTATAAATCCTTGACTGGATAGAAAGAATTTCCATATTCCGTAGTTCGCATAATTCGAAATGATATCTTCTTGAACAATATATGAGTGGACTTTGTGAATATTTTGGCTAGAATATTTTGCATAGAAAAAAGGGAATAGAATGGGAATGGAAGAACTAAAATAGCTCTTGGATATGTACAGATTGTGTTAGGAGAATCTAATTCACGTTTATCTGAAAACTTCAATCTGAATTGTCACTTTGCAAGTCCTATAACGTTTTCTACATTTGAAATTTGGAAATAGATATTAAACACAAATTTATAGATAATTGAGTTAGATTTAAAACGAATCTTAAACGAAGTCAATCGATAACCACAGCTTGAGATATTCTCGAAATACTGTTAGTATATCAGGCTGGCTGATAAGAACGCGATTTTCTACTATAGACTTGTAACATATTTATCTATCTAATTTAATTTGAATTTTATTTTGTCCAGAACTTAAGGAATAAAGCTAGTTTTCTTATCTTTTCATGTAACTAAATATCATTCAAATCCAATAAATATAGAATTAATTATGACTATCTCTTAAAAGGTTGTTTATTGTCGGTTAGAGATTTACTACCATTAGTACTTTCATATATTTGAATTTTAAATTAGATATGTTAGTTTTTCAAATGTATTATTTCTTAATTTTTTATTTTGAATTTAAATCTTAAATATTATCATTTTAATTAATTAATTAGTTATTGAATAATGATTTAATTCAAAAAGTTGGGATATTACAATCTGTATTCCAGGACTATATAATCCTGTTATATGAAATATGCCAAAACCAAAACAAGCCATTCCCAAAAGAAATAAACAAATTTCAAAAATTTTTGACAAATCCAAAGAGGATTTACTTGTACATTCATCACAAAAGATTTCTAAAACCCAATAGATCCAATACCAGATAGCGGTTAAAAAGCACAAGCCCAAAAATATAATATGTGCTCTAGCCAAATTTTCATAACACCTAACTGCCCCACAATATTTGTGAAGTTGAATATATCTAAGTTATTAAAAAAGATATATATATATATATATATATTTGTATGTAAAAGTTAAAATTTTAGATAATATTTATTGTGTAAA
>NC_029792.2:22814184-22816054 GCF_000816755.2 Arachis ipaensis
ATAAAAAAATTAATTGAATTTTTTTTCAAATGACATGAGTTGAAAAAAAATTATTAGCTTAATTTTTTATTAATATTAGCTTAAATTTATTGGTTTATAATTTTTTTTTCAATTGTTATTATAGGAAGAGAAAGTGTGCATTCAAAAAAGTCTAAAGACAACAAAAAAAAATCATTCCAGGTCTAACATTATCTTCAATAATTAATTAGCATAAATATAATTAACTTACTTGATCAATACATTACTTTTACATGTCACAGAGGACAAAGTATAGTAGTACATTATATATCACTTATAATATGTCAGAACTTCTCTCTCTGTCTAAATTAATAAATTATTAAATAAAATATTGTCTTAAAATAAAAATAAATATTGTCCAACATCTAATTAAACATTATCTAAATTTTTAATCAATCAAATATTATTCAAATTATAATTTAAATAAACAAATATTTTAAATACAAATTTGTGACTTGTGAGTTTGTAGATATAGGAATGGGTAGGGAAACTGGTGGGAGTGAATTATGTTTATGAATAGAATTATTTGTGCCAGGTTGGATAGTTGAGTTTATCAGTTTAGATCATTTTGAGTTAGGCCTTAAAAAATAAAATAATAGAGCTATTTGGATGAGTATTTTTATTTTTTTTTAACAAGAGAGTTCAACATAATAAGTGGAGCAAGAACAACAACAAACAAATAGAAAAGTTAAAAAAAAATTATAAAAAAATTCATCAACTATTTTTTATACTCCTCCTTCTTACAGTGTACTCCTGATTTTGTACTCCTAATTTTGTACTCGTGAAAACATCTTCAACCACTCAAATCTTACTAAAACTCTGTCAATCCAATTGCAAGATCCCTAAGCGAAGGTCCACCAGTTGCATATCTTCTTTTATCAATTCTTACTAAAACTCTGTTAATCTGACAGCATCCTTTCTCTCCTCTCTTGCACAATCTCGTTGAAGTCTCTCATAAAAACTGATATAATTTTGCAATATAACTCAATTTCTCCTATACAGCAAATTTCTCTTCTCTTGTATGAACTCCATACACCAAAGAAAACATAATTGAAATTATTTTTAGTAAGACCCCTTTAACACATAACCAAAACTCCCCTTTATGACAACGACTCATTGTAATCATTATTTCATCCCAAATTAGCAGTAAACCACTTGAAGCACCTCCGACTCAACATATTCTCATCCCGCACCATCACTCTCCCAAATTTTTATTACATCAAATTTTATCACTATCCGCCACTTAATTTTAAACATTTCTTAAAATTTTTTATCATTTATTAATTCTCTATCGTTCTAAGAACAAATTATTTTAGACAAACTTAAAAACCTAGTCTAATGACCTATCATTTTTGACAAGTTGAGTCGATTTGACAAACTTTACAATTTGTCATCACTATTCTTCAACTACTATCTTTCTAAACATTTGTCACACTTAACTTTTGACAACACACACATTTTTTCCCCTTCTACATACACCATAGAGTTTGCCGTTCAATAAATGCGACCATGATGATAGGTATTCCTTGAATGTTAAGACTTGACCACACCCCGCAACAATAATGACAACGCATATATGAACGTACCTACGTAGGATTAGAAACAAGTGGAGTAAGAGCATGGAGACATTATTAATTTCATTGATTAAAGAATCCTTGTCAGTATTCTATTTAAGTCTATACAACCCTCCATAGGCCACCTGGAGTAGCTTAGCTTGCTAGTATTTTCTAGGTTTTAAAATAATTGTCGTTTAAATCTTTTGATATATTAAAAAATAATATTTTTAAAATAATTTTAAACTTAAATATATTAATTTTTTAATTATTAAAAAGCAAAAATAATTATTTTATAA
>NC_029792.2:22816090-22818560 GCF_000816755.2 Arachis ipaensis
TTTTTGCTTATATTTACTTTATATTTAACTAATATTATTCAACTCTTATTTTTTAGTTAACAGTATCGACCCTATAATAATATTATTACCCTAGACAATGTTTGAACAAAAACTTTCTTACTCTCATTAACTTTTGTATTTATTATCGAAGGTCACGTAAACATCTGAAGTGAAATTATTAATGAATGATCTCAGAATTTATAACTTAGTTTCCATGTAAACAAGTTGATGAGTCTTACAAAACTAATCAAAGGATGACATATTTTCTCACTTTAGAGATAATGTAAACCTCCTTCACAAGCTTGACACGGATAAAAATGAAGTCTGATCAGTCTCTTATAACGCGGCCTACATAGCTGTATAAATCCGTATAAAAGTAAATAAAATAAACGTGTTTTATTAAGTATTGATTATATATAGGAGATAAATGCAGATCAGATTGAATATTATCAAAATTTCTATCCGATTTGCATTAAAATGATTGGATCAGATCAGATCCAATAATATCCACAATTTTTTAGTTTGAATCTGTCCGCACATTTGCGGATAAAATTGAATCGGATCTCGAATATATATATTCATAAAACACATAAATATTTTAAAAATTTTATTCTTATTAAAAAATATCAATAAAATACTATTTTTTTACTCTTTTAAACATGTTTATTCTTAAAATATTATTAAACATACTTTTCTTAAACAATAAAAATAAAATAATATAATATGTATGATAATTATTAGTTGAAATAAAGCATAAAAAGAATATTTATTTATTTCTCCGGATCCGCGGATATGTAGATTGGATATGTGGATACCTACCTAAAATCCACAATCTAATCCTATTAGTGTGCGAATCTGATCCGATCCGATCCGATAACATTGCGGATTGGATCAATATCCGCAATATTTGGAACAGATTTGGATAAACATCGTAGATATGCTTATCAGATCTGATCCATGAACACTCTTAGTTCCCATTTGAAGTTAATTGTGCATAGAAATATCGCAAAAGCATGTTTTTGGACAAATCTCCTCCAACATCAAAACAAAAGAAACTACGCCTTCTTCCTTGCTTGCTATTCTCTTCTTTTCTGACACCGATCTGAAATTGATCCTTAGAGCGTTTTATTTTTATTCGTAAATTAAAAGCACCGATGTGTTTTTTAGGTAAGACATCATTGCTATCTTATTTTTGCTCAAATTATAATTCACTAATAAATCAAGTTAAGTACCTTCTGAAAAAAGCATTAGTTAGGTAGAACTTAGGAGTTAGGTAGTAACTCTGTAGCCCTCTCTTACAAGTTCAAATTATTAGATCCAAATACAATTCGCATACATCAAATCAAAATGTTACTGGTTTGTAATTACAACTCTTTCTTATTCACTTCAAATGCTTAATCCTTCAATGAATTTGTTCAAGTGGAGAGTGAATTTAGGTATTTTGTTTTCTCTATTAACCAAAAAGTTAAATTCGTAATTTTATTAATATTTGCACATATTCTCTTAGTTTTCATCTCATCTTTTAGAAGAAAATTTTTTTATGGATCCAACATTTTTTTTCTTTTCACTTTGTTTTCTCTCCTCATCCAAAAAACACAAAAAATATTTTTTCATCGTCTTTCTTTCTTAACATTTTCTTTTCCTTCATATAGCAAATAGAAATATCATATCCAATAAAAATATACATGTGTTCATACACTAGTCCAATAATAAAACCAGGTCCAAAATAAACAAGCACAACACATAAAAAAAGGTCTAAAAATTTTTTCTTCGTCAATCCGACCTACACAGAGAATGGATCTATTGGTCGTACATCCGACCTACATTCAAAATCTTAACTGCACCTACAAATCTACCCAACAATTCAAATATGAGATCTTAACAACCCCTAAATAAAAAGAGATGTAACTACCCACCATTATAGGTGGATAAGTTACTAAAAGATAACAATTCTATCTTTCTTATTGTATAAATACCTCATCAAACTCAAGTATTTCTCGATTCCAATATACTTAAACATGCTTAAAATTCTTGCTAACTTAAGTATCAGAGTCCCTTGCAGATACCACTCCCCATTCTTACTCGATAACCTTAGACAGCTTCGCCCCATTGGAGAAGATGTCGACACCACTACCAAAAGGCATCTGGACCAATATGCTTCCCTATGTGTCACTTGGCCAGTGGTCATCGGTCACCAAATCCCTCGTTCAAGTGGCACAACTCCTTATCTCACACAGCCATCATGCGACTATCGTTACAAGACCATCCACGTCAGCATCCACACCCTCCACTTTTCTTCCGACCAAGTAGGTCTCCACTATACATGTTTATGCAAAATTTTATTAAAAAAAAAATAAATATACCAAAAATACTGATATTCTAGTTATTTTAGTAATTGATTTTAATTTATATATTACATATATTTTTTTATAATCAAGATTAATAACTAAAATTATTAGAATACCCATAT
>NC_029792.2:22820097-22851001 GCF_000816755.2 Arachis ipaensis
TGCAGATCCGTGGATACCCACATAAAATCCGAAATCTGATCCTATTACTGTGCGGATCGGATCGATATCTGCAAGTTTCAAATTGAATTCGGATAAATATTGCGGATCGGATCCGATCCATGAACACTCCACACGAATATGTAGTCTTAATGAATATATTCTAAAATTCAGATAACAAACACGGGGTCCATAGAAGAAATGCAGAAACTACTTAATGCTGGGTTCATCAAAGAAATCAAATTCACAAATTGACTGCAAATGTAGTCATGGTTAAAAAACACAATGACAAATGGAGGACATGCGTGGATTTCACTGACCTCAACAAAGCTTGTCAAAAAATGAATATTCTTTACTTTGTATTGATAAATCAGTAGACAGTTCATCTAGTTTTCAATCTTTAAATTTTATGGATACTTATTATGGTTATAACCAAATATTCATGTATTTGGCAGATCAAGAATGCTTTTATTACTGATTATGAGAATTTCTGTTATAAGGTTATGCTGTTTGGGTCTAAAAATGCAGGTACTGCATATCCAAGACTCATAGACAAGATCTTTGCCAATCAGATCGGACGAAACGTAGAAATATTTGTAGATGATATGGTTGTAACCACACAAACGACCTAGTAGAAATTTTTCAACAACTCAAAAACTATAACATGAAATGGAATCTAGAGAAGTGCGCATTTGGAGTACATGGTGAAAAATTTTTAGGATTCATACTGACTTTCTGTAGTATAGAAGTCAACCCAAAAAAATACAAAGCAATAATATTAGACATGAGGAGTCCACAGTTAATAAAAAAAGTCCAACAACTAATTGGTCGGTTAGCCGCACTGTCACGCTTCTTACCTCAGATAGCCCACTGTTCCTATAATTTCTTCAAAATCCTGAGGAAGCAGAAACAATGTACTTGGACAAAGGCATGTGAGAATTCCTTTTCCAAACTAAAGACCATATATACTATCCTCACTTCCCTTATACTAAAAATCGGAACATGGTAATCCTTTAGACCTGTATTTATCTGTTACTGGTTATGTTGTTAGCTCTGTCTTGGTTATAAAAATAGAAAAATATAGTCAGTATATTCCGTTAAAAAATCGCTTCAAAATACTGCGCTCAGATACCCAAAGCTAGATAAGCTAGCTCTAGCGCTAACAACAACAGCCAGACATTTAAGTCATTACTTCCAAAGTTTTATCAACATAGTCCAAACAAAATAACCATTAAGACAATTTCTAACAAGACCAGAGCTTGTTGGAAGACTAATAAAGTGGTCAATTGAACTTTCGGAGTATGCCATTCAATATCAAGCACGTGGTGCCATAAATTTCAAACACCGGCAGACTTCATAGCTGAGCTAACAACACATGATCCGACCCTAACCGATGCAACATAGACGCTATATGTTGATAGAGCTTCAAACATGCAAGGTTCTGAAGCTGGGGTATTACCTTCAATGCCAACAACAATCGCGTAAAATACAAAGCACTCATACCTTGCTTAAAATTAGCTCGAAGTCTTACTATCAGTTACTTGACTGTTAAATACGACTCTATCTTACTGGTACAACAGGTAACAGGTAACGGCTACTGTCAGGGATCGATCACCCTAAGGCCAAAACACGGATATCTACAAAGTTAAACAAGTATCTAAAATGACCCACCAATAGGCCAACTATTTATACGCACCAAACGGCCCACCAAAAAGACCACAAAAGCATTCATAAAAACCGAGAAAAAGAGCATAAATGACTTCAAAATAAAAAAGAAAAACAGTAGCGGCCGAAAAATCGGCTTACAAACCAAATAAGTATATGTGATGCCAAAAACGGCTTACAAAATGAGAAAAGATTACAAATAATCACTCCAGGTCCAAGATTTGACCATCCTTAACGGTTCGAAATGGACCCTGTTGAGTTAAGAAATTAACTAAATTGATCAGTGATGACAAACATTATTTTTGGGCAAAATAAATAATTAGTGTTGAGTGTTAATAATAATATGTTGCTAATTATTTATCAATTGTTGCAGGCCAAAATTCAGTCAAGCAGCCCAAATAGAATGAAAATAAAAACATCAAGGATAATGGGCTGGTTAATCAAGTAGAGCCCAAAAGAAACAAAGAAAGGAACCAACGGGACAAGCAAATCAAACCCGATCCAAGCCCGTGTCCACCAATCCAAGTTGATCCCACCAAGCTTCTCGTACAAGATTGAAGTCTTCACTCTCTCTCATTGCTTCCAAAGCAACGTTCCTTTCTTCTCTGTCTCAGTTAAATCACTGAACTCAGAAAAAGTAAGAAAGAGAACTTAGTCCCTATGAAAGAAGAAGGAAAGAGAAGGTTAAGCAAAGAGGGGTAAGGTCTAATCAACCATTTCAAGCCATATCAAGAAAAGATCAAAGGATTAAAGGTAACCCATTTCCTTTTACATGCAACACACTTTCTTCTCTTCATCTTCAACTCTCTGTATCTCCGTTTTGAGCTATATGGAAAAGAGGATTTATGTTCCTCTCTGCTATAAATTCACGGTCTCAAACATGTCTTGGGGACTAAGTTGGTTTTCAAGGGCTCAGATCAAGTTGACAATTGGAAGACTCTTGTAGTTGCTGCTTTATGGCTTTCGGTCAAGATGGGGAAGTCAGAAGCAAAGTTTCTACTCTAAGGTTTAATGAGAAAAAGTGAATCTGCGGGTTGGTGAAGCTCAAGGCTCAAGGTGTTGACTTTGGAAGAAGAACCCAGCAACATACAAGGAGATAAAAGAAGACTTTCTGCTCATTCAGAAGTAAGGAGAGAAAACCAGTAAATCAGAGGTGTATGTTCTGAGAAGAGCTCTTTGAAGAAGTTCATCTAACTGGACAGTGTTTCCTAATCAAAGGTGCATTCCGCCAGTATGAAGAACTGAATCAGAGGCTTGTTAATCTGATTTTTCGCATAGCACAGAGGCTGTTGATGAAGTCAATCTCCTTCATGTTTTACAGATTGTGATGTACTTTTCTATGTTTATCTTTCTGTAATTTCTTGTGAGAAAAGGCATTGTGAGAAAGCTCAAGTAAAAGCCATGAGTGGAAAAAGGCTGAGTGATACACTTGAGAGAAAAGCCTAAAGTTATTTTTAGATTTCTTTAGGTATGTCTGTGTCTTGTATCTTGTACATGTAAGGTATCCCTTTCTTAGTTGGGTTAGCACTAAGAGTGAATAGTTAGGTATTAGCATAGCCAATGTCAAGTTAGGTTAGAACTTGAGTGTGAAAGGATTGGGTCAATCCTGTGAAATTGGTGTATGTAATACTGTTAACTATAGTGAAAATTCTTCCATAGTTGTGGAGGAGACTGGACGTAGGTTGCATAACACAAGGCAACCAAACCAGGATACATGCTGGTGTTAGCTTCTCTCTTCTCTACTGTGTTCTGTTTTCTGATATTCATGAGACAAAAATAAATTGTCTCATAAATTTCTGCTGCTGAGTACAAACAGAATTAGAATTGAAAGTTTGTTTAAAAGGGTCATAACTGCAACTTAAAAGGAAGGCATAGATTCAACCCCCCTTCTCTAAGCCTACCACAACCTTCAATTGGTATCAGGAGCTAAGGTCTCAAGAATCAAGCTTAACCGCTTGGAGCAAAGATCCAATGGCGAACAACTTGGGCACAACCACAGTTGCCTACACCCTCACTGAAGGCCAGTCAAACAACCGGCCACCTTTCTTCAACGGAAAGAACTATGCCTACTAGAAAGAAAGAATAAGGATCTTCATCCAATCCATTGACTACAACATATGGAAGATTGTTGTGAGCGGTCCCAAGATCCCAACAAAAATAAGTGCTGATGGAGTGGTGACTCCAAAAGAAGAAGCTGAATGGAATGAAGATGATAAGAAGAAGATGGAGTTGAATGCTAAAGCAATCAATCAACCTTCTTCACTGTGCTATCAGCTTTGAAGAGTACCGGAAGGTGTCTAGATGTAACACAGCTAAAGAAATCTAGGAAAAACTCCAGGTTACATACGAAGGCACTAAACAAGTCAAAGAAACGAGGATTGATATGCTGCGAAAAGAGTACGAGATGTTTAATATGAAGGATGGAGAAAGCATTGATGAAGCGTTTGAGAGATTCTCAATCATAATCAACAACCTTGGTGCTATGGGTATAAACTATGCAGAACAAACCTTGGTGAGAAAACTCCTTAGAAGCCTCACAAAAGAATGGAAAACCACTGCCGCTGTCCTAACCGAGAGCAACAACCTAAGTCCCATAACCTATGATGAGCTGAGAGGAAAACTCTTTGCCTATGAATCCACACACACAAACACAAACTCAAAGAAAAAGGGAATAGCCCTCAAGTCACAAATAGAACCAAAAGAGAGTGAGTCTAGTGATGGTATTTCAGATGATGAGCTTTTGTTTTTTGCTAAGAGATTTAGAAGGATGATGAAGAACAAGGGCAAATACAAGGGTTCAATCTCAAAGGAGCACAAGATCAACTTGAGCAAGGTGACGTGCCATCATTGCAAGGAGGCTGGACATTTCAAGCTAAATTTTCCAAAGCTCAAAAAGGAGGACAAAGGAAAGAAGGAAAGGAAGAGAGTGCTCATGGCAGTTTGGGAGGATCTTGAGAACGACTCAAATGAAGAAGAAGAACCTGAAGGTGAAGATAAAGACTGCTTCATGGCTGGAAACAACAATCTTGATGAGGTAAATTATTATGATTTGACCATTGATGATTTATATGCTATTATTGATGATCTCACTTTAAATACCTCAAAACTGCTTGACAAGTACAATGAATGCAGATCTGAAAGAGATGTGTTAAGAGCTGAAAATGATTTTTTAAAAGAAAAAGTAAAGGAAACTGAATGTGCTTTGGACATCATTGAAGAAAACAGATTTCTAAAATCTGAACTTGAAAAATTAAAAAGAAAGCATATTGTGGATCCTTCTCATGAGTTAATTGCTGAAAATGAAAGATTAAATGATATGATTAAAAGACTGAATGGTGACTTAGCAAAATTTGCTCATGGTTCTAGTAACTTGGACAAATTACTTGCAAGTCAAAGACCTCTGTTTGAAAAATTTGGTTTAGGTTACATAGCCAAGGAAGATGTAGTTTCCAATGTTTCCTCTATAAAGTTTGTAGCTTCTTCATCAAATACAAAATCCATACCAAACAAATCTGGAATTGGATATGTTCCAACATTTGAAGAAAATGTTGATGAAGTATACACTAGTGAAACTGAGCCTTCACCAAAAACCGAACCAAGCCCATACAGGCCAGGTTTGGGATACCTTTCGAAAAATGAGGTTGTTTTAAAAAAATCACCATTTTACAACAAAACATCTTATTCGAAAAGTCCAAATGTTCAAAGAAATTCTGGTGAAAATGCTTTTGCAAAGAGGAATAATTTTAATAAAAATCAGTTTATCAAAAGAAATGCATCTCCTCCAAAAACCAGAAAATTTCAACCCTTTAATCATTTCAAGCAATATAACTCACCTCAATTTCAGTGACACACATCAGAAAATCATTGTGTTAATTGCAACAAATTTGGTCACTCATATGCACAATGTTTCATTGAAAAGAGAGTTGTAGGAAACAAAATTTACAACGTTGTTTGTGATTTCAATGCACTTGGGCAACCAAGATGGATTAACTTCAAAGGATCCAAATTAATTTGGATACCTAAGGCTACTTGAAACTCTTCATGCAGATTTGCCTAGCATCCTGATGAACGGACTTTTGTGTGGTTTAGAATTCACTAATGAAATCTCGTTGTAAAGTATAGTTTCTAAACCAGCAATAATCCTTTCATACAAAAATTTGAGTTGTCACAAGTACAAACCCCTAAAATTTATAAACCGAAGTATTGGAACCTCGGGTCGTTCTCCCTAGGAATTGCAATAAAGTGCCTTGTTATTGGCTATGAAGGGTATGTTTTGGGATTTTTGGGATAAGAGACATAAAATGTAAATGGCAATGAAAATAAACTAACAACTAAAAAGGTCTTGGCAAAGGTTGGTGGTCAAGGATCTCTATCCTAATCACTAACCACAACATGAGAAATGGCAAGGATCAACCCCACTAAGTCATCCTCTAACTAATAAAGGAAAGTCAAGTGAGCTATGTCAATCCAAGACCATAAGTCCTAGTTCTCCACCTAATCAATTGGTGAGATCTAGCATTAATGGCTCCCAATCGTCAATCACTTGGACATTAGTGACTCAAGAGTTCCCAAGTTACCTTCCCAAGTCAAGAGCACAAAATTCTACTCTAAGATCCAACCAAGCATTTTATCAAACACTTGGAAGGCAAAAAAGGAAAACATAGTAAAATAGCAAGGAAAGTAAATCTACACTACTCAATTGCAAAGAATTAAACAACAACAAAATCAAATCAACAATAAAGGAACATGAATCATAAATTGCATTGAATTGAAAATAGAAGAACAAAAATGCATCAACATAAAAGTAGAGAATTACATGAATTGAATGCAAAACTAGAAAGCGGAAGAGTAGAAGAAAAAGTATTGCAAAGGAAGAGTAAATCAAAGCATGAATTAAACCTAGATCTAAGAAATTCTAATCCTAATTCTAGAGAGAAGAGGGAGCTTCTCTCTCTAGAAACTACTCTACATGATGCTAACACTTCAAACAATTGCTCCCCCTTTGCTTGGACTTTAATTATACATGAAATACACTCAGAAACAAGTTGGACTTGGGCCTGGGCAGCTCAGAAATCGCCCCCAGCGTTTTGCCTTCAAGTGGGCCATGTAAGAGTATTGGCGCGTGCACGCCATGTGCGCGTGCGCGTTGATTGGCAATTTCTCCATCCGCGCGGAAGCGGCATGTATGCGTGTGCGTCCGTGAGTGAGATCTCTTGTGCGCGTGCGTGCCTTGTGCGCGTGCGCGCCATTTGATGCACTCCCAATCTTTGTTTCTTCATGCATTCTCCCCTTTGTATGCTTTTCTACTCACTTCTCCCATCCAATACTTGCCTTGTAGCCTGAAATTACTCAACACACACATCAAGGTATCGACTGGAATTAAAGTGAATCAAAATTACCAATTTAGGGCCTAAAAAGCATATTTTTACACTTAAGCGAAAATCAAGGGAGAATCATAAAACCATGCTGTTTCATTGAATAAATGTGGAAAAAGGTGATAAAATTTCCCAAAATAAGCACAAGATAAATCACGAAATCGGGGTTTATCAAATCTTCCCACACTTAAACTAAGCATGTCCTCATTCTAAGAATAAAGAAGGACAAGAAAAGGGGTATGAACATTTATTCAATGTAAATAAACTATATGCATCTATCTATATGAATGCACTAAATGCAAGATGATTCTATCTACTTGGTTAAAAGTAAATCAATCCCCAATAACACATATAAGCAAGTAGGGCAAAGGTCATATGACGACTCACAAACTCTACCAATTCAAATATAAAAATGAAGTTCAAATAGACTTGCAAGAAGAAAGCTCTTGAAAGCCAGGAATAAGGGATTGAGCATCGAACCCTCACCGAAAGTGTATCCGCTCTAGCCGCTCAAGTGTATAGGGTCAATCACTCAATTCTCTTCTACTCATGCTTTCCAAAATTTGTTTTTCTTCTAACAATCAACAATTATTCAATGCATGCATACATTCATCATGAGGACTTGTTCATAGGTTGTAATGGGGCTAGGATAAAGGTAAGGATGCATATGGTCAAATGAGCTTGAAATTTGTATCTTTGATTAGGCTAAGCTCTCACCTAACACATTTAACAACCTATACAATTCTAATACACTACCTAGCTACCCATGATTCCCACTTTTTCACATACTCATGCATTCTCTTTAATTAACATTTCATATGCATTGATTTTTTATTGAACTTTACTTTGGGGCATTTTTGTCCCCTTTTTATTTCTTTTTCTCTTTTCTCTTTTTTTTCTTTTTTTTATATTTTTTTTCTTTATCATCATTTTTATTAAGTATATACAAACGTATCAATGCATATGGTTTTACATATGATGCATGAATATGTACCCAATTCCCAATATTTTTTAACAAAAATAAAAATTATACTTTTACCTCAACCAATGTCCCAAATTTCCCATATCCAAAATGATACACACCCTCACTAGCCTAAGCTAATCAAAGATCCAAATTAAGGGACATTTATTGTTTTTCACTTAAGGGTAGTGATGTGCTAACATTAAGAACAAAAGGGATTAAATAGGCTCAAAATTTGGTTAACAATGGTTGATGAAAGGTAGGCTATTTGGGTAAGTGAGCTAAATGAAATGATGGCCTCAATCATATAAATACATGTATACATGGAATAATGGACATAAAGAATCAAACAAATCAAAGATTACAATTATAGAAAGAGAACAATGCACACAAGAATGAAAATAAGTGGTTATAAGATGTAACCACACAATTAGGCTCAAAACTCACATGCTTGTGTTCTTAGCTCAAAAACCATGTTCCAAAATAAATTCTTCAAGCAAGTTCACACAAAAAAATTTTTTTTCGAATTGGTAGGGTGCCCAAAAAATAATTTTTCTTGGAAAAGAAATCATCACCCTAACCAAGTAGTCCTAACATAAAAAGAAGTGGTAAAATATGTACAAATTCTAACTAGTATGCAACCTATCATGCAATGCAACAACTAACTAACAAAGGAAATTAAGAATTGGTGTTGAAAAAAGAAATTGTTACCCATGGAGATCGGTCGGACGACCTCCCCACACTTAGAAATTTGCACCGTCCTCGGTGCATGCAAAGAAGAGCAAGGTGGACGGGTTGCTACAATTGATGAGCTCCTTCAAAAGGTGTGCAGGTGAACTTGTTTGTTGCCCTAATTAGAAGCCTTTCCATTCCTTTCCTTCTTGGTGGCCAACCTAAAAGGAGAGAAAAAGAAAGAAAATTAAGCCTACAACAAAGATAGCAAAGCAATTAGAACATAGACGGGGGGCTAATGCCAAATAAGAGTATGGTTCTCACCACATGTTAGCTACGCATGTAGGTGAGAAAACAATATAGGCAAAGGGCATATCAATTAATACTTGATGCAAGAGGAAAGTCAAAGCATAAGTGAATAATATGAAGAGCATGTCGAGTATCAAGTTCAAACAAGAAAGAGTGGGTCATGAAAGACATGTAAGCTCATATCAATGCACAAAGGGATATAAGAGTCATACAAGATTAAGCATTGATTTAAAAGTTTCATCACCCAACAATACCAAACAAGTCAAGAAGCACCAAGATTAACCAAGAGACTCTCAACAATTGAGTAAGAATATTCAACACTATTATTAAAACAAGAACTTAGAAAAGAAAACAAGAACAAGCTATAAAAACAAAATTAAAATGCAATAAATGAAAATAAGCAAATGCAATAAAAGAAATTGGAAGAAAAGAATTTTTTTTTGACCGGCGCGGATGCGTCATGCACGCTTCCGCGCCGATGCGCAGTTTGCCAAAGCGCGCGTACGCGCCAGGTGCGCGCACGCGTGGGTTACAGGCACAAAATAGGCACAAACTGGGCATAACTCTCTGGTTTTTGGCTGAGAGGGCAGGTAGCGCTATCGGCGCGCACGCGCATAGCGTGTGTCCGCGCGCATTGCGCGATTAACTTGAAGGACGCGTATGCGCCAGGTGCGCGCACGCTCGGGTGGTTTGTGCCTCAGGCATGGTGCTGGCGCAGTGTAGGCGCAACTTTCGGGTCAATATATAGAGGGGTGAGATTTTTCAATCCACACGTCTGCGCACATGGCGCACCCGCGTGGATGGTCGAAAATGCTTGAGGCGCGCGGGTTGGTGCTCTATTTTTCAAAATTTTTCCATGTTCTTGCACCAATCCAAGCATTCCAAACCTCCAAACAGCTACCCAAACACCATAAAACCTTATTTAGCATATCAAACTACCAAATAAACTCAACAAACTACTCTAAATATGAATTTAAACTAATTCTACCAATATTTACAAAAGAGAAAATGAAAAGATATTACCATGGTGGGTGTCTCCCACCTAGCACTTTTGTTTATTGTCCTTAAGTTGGACTTATGGGGAGCTCCTCTCAAGGTGGCTTGTGCTTGTAACCATCTTGGAACACCCACCAATGCTTGAATCTCCAATAAGCTCCATTCTTCAATGTTAATATTTTCAAGCTTTGATGGAGTTCTTCACAAACCATGAGCTCCCAAAGTTGATTTTCCTTGTGCGATCCGGGATCCCACACTTTGTTTTGACACCCATCTTCAAATTGATCATTATGATTCCAATTGGGTGGCAAGTGATCCGAATTCTCAAGTAAACACCAAAGCATCTTCCTAGACCCCTTTAGTTGAGAACTATACCAACCATTGTACTTAGACTTTGAGTTTCTAACCATAAGGAACCTTGATTGGCATTTTCGCCCACTAACCAATTCTCTCCTACTATTGACTCCACAAAGAGCTCTAAGTTGCTCATCCGTCTCAAGCAAACCATATTCAAGTGAGAAATTAAATCTTAGGGATAAGAATTTACCCACTTGAATGTTGTATTGGTGGTGACTTAGGAAGGGGTGGTCCTAATGATCTTGCAAGTTCCAAGTTCCACTCCCTTGTGCTCTTCTTTGATTATCTCCACCTCTTCATAAGCTTCTTTAATTTCAACCTCTTCCTCTTGGTAGCTCTCTTCCAATTCAATCTCTTCTTCTTTGCTTACCAAGGGCATGGGAGGTTGTGCATCTTCTTCCTTGATCTCAATTTCAAGCCCAATGGGAGAGGATTCAATTGTAGATAGGAACTCCTCAATGATTGAATCCATCTCTTGATCAACCTCTTCAAAGTCTTCAATCATGATATGCTTTGGAGGTTGTACACCCTCCTCAACATCAACATCAACCATCTTGGAAGAGGACTCTCTAATTCTACATTCCCATGGGCTTCCAACATCTCCTATGTTTTCAACCACTTCTTCCGGCTCAATTGTCTTAACTTCCTCCCCTTGTACCAATTCTTGCTTCAACTCCTCTTTTTCACCTTGAAGCTCTAAGCTCACTCCCTCACTATGCTCCTTAATTGCTTCTCCACATTCGTCAATGGGAGTGCCTTGGTTACTTAGGCTTAGTTGGGAGGAGACCATATTGCTAACGGCTTCCGCTATGGTAGCTATCTTAGCTTCTAACTTCTTGAACTCCTTTTGGTTCTCTTCTTGCCTTCGAATATAAGAACTAACACATTCTTAGAGAGGATCATCCATTGGAGGTGGTGTGGAAAAAGAAGGTTCATTGTTTGGAAAGGAGGTTTCATAATTGGAAGTTGGTTCATCTTGGTAAGGGTATGGAGATGGTGTATATTGAGGTAGTTCTTGAGAGTAATTGTGTTGGAATGGTGGTGGTTCCATGTATGGTTCATATGGTTCATAAGGTGGTTGGTATGGTGGATAAGAATTAGGGTCATAATGAGGTGTTTGGTGGGAGGGGGCTTGTGAGTAAGGTGGTTCAAAGTTATGTTGAGGGGGTGGTTCATAGGCATGTGGTGGTGATTGTTGACAATTATAATAAGGGTCACCACATCCATTAGATTGATATGCATTAGGATTAGAATTATACCCATAAGAAATCGGAGGTTGTTGTCACCAAGAAGGTTGATCAATCCATTGAGACTCCTTCCATCTTTGATTGTTCCATCCTTGATGCATGTAAGCATTGTAGTTCCCATTACCTACAACATAATTTGAGCCAAACTCATAGCCAAAGTATTGAGAATTCATAATAGCAAATAAAAACAAAAGCTAACAAAAATAAGCAACAAAGTCCTAAAACTAACAAAAACTAACAAATAAGCAAAAGGCAAACATATTTACAATATTCACAATAGCCAATAACATAACACCATTGCAACTCCCCGGCAACGGCGCCATTTTGATGAACGAATTTTTGTGTGGTTTAGAATTCACTAATGAAATCTCAATGTAAAGTATAGTTTCTAAACCAACAATAATCCTTTCATACAAAAATTTGAGTTGTCACAAGCACAAACCCCAAAAATTTATAAACCGATGTATTGGAACCTCGGGTCGTTCTCCCTAGGAATTGCAATAAAGTGCCTTGTTATTGGCTATGAAGGGTATGTTTTGGGGTTTTTGGGATAAGAGACATAAAATATAAATGGCAATGAAAATAAACTAACAACTAAAAAGGTCTTGGCAAAGGTTGGTGGTCAAGGATCTCTATCCTAATCACTAACCACAACATGAGAATTGGCAAGGATCAACCCCACTAAGTCATCCTCTAACTAATAAAGGAAAGTCAAGTGAGTTATGTCAATCCAAGATCATAAGTCCTGGTTCTCCACCTAATCAATTGGTGAGATCTAGCATTAATGGCTCCCAATCGTCAATCACTTGGACATTAGTGACTCAAGAGTTCCTAAGTTACCTTCCCAAGCCAAGAGCACAAAATTCTACTCTAAGATCCAACCAAGCATTTTATCAAACACTTGGAAGGCAAAAAAGGAAAACATAGTAAAATAGCAAGGAAAGTAAATCTACACTACTCAATTGCAAGGAATTAAACAACAACAAAATCAAATCAACAATAAAGGAACATGAATCATAAATTGCATTGAATTGAAAATAGAAGAACAAAAATGCATCAACATAAAAGTAGAGAATTACATGAATTGAATGCAAAACTAGAAAGGGGAAGAGTAGAAGAAAAAGTATTACAAAGGAAGAGTAAA
The DNA here is from genome assembly GCF_000816755.2 of Arachis ipaensis. Lineage (NCBI taxonomy): Eukaryota > Viridiplantae > Streptophyta > Magnoliopsida > Fabales > Fabaceae > Arachis > Arachis ipaensis. Next base: position 22,832,821 of record NC_029792.2, read on the forward strand.
TCAAAGTATGAATTAAACCTAGATCTAAGAAATTCTAATCCTAATTCTAGAGAGAAGAGGGAGCTTCTCTCTCTAGAAACTACTCTACATGATGCTAACACTTCAAACAATTGCTCCCCCTTTGCTTGGACTTCAATTCTACATGAAATACACTCAGAAATAAGTTGGACTTGGGCCTGGGCAGCTCAGAAATCACCCCCAGCGTTTTGCCTTCAAGTGGGCCATGTAAGAGTATTGGTGCGTGCGCGTCGATTGGCAATTTCTCCATCCGCGCGGAAGCAGCATGTATGCGTGCGCGTCCGTGAGCGAGATCTCTTTTGCGCGTGCGCGCCTTGTGCGCGTGCACGTCCTTTGATGCACTCACAATCTTTGTTTCTTCATGCATTCTCCCATTTGTATACTTTTCTACTCACTTCTCCCATCCAATACTTGCCTTGTAGCCTGAAATTACTCAACACACACATCAAGGCATCGAATGGAATTAAAGTGAATCAAAATTACCAATTTAGGGCCTAAAAAGCATGTTTTTACACTTAAGCGAAAATCAAGGGAGAATCATAAAACCATGCTATTTCATTGAATAAATGTGGAAAAAGGTGATAAAATCCCCCAAAATAAGCACAAGATAAATCACGAAATCGGGGTTTATCACATCCAAGAACAAAAAGGACATGTGGTACATGGATAGTGGATGTTCAAGGCACATGACTGGAAGGTCAACTTACTTCATCAAACTAAATAAGTATGATGGAGGTTTTGTGACCTTTGGAGATGATGGTAAAGGTAAAATTATTGCTGTTGGAAAAGTAAGTAATGAGCAATCTACTTTCATTGATGATGTACTTTTGGTATGTAGTTTGAAGAACAATCTTTTGAGTATAAGTCAATTGTGTGATTTAGGATATTTAGTGACTTTCAAAAGACTTGAATGCTGTGTTGTTAATGAAAAGACAAATGAAGTGATGTTTGTTGCCAAGCGTTTTAATAATATGTATAGTCTTACTCTTGATTAACTAAGGGATAAAAAATGTAGCTTGTCTTCACTCTAAAGAATCTGAAAAGTGGTTATGGCACAAAAGATTGGGCCATGCAAGTATGTTTCAAATAAAAAAACTTGTAAAGAAAGAATAAGTAAGATGCCTTCCTTTGATAAAGTTTGACAAAGACATCACTTGTGATGCTTGCCAAATGCGAAAACAAACAAAAAATTCTTTTAAACCAAAGGAAGACATCTCTACTAAAAGACCACTTGAGTTGCTACACTTTGATTTATTTGGTCCAATAAGAACTCAAAGCCTAGGTGGTAAACATTATGGTTTAGTGATTGTGGATGACTATACTAGGTTTGGTTGGGTTTTATTTCTTGCACACAAAAACGAAGCCTTTTCGGCCTTTGAACCTTTTTGCAAGAAAATTCAAAATGAAAAGGATTTAAAAATCTCTTCTATAAGAAGTGATCATGGAACTGAATTTGAAAACAATTTGTTTGAATCCTTTTGTGAGGAATTTGAAATATCTCACAACTTCTCTTGTCCAAGAACACCGCAACAAAATGGTGTTGTGGAAAGAAGAAATAGAAGCATACAAGAGATGACAAGAGCTATGCTTTGTGAGAGTAATGTTCCAAAATTTCTTTGGGCTGAAGCAGTTAACACGGCTTGCCACATTTTGAAAGAACAATCATAAGGAAATTTTTGAAGAAAACCCCTTATGAACTTTGGAAAGGCTACCCACCAAACTTAGATTACTTGTACATCTTTGGATGCAAATGTTTTATCTTAAATAACAAAGAAAATTAGGTAAGTTTGATCCAAAGGCGTATGAGTGTTTGTTTGTAGGATATTCCACAACTAGTAAAGCATATAGGGTTTATCATCAAGATGCTAGGATTATTGAGGAGTCCATACATGTTACATTTTGTGATACTAATTTAGTGAAAAGCATTTTGGAAGATTGTGATGCAGGAAATCAAGCTCAAAAGGAAGATGAAACTACTCAAAATCATGAAAAGGAAAATTCTGGTCAAGCTGAACCAGAAACTGCAACTGTTGAAAATTCAAGAGACAATTTCATTTTGTCTCATGAATCTGAAGGAAATCCTGAAGCCAGCAGCATCCAGAATCCCTTGGTATCTGAATCTGCCTCCAAATCTACTAGACCTCGTGAATGGAGATTCTTGAAGAATTATCCTAAGGAATTTGTCATTGGGGACGTCTCTCATGGAGTGCAAACACGGTCTTCCACTAGAAAGGAAAATGAAGGATCAATTTGGGAGAAGATGGTAGCATTGCCAGAAACAAGGCAAGGCTAGTGGCACAAGGATATGACCAAGAAGAAGGAATAGACTTTGATGAATCATTTGCCCCTGTTGCCAGAATAGAAGCCATAAGACTTCTCTTAGCTTATGCTGCATTTTGTGGTTTTAAATTATATCAAATAGATGTGAAATGTGCATTTTTTAATGGTGTGATAGATAGAGAAGTGTATATGGAGCAGCCTCCTGGTTTTGAAAATAAAGAGCATTCTAATCATGTTTTCAAATTATCTAAAGCTCTCTATGGTTTAAGACAAGCTCCTAGAACTTGGTATGAGAGACTTAGCTCTTTTCTTTTGAAAAAATGGTTTTCAAAGAGGCACCACTGACACAACTCTATTTATCAAGAATTCTAATGATTCTTTTATTCTAGTCCAAATATATGTTGATGACATTATTTTTGGATCAGCAAATGAATCCCTTTGTTCTAAATTTGGAAAACTCATGACAAGTGAATTTGACATGAGTATGGTGGGTGAACTTAATTTTTTCCTTGGGCTGCAAATTAAACAAACTAAAAATGGTATTTTCATTCATCAAGAGAAGTATGCCAAGGAATTAGTTAAGAAATTTGGTATGGAAAATGCCAAACCCATGGGAACTCCCATGCATCCTAATTCAAAATTAGATAAGGGAGAAACTGAAAAAGATGTTGATGAGACTAGGTATAGAGGAATGATTGGTTCCCTTATGTACTTAACTTTCTCTAGACCCGATATTGTGCAAAGTGTTGATTGTGTTCTAGGTTCCAATCCAAACCAAAAGAGTCACATATTTCTGCAGTTAAAAGGATCATTAGATATGTTCATGGCACATCCAATTTTGGTCTTTGGTATCCTAAGATTGATGATTTTTCTGCAGTTGGTTATTATGATGCAGATTTTACCGGTGATAGAGTTGATAGAAGGAGCACTTCAGGCTTATGTTGCTTCCTTGGGAAGTCCTTAAATGTTTGGTCTAGCAAGAAGCAGCCAACGGTGGCTTTATCCTCTGCAGAGGCTGAGTATATAGCTGCCTCTTCATGTTTTTCTCAGCTTTTATGGTTAAAAACACATCTTGCTGATTACAAGTTAAATACTGAAAATATTCCCTTATTGTGTGATAATATGAGTGCCATTAATATTTCTAAAAATCCAGTTTTATACTCTCGGACTAAACATATTGAAGTGAAATTTCACTCAATTAGAGAACATATCCAAAAAGGGGATATTAGCATTCAATTTGTTAAATCGGAGGAGCAATTAGCTGATATTTTCACAAAACCACTTGCTGAGGACAGATTCTGCATGCTTAGAACTAGCCTAGGAATTTTGAGCTATGATTCTTTGTTTAAATATTGCTAATCTGTTTGCTGGAGCATTTTGTCTCATAAACAGGTATGAGACAATTCTGGGAAGATGAAGAACACTCCTTTCTATCAGCGTGCTCTGGGCTTGTTTCAAGTAAAAGTTATTCTGGGCTAACCTCATAAATCAGATCCAGAGTGGTCCAATGTGTTTTCCTAAATCCAACCATCTCTGGGCCCAAATATGAATGTTACACTTTTTGTTTGGTTGATAATTTTTTTGGCTTGTGTGTTTATTTTTTTGAAAAGGCTTTCATTTAATGTCTTCTGGTCCAAAAGGGTTTTAGTTTAATTTTTTATTTTTCAAAATTTAAAATTAATTTCCTATTTTATTTTAAAATCAAATAAAATATTTCTTTAATGAGGTCATGTCTTTTCAAGTCAAATCAGTGGTGATGCAGTTGCATGGTTTGAGAAACTTTCTTTTGGGTACGGTTACCAACACTCCCTCTCTTTTCTCCATAACTTCTCCTCAAACCCTTCAGTTTCTTCCTACTCTCTTTACTGCTTCTCTTCCCTCAAAAGCCTAAATATTACCAAATGAGGAAGAAAACCATTGCTAAAAGGCCTCCTCGTGAAAAATCTTCAAGCCTCACACCAAGCCTTCAACTCGCTCTCACGACCGAACCTTCACACCCTCACCTTCTCCTCCTACCTCTCCTCCAAGAACTACTTCCATGGTGTGGACCAAGACCACACCTAGATTCTCTGCCTCTGCCAAGCCGACGCCACCACCAAAGGTGACGCCTTCCAAACCAGGCTCCTCAAAACCTGGTTCTTCAAAACCTAGCTCCTCCAAAGACAAACGTCCGGCGGCTGAGGAACCAGTTCCCGAGCCAACTCAACCCAAATCCAGATCGGTTCCTGTGCGATCTCAACGAGGTAAAGCTCGAGTTCCTCTTAAATCAGTAAAGAACCAGACATTGGACCTTTTGATCACAAAGCTCATTTTTTGACCTCTCATTTGAACTATAACCCTATAGATTCAAATCTGCCATGAATAATGACTTTTATGAGGGGGTTATTCAGTATCGTACCCTGTGTCCATCTTTTCTAGCCGATTTGCCATCTTTGAAAAGAAAAGGTTTTCCTTTTGTTGATAACTTGATTTTTCTGGACTGGAATCATCTTTTTGACATCAAAAAGCCTGTTTATCCCTTATTGGTCAAAGAATTTTATCCCAACATGACTTATCATGAAGGCACTGTTCACTCATATGTAAAGGACCGAGACATAGTTTTAAACAATGAAACTATCAGTGATGCTTTGAAGTATACTGATGTTGGGCCATGTGCCTACACTTCAGTTAAGTGGGATGAAGGTGTTGGATTTTCTTACAATGATGCATTGGCTCATATTTGTGAACATGTTTCTTTAATTGATGGCATTACACCAACTCACAAAGCCCTAGGATATGAGCGTGCTCAGTTGCACCGAATGGTCAACCACATTATACTTCCTCAAAGTGGCTCATATCAAAGGGTTTCCTACACTGATACTCTTGTTTTATATGCCCTTCTCACCAAAACTGAAATTTCATTTGCATACTTGATGGTTAGATATATGTTTAACTTTGTTAGGAGTGAAAAAGACAAAGCACTTCCTTATGGCATGTTTCTAACTTGCATATTTGAGTATTTTGGTGTTGACTTGACCAATGAGAAATATCAAAATAGACATTCATACCTGAAAGGGGGTGGTTCAGTGAAACAGCCCAAAGGACCTACTCGATCTGAAAGGGTGGTCTTAGATGATGAAGATGATGACTTTGTTCCTGAGAAATCTACTTCTCTTTCCACTGAGGGTACATCCATCTCTACTGGGAAGAAATCTGCTCTGCTGAATGTGGTCAAAGATGTTGTTCAAGAGTTCATTTCCCAATCAAATCACATGATTGCTATGAGCAAAGAGCAAAGAAAATTAGCTAGCAAGCATGAGAATTTCCCAAGGAAATCAAGCGATAGAGTGGCTGTATTCATGACTTTCATTGATAACCTTCAAAAGGATGAAGACCCTGCCACTGATGTTGAAGAGGAAGCTGATTCGGAGGAGAATGGTTCTGATGCCTAGAAATTGTCTCATGAAAACTGCTGCTGCTACTCTTTTTTTTTTTTTGTCTCATAAACTCTATTTCTTTTGCTACTGTTAAACTGTTTTTTATTTTGGATGAATGTAATAACTCTAAATACTGTTGCACTTTTGATAGTTGAGTTAGTACTTTGCACTGTGATCTGACTCTTTCCTGCAGGGTTCAAGACATTGTTTTTGTTGATCATGCTTATTATCCGCCCTTGATGACAAAAAGGGGAGTAATAGCAATAGGATACTAGATGGATACTAGATGGTAAATGTGTCTTATGATTTTTGGCATTGCTGCAAGCTACTAGTATTTCTTTTGGGATTTTTGTTTGATTTCTGCATTAAAACTTGATTTCACATGATTGAATCTTTTGGCTACTGATATTAGCTTGATGATTGGCTGATAATGTGGTGTTGCTTACTTGATATCCTTTAAGCAAGATAAATGTGTGTATCTCTTTATTATGCTCTCTTTAAGTACAATGTAAAATAGGATCAAAGAGGAAAGCATAAATCCAGGAGGAGCTAATCCTGAAAAGGAAAGGGGGAGCAATATAGAAGCAAATGACAAAAATCAAAGGGAGTTTCTAAACCTTACTCAAATTCATTTCCTTTTGATTATTGCTTAAATCATGTTTGTCATCAATGGGGAGATTGTTGAGTTAAGAAATTAACTAAATTGATTAGTGATGACAAACATTATTTTTAGGTAAAAGAAATAATTAGTGTTGAGTGTTAATAATAATATGTTGCTAATTATTTATCAATTGTTGCAGGCCAAAATTCAATCAAGCAGCCCAAATAGAATGAAAATAAAAACATCAAGGATAATGGGTTGGTTAATCAAGTGGAGCCCAAAAGAAACAAAGAAAGGAACCAACAGGCCAAGCAAATCAAACCCGATCCAAGCCCGTGTCCACCAATCCAAGTTGATCCCACCAAGCTTCTCGTATAAGATTGAAGTCCTCACTCTCTCTCATTGCTTCCAAAGCAACATTCCTTTCTTCTCTGTCTTAGTCAAATCACTGAACTCATAAAAAGTAAGAAAGAGAGCTTAGTCCCTAAGCTAGTCATGAAAGAAGAAGGAAAGAGAAGGTTAAGCAAAGAGGGGTAAGGTCTAATCAACCATTTCAAGCCATATCAAGAAAAGATCAAAGGATTAAAGGTAACCCATTTCCTTTTACATGCAACACACTTTCTTCTCTTCATCTTCAACTCTCTGTATCTCCGTTTTGAGCTATATGGAAAAGAGGATTTCTGTTTCTCTCTGCTGTAAATTTACGGTCTCAAACATGTCTTGGGGACCAAGTTAGTTTTTAAGGGCTCAGATCAAGTTGACAATTGGAAGACTCTTGTGGTTACTGCTTTATGGCTTTCGGTCAAGATGGGGAAGTCAGAAGCAAAGTTTCTACTCTAAGGTTTAATGAGAAAAAGTGAATATGTGGATTGGTGAAGCTCAAGGCTCAAGGTGTTGACTTTGGAAGAAGAACCCAACAACATGCAAGGAGATAAAAGAAGACTTTCTGCTCATTCAGAAGTAAAGAGAGAAAACCAGTAAATCTGAGGTGTATGTTCTGAGAAGAGCTCTTTGAAGAAGTTCATCTAACTGGACAGTGTTTCCTAATCAAAGGTGCATTCCGCCAGTATGAAGAACTGAATCAGAGGCTTGCTAATCTGATTTTTTGCATAGCACATAGGCTGTTGATGAAGTCAATCTCCTTCATGTTTTACAGATTGTGATGTACTTTTCTATGTTTATCTTTCTGTAATTTTTTGTGAGAAAAGGCATTGTGAGAAAGCTCAGGTAAAAGCCATGAGTGAAAAAAGGTTGAGTGATACACTTGAGAAAAAAGCCTAGAGTTATTTTCAGATTTCTTTAGGTGTGTCTGTGTCTTGTATCTTGTACATGTAAGGTATCCCTTTCTTAGTTGGGTTAGCACTAAGAGTGAATAGTTAGGTATTAGCATAGCCAATGTCAAGTTAGGTTAGAACTTGAGTGTGAAAGGATTGGGCCAATCCTGTGAAATTGGTGTATGTAATACTGTTAACTATAGTGAAAATTCTTCCATAGTTGTGGAGGAGACTGGACGTAGGTTGCATAGCACAAGGCAACCGAACTAGGATACATGCTGGTGTTAGCTTCTCTCTTCTCTGCTATGTTCTATTTTCTGATATTCATGAGACAAAAATAAATTGTCTCATAAATTTCTACTACTGAGTACAAATATAATCAGAATTGAAAGTTTGTTTAAAAGGGTCATAACTGCAACTTAAAAGGAAGGCATAGATTCAACCCCCCTTCTCTAAGCCTACCACAACCTTCAGACCCATTACAGACACATCCACACCTGAAGCAAGGACCAAAGCCTAGGCCCTCATGGTCTCCTCAATAGTCAAAATCACACCCTTGATATCCTCCAGCAACGCCCCCTTCTCCTTCTTCAGCTTTGCCACCTTGGCCCTTAGAGCCTCTACCTCGGTGAGTACGATGGCAGCCTTAGACTTGGCATCTGAGGCCCGCTTGCGTTCACCCAACAGCTGAGTGAGAAGCGAAGTCTCCACCTCAGGAATATGGAGAAGTTTGGTGCTGGCGTCTTTGGCATCTTTGGCGGCCTTCAAACGAGTTGACGTTGCCACCTCCAGCTTCTCTTTCAACTTCCAGGCTTTCGCCTGGGACTGGCAAAGTTTTCCATCCAAAAGCCCCACCTGGGCCAACACCGGCTCCGCCTTACGGACGATAACAGTGGAACGAAGGAGGTCCTAGTACACCGACTTCGTCTGGCCGGTGACATCACAGTCGTGGAAAAACTCCTCTGTACCGGGAAGGAGGTGCTGATCAATGAAGGCCGGAGCATCAAAACTCCGATCCGCCACAGAGGGCACCAGCCCCTCCTCCTCCTCCACATTTTCCCTTCTACTCCCCTCCGCCACTCTCCTCCACTTCCATTTCACCTCGGCAAATAAAACCACAACAACCTCCTCTTCGGCCCTACCGACAACTGGCCTGGGCGAAGGGACACCAACCGCCCCGGTCGAAACCATGTCCTGATAGAAAGTTCGGGAATCTGCCTGAGGCCGAGACTGAGGCGTTGATGGAGAACCCTCCTCACCCTTCTCTTGGGCTATGGCAGCTTTCAACCTCGCCAAGTTGGTCAACCCACCGGCCATCTGAACTGAAAAAGGGAAAAGTTACCAAAGAGTTACCAAAGAAAGCAGTTAAACACACACCAATGTAAGTTCGGCATGTCACCGGATCACCCATGACGTCCCGAGGATTCAACGACCATTCCCCGAAAATCAACCACAAAACATCGCTGATGTCTTTATTCTTGGGAGACACGCGTCAAGTACGATGCACTGGCTCCAAAATTCCAGTACGTTGCATACCGACATTCACCCTCCAAGGTCAACCAAAAGGGATGGTACCCCCGAGCATGACAAACTTTAAAGTATTCTCCTTTAAACCCGTGAAAAGAATCTTCAAATAACCCAAAAATTTGTCAGTTCGGATGAACCCGGAACGTTTTTATGTTTTCCCTCCTTGGTCGGAACAATATGTAACCCTTTTATGTTTTTCCTCCTTGGTCGGAAGGGTACATAAAAAGAAGAACAAAAACACCTCCACCCAAGCAGGAAGCTCCAGGTATTCACAAACTAACTCAAAAGTTCGGATGGTCACCCAACTATTAGGATGCAGCTGAGATGGCGCCACCGAACACCGATTAAGTAGCGCCTGCACAAAATCCGAGAAAGGGAGCCACTCCCCCAGTTGCATGAAGATGGATTCATAGACCCACATCCAATCGGCAACTCAAGGGAGTCATGGTTTATATAGCAGACCCTCTCATCCACCCCAGGGAGCATGAGCTCATAGTGATGCTCCACATCACCACCCCACAAACATCCCCTTCATCACAGAGCATCTGGAGGTCCGCCTCCGTCACTCGCAACAGCATCCCGCACATGTCGAAGGTCACCCAATAATACACGTTTGGAACGCCGCCAGCCGAGACAACGGGAGCCCTAGGACCCTCACTTCTCCGTCGCGCCATACCTAAAAAAGAAAGGGGAGGGCACCATCATCACCCCCAAGGACCAAACGAGAAGAAAATCATTAACTAAAGTGCACCCAAAAGGAAGCCCAAAAGACAACCTCTTCCCCTCCTACTCATGACAGAACCACGCCAAAAACAGTGGCATACACCTCCTAATTCTCTACCACTAGCACTAGGAAAAAAACACAAAATAGAGAAATGCAGAAACAGAGAGCAATCGAAAGCAAAACACAGAAAAAACAAAGTAGACAAGCAAGTAGAAGGAGGATACAGAGCAAAATACACACCTGATCGTCTGAAATAAGTAGAGAAGGAAACACAGCATGAAAGGCAGAAAGGCAAACGCGCGAATGAAACCAACAAAAAATGCAAGCAACAAGAATGAAATACGGAATAAGAGAAAATGGGAGAAGCAGGGGGAGTTATAAAGCAAAAAGGCACAATTACAAGCAAAACCCCAACGTTTCAAATAAAATACGAAAAGTTGGAGGGAAAAATTGAAAAATCCAAAAAATTTCCCTTGGCATTAAATGTCATTATGGCGCTGAGTGAACCGCAACTAGCGAAACCCCCCTCCCTTCGGAAAAACCAACGAACAGGCGGTGGGGCATCTAGGCATTCCACGATTCTCCGACCTCGGCCGAAAACCACGGATGACACACACCGATATGAGTTCATGACCACACCAAAGCGCCCACAGCGATGAGACTAAACACTCTCACTCTCACTCCGAGGACAACTGTTTCGGACCCGACCTCCGGGTCCTCTTACGAAGCAACCACCGAACCCGATTACCTGGACCTGGGTCACCATCACGGTCCAGGTAAGCCCAATAACCATTGACCAATAAGATAGAAAAAGATAACGACCGCAAACTATATAAAGGGAGTCAAAGACTCCCTCAAATACATTACGCAATCCTATTCCATATTTATACTTCTTAGATCCATTCTAACTTAGGCGTTGGAGTGTTTTTGCAAATACCACCCCGTCACTCGAAGAGTTCAACCCGTCGCCATCAAGACCGGCCAATTCACAACCCGTGCAAGTAACTTCTTGTACAATATCCTTAATCGAATAATCAAATAAAACTAAAATAACAAAAACCTATTATTAACAAATAAACTAACTAACTAACTCTCAGTTATTAACTAACTCTCTTCTATTTCATATCCTCTCCAATTCATAATGTCATACTTCAAATAAAATCACACGAATTAAAGTTGCTTGCGCTACTTAAATTTTTAACTTAATTATTCCCTTCCCCCGCCGACCCGCTCCCACTTCTCTTTGGATTCTCCCATTATTTATTTATTTTTTATTGGTTTGTCCATTAGTCCAATGTATAATTAATTTTACCAAAAATAAGATCTAGTTTTACCAAATAAATTAGATCAACGAACCATAACAGATTAACAGGCCAGGTCAGTGAGATGTTCAATATGACACATGAAATTCAACAATAATACGCCGTACATATAACACAATTAAATTCTAAGTACTGCAATTTCCCTATAGTTATATATTATATCTGTCATCAAATTGTATATCAAACATAAAACTAAAATTGATAATCATATATGTATGAAGAAAATTCAGAGACAATTATATATAAATTGAAATTTTATTAATCACGCACGTACATAACTCATCCGTTATGTACTACGCAATAGTGCAATACAATACACACATACAAAAATAGTAACATATATAAATGCAGTGCTAGAAGTATTATTTATGTATATAATATATGCTCCTAGCCAGCTAGTTCAGATCCAGCATCATGGATCGATCTACGTACGTAGCTCATGATGCGTAATTTAACAGTTTCTGGTGCACCAACAGCGGAAATCGTCGCGGCAGCGGCCGCTGAGCAGGTGCTCCTTGTTCTTGCAGTGGTCGTCGCAGCTTCCAGTGGTGAAGCATGGTCCCCTGTAGGTATCCGCCAGGTTCTCACACGTTGCTGCCTCACTTTGCACCACCATTTCCTCTACACGCACCAACATTAAGGTATCAACAATTTTTTTAAGAGGAATGCTAGGGGCCAGCAATTTTGGTGTTTTGTAACCATCAATTAGCCATCAATAGTATTTTTAATGGTGTGAGATTACATCTAATGGTGGGAGATCACTCACTTTTGTTTTGATAGTTAAGTGCTGACCAAAAATTACAAAAGTTGCTGACCCCCTATTATAATTATGTTATATATAATCATGACTTAGGAATACGTGCGTGCGTATATGAAGTAATTAATGACTTACGAGCAACAACGAGGAGGAGGAGGATGAAGCAAAACCCGGTTAGAGATTTCCCCGCCATGGCTTAATGATTAAACTAAACAGCTATATATATAGATATATTGATATATGTACTGAATGAGTAAAGCATACAATATACATCTATATATATACCTGTGCAGGGACAATTTAGTAATTAGCTATATGTGTTTGATAAGAGTTTTTGTGTGGTGTGTGGAAGTTGAGTCCTTGAATTTTCTAGATAAACCTAATTTCAAGGTTAGTTGTGCCTCGGCAAGAAAGAAAAAAAAAATTAATAAAGGAGTGTTTTTTTTTATCCATTGTAATAATAAAAACAAAATAATATAACATATATAATAATTTTTAGTTGAAATAAAATATAAAAAATATTTATTTATTTATTTATTTTTGCGGATCCGTTGATATGCAAAATGGATATACAGATACGTACATAAAATTCGTAATCCGATCTTATTAGTGTGCGGATCGGATCCTTTGAGGAAAATTTTAATTTTATATTTTTTATTTATGTGAAATCGGTTTTATCGGTTCAACCAGTAATTTATTGGTTGAACCAATAAACTAATGAACCAGTAACTTAATCGGTTCGATCACGGGTTTGATTCTGACAACTATGATATATATAATCGAGCCAACTCACGAGCTAATGAGCTGAGTTTATCCAAACTCAAGCTCGACTCACCAACTCATAAATTTAGCTTATCGAACTATTAATGAGTCGAGGTCAAATTGGCTCATGAGTTAATTAGACTCACTTCCAGCCCTAGTATTAGCTAAACAGCCTAAAGATTTTCGTATATTATTCAAAATGATAAATGTGTTATTATTTTTTATTAAATTAAAGTAATATTATCTTATATATTAATTCATGGTAGATTCTCAACTTCTTCGTGGTTAGGGGTGAAAATAGACCAAATCGAGTCGAACTTTACCTTTGATGAGTATGACCTATATTATAAATAGATGGCTCAAACTTAGACCTATTACTTTTCATAGGTTTTTTTTCAGGCTAGAGTCCAGTCTATTTAAAGCCCAACAAGCTCACGAGCGCATTTGAAAAGTATATTTCGTGAATTATAACTCAAAACAATAAATTTAAAAAATCTAAATTGTCCTTGAATATATTTTAAAATTTATAATTCATAATTTGTAAAGTATAATTTATTATATATCAATCGTTAATCATATATCATAACCGTATTTATAATACATAAACTTTTTCTTTGAATAAAAAATTTATAATCTTAACTAGTCTTGACTATTGAGTATTGATTCCTTTTAGTTTCATTTTGTGTTTAATACAAGTAAATAATTAAAAATCTAAACTGAGAATTAATTTATTTTTACAAAAAAATATCTTGACGAGTCGACTCAATGAGTTTCATAAGCTTTTCTTTAAAGCTTATGTTCTTTCCCTTTTAAGTAATAGGTTAAAATCTAACTCTGCCTTGTTTAATAAAATGAGTTGAATCACAAGCTTCATCAGATAGTCCGGTCCACTTTTATCCCTTCTTATTTTTCTATTTTATTATTTTTTATTTTTTATTTATGTAAGATCGGTTTTATCGGTTCAATTAGTAATTTATCGATTGAATCAATAAACCAATAAATCAGTAACTTGATCGGTTCGATCACGGTTCAATTCTAACAACTATGATATATATAATCGAGCTAATTCACGAGCTAATGAGCTGAGTGTATCTAAACTAAAGCTCGGCTCACCGACTCATAAATTCAGCTTATCGAACTATTAATGAGTCGATGTCAAATTGGCTCATGAGTTAACTAGACTCACTTTCAACCTTAGTCTTAGCTAAATTGCCTAAAGATTTTCGTATATTATTCAAAATGATAAATGTGTTATTATTTTTTATTAAATTAAAGTAATATTATTTTATATATTAATTCATGGTAGATTCTCAACTTCTTCGTGGTTAGGGGTGAAAATAGATCAAATCGATTCGAACTTTACCTTTGACGAGTATGACCTATATTATAAATAGATGGCTCAAACTTAGACCTATTACTTTTCACAGGTTTTTTTTTTTCAGGCTCGAGTCCAGTTTATTTAAAGCCCAACAAGCTCACAAGCGCATTTGAAAAGTATATTTCGTGAATTAGAACTCAAAAAAATAAACTTAAAAAATCTAAATTGTCCATTAATGAGTCGAGGTCAAATTGGCTCATGAGTTAATTAGACTCACTTCCAGCCCTAGTATTAGCTAAACAGCCTAAAGATTTTCGTATATTATTCAAAATGATAAATGTGTTATTATTTTTTATTAAATTAAAGTAATATTATTTTATATATTAATTCATGGTAGATTCTCAACTTCTTCGTGGTTAGGGGTGAAAATAGATCAAATCGATTCGAACTTTACCTTTGACGAGTATGACCTATATTATAAATAGATGGCTCAAACTTAGACCTATTACTTTTCACAGGTTTTTTTTTTTCAGGCTCGAGTCCAGTTTATTTAAAGCCCAACAAGCTCACAAGCGCATTTGAAAAGTATATTTCGTGAATTATAACTCAAAACAATAAATTTAAAAAATCTAAATTGTCCTTGAATATATTTTAAAATTTATAATTCATAATTTGTAAAGTATAATTTATTATATATCAATCGTTAGTCATACATCATGATAAGAAATAACAAAAGAATAGATAAATGGGATTTTTTCTACTATACTTCTAAGATACCTGTGCTTAGCAACCTAGATCACCGGAAAGGATTTCCTACTAGACCTTCAAAGAACTTGTCCTTGACAACCTAGATTAGAGGGACAAAAACGGAAAGAACCACCATGCAGATCACCTTAGTGTTGGATCCTTCAATCTTCTTCATGCAACAAACGAAGCAAATCACTCACCTCACTTCTCACACAATAAAACGTGCATAAAGCACTAAAGAAATTTTATTCATTAAAGTTGTGTAAATTATCTCATCAAAGGTGTTTAAATAGGCCCGTAACAAACTAACTAAAAGATAAGATAAGATAACTTAATTTAAATCAGATTTGATCTTATTGGATTAGATCAGATTTGATTTAAATTTAAAATTCTAAAAATATGATAACTAATTTAAATCAGATTTGATCTTACTAGATTAGATCATATTTGATTTAAATTTTAAAATTCCTAAAAATACTACTAAGCAAATTAAAAGTAAATCAAATCTTCCAATAAACTCTAACAACAAAACAAACTTAAAATAAAGGCCTAAATATTCGAAAATCAATAATAAATTATGCCTCCCATTGAATTTAAAAAGCATTATTACGCTTCTTGCTGTCCTGATTTAGCTTATTGGGCCTTGTGCGTTGTTGCCCTCTCAGCACCACTGTTTTTGAGACGGACTCTTGGTTTTCTTGATGTCCAAGACTCGCATGGTACAATTCTTCTAGTATTCAAATCTTTGAATATGATAAAATTATCATTTCGCCCCTTAGCTCCAAAATGACAAAAATGCCCTCCTGAACACGTATCACATCATAACCATATTTATAATATATAAACTTTTTCTTTGAACAAAAAACTATAATCTTAACTAGTCTTGACTATTGAGTATTGATTCCTGTTAGTTTCATTTTGTGTTTAATACAAGTAAATAATTAAAAATCTAAATTGAGAATTAATTTATTTTTACAAAAAAATATCTTGACGAGTCGACTCAATGAGTTTCATAAGCTTTTCTTTAAAGCTTATATTCTTACCCTTTTAACTAATAGGATAAAATCTAAGTCTGGCTTGTTTAATAAAATGAGTTGAATCACAAGCTTCGTCAGATAGTCCGGTCCACTTTTATCCCTTCTTATGCTAGATGTTTTCATAAAAAACCAATAAATCACGAACACGTGGGTGGAATTAAAGCGTCACTTCACTAGTTAATTTTTGTGATTTTTTAATAAATAAAATAAATATTTTAATTACTGAAATATGTATTTTGGATAGTTTTTTTACCAATTTTTATATATAACTTATCTTGTTTATAGTGTAAACGAGATAAGTATAGTCGTACTTCATTTTTTTAAAATGAAAAAAACCATGACCAAAATAGTCCTTACTCTTATAGTAGTTTATCATGATCTCTAAGATTTTTTTATTTAAATTAAATAAATATAATAATTACAAAAAAATTATTTACTAAAATAAAATTACAAAAATACTCAAAGTGTCATATCCCGACAATAAATGTGCATTCCAGTTATGCAGTACCCGATATATGTAATTGCACATTGTTTTCATATCGCAGTTGCATCTGGGTACACTACACCTGGAATACGTGGATTACGTGATTCTGGGTTGTTACTTGTAACACCTTACCACACAGAACTTTATATTTAGGATGTAAATAGGTAAGGCGCTACGACCTCTAAAAGTATATATATAAAAGTAGAGTTCCAAATGATAGTTATATAATCAAGATCTAGACTCGACCTGCGAAACTTCTCCAAGTCAACCTCTAAGAGAGTCAAAATCTTTATATATACAAGATGGAGAATCTATACACATATATAAACATAAACCAAATACAAACACCAAGTCCCAAAATAGTTCTTTGCTCCCAAGAGTCTCCAAAATGCTCAGTACGGTGCTTCACGTCATGCATCTGAAAATAACAATATATGTATGGAATGAGAACCGGAGGTTCTCAACATAGTAAAGGTGCCCACATAGTTAATATAAAAATCAATCATCATCATATCTCATTATTCATCAATCATATCTCATCAATCATCATCATTCCTCCCATTCTGTTCATCAATAATTCATATTCAAAACACAATTTATTCTTTTCTAAATAAAGAAAACTCAAAACATAATCTTTTTCTTAATAACTCAAAATCAAATTATAAAATTCTTAAAAATTCAAATATTTCTAAATAACCACTTCAAACGAAGTCTCTTATTTTCATAAAAATTTTGGCAACATCTCTTCTAAAACTTGGACTTTTGTCACCCCTCAAGGTTCCCAACTACCAAACCAAACACCTCTCAGTCATTCATATTATTTCTAATGTCAAATTATTTCAGAATCAAACCATTCCAATATTAAATCGTTTACAAAATCAAACTACACATTTCTCAACCAATATGTTCAATTCAATTTCACAAACCCTCCATCAACCCTCAATACATCAACAATATGATTATTTTATACTCTTCAAAGTCATAATTCAACATATACAAATTCATTCATCTTTTATACATAATCCATCAATAATTCATTCAGTTCATTCCTATCTTAAGGTTTTCTAGCCTAAGTTTTCACGTGACAGTAAACATTAATTACGAAAAATCAAAATCATACCTTGTCTGATTCCTCCATAAGCCCGAAACACCTCAATTATCCACCGTTGCTCAATCTCCAAGCTCCAACTCATTATCAATTGAATTTTCAGCTCTGAGGATTCAATTCCAAGCTTCCAATATCCACCAATTTAACTCCAATTCAACAAGATACACAATCTAATTCATACATATCACAATAATCAACATTGAGCTCACTAAATCACTAATTCACAAGGGTTAGGGTTTTCTTACCGTTACCCACGAGTCAAATAGAAAAAATCCAGTGATTATCTACCACTAGAGTACCCCTAAACCATCAAAATCACAAAATCTCTCAATACTAAAACCCAAAATCATGAATTGAAGAGGGGAGAACTGGGTGAAAAAACATGACTCTCTTACTAAATTGTTTAGTGGATTTTGTAGAAAATTTTGAGACGAACGTGTGGCTGCTGATGGCTCATCAATCGGAGCTCCGGATTGAAAGTTATGGACGATTGAATTTTTAGAGGAATAAGGGATTCGATATCGTTCTTAATCTTCTCCTCTCTTCTTTCTTGCGTAAATGGCTTTGTTGAATGGAAAGGGAGGCCAAAGCAAAGCTCATATGGGTTGGCTTTGGGCCCGGTTCAGATCCGGTTAAATCGGTTCGGTCTATTAGTTTAGTTTTAGGCCAAAATCTTTAAAATTAGTGTCAAAAATTATATTTTAATTATTTCTACTTTATTAAACTATAAAATTTAATTTTTTAATTTCTTTAAATAATAATTAATTTACTGATTAATTATTTACTAATTACCTGGGGTTTACAGT
>NC_029792.2:22851101-22855267 GCF_000816755.2 Arachis ipaensis
ACCTGAAATACATTCGACGCTTATATAATAGGGTGCAACCGAGATGTGGGTGCTCATTTGAAGTTTTTTTTTAAGTTTAAAAAGCATAAATGGCTCAACGAGGAGGTTATATATGATCAGAGATTATTAACAGACTAGAAACAATATGGTATATGATTGGAGCATTGGATTTTGAGGTTAGTTCGTGGAATTTTTATTTTAAATATTTAATTAGTTGATAATTTATGATA
This sequence comes from Arachis ipaensis, assembly GCF_000816755.2. Classification (NCBI taxonomy): domain Eukaryota; kingdom Viridiplantae; phylum Streptophyta; class Magnoliopsida; order Fabales; family Fabaceae; genus Arachis; species Arachis ipaensis. Next base: position 22,851,332 of record NC_029792.2, read on the forward strand.
TTTATAATTTATTGTTCTTATATTGTTGAATTAAATAATTAGTTGATATGATAGATTACTTATACAACATGTGCTGAAATAGTATAACATAATGAGTTGATTAATTGTATATGAAATAAATGTTAAATGTAAAATTTTAAGATGTTAAATTTTTGTTAAATAGTTGAATTATTTTTATGGTTAGTTTTAAGTCAATAATATATCTTGTTAAGTATAATGAATAATGAGAATCTGAACTACTTGATATAAGTAGTTATGGTTAGATTAAGTTAAGTTGTGTTTTGAAGTAATCTATTACAAATAATCTAATAAGTTATGCAAAATACGCAATAAGTTTGACACGACTAATGAACGGTATCCATACAGGCACTTAGGCTATTCTTTCCATGTCGGGTGACGCTCGGTATCCCACTGCCTGCGTGCTACTACTATATATCCGGAAGGTAGGGTTCGGACATGTAGTCGAGCTGAGGGACTTCATCTTCAACAATGCCCTACTCTTTGTATTTGCGGAGTGGTGGAGACCAGAGACCTATACTTTTCACCTCCCGTGGGGCGAGGTCACTATCACACTCCAGGATGTAGCATACCATCTTGGTTTGTGCACAGATGGTAACCCGATAAGCGGATGTACTAAAGATTTTCAGCAGATCCACGTGCATGCTACCTGAGGACTTGTTGGGTGATAGGTCTCCACCTCAGCCAAAGGACAAATGGCAGGTTTTTGGGCTCAGGATGACTTGGCTCAAGAACAGGGTGACTCACATTCCGCCGGGTGCAGACGCAGATACCCTCTGTCAGTACGCGCGGTGTTACCTGCTTATGTTGATTGGTGTTTTTTTCTTCACGGACAAGTCAGCCAATCTCCTCCCCCTTAGATGGTTGTCCCTACTGGAGGACTTTGATGCTTGCAGGCGGCTATCTTGGGGCTCTGCATTGCTATCTCACACATATCATTCGCTAGCGCTACCCGAGTTAGTGATGTCGTGGATATACCACAGCGAAGTGAATCAGCATTGCCAATACTGGGACTGCTTCGGGTATTGAAGAAGATGACCCAGAACCACCTCCTACTCCATAACATGTTGCGGCATTAGCCTAGCATGTACATCAAACATTATACTGATGTGCTTATTGGCTTCAAGACAAAATGTCCTATTAACGAAACCTACCCCAGTCAAAGCCGATAGGAATCTATATGCGACTCTACCATCTTCTTTTGATCCAATTGCCTCTATATTGCTCAATATGGTAATTTTAAGCACATCTAGAGAATCAATGCGACAAGATCGTAGCATCACAGGTGAATTACACTCAAATATCACTTCCTTTTCACCGTTTCTAATAATCTCATTGGATAAACTAACACACACAAAAAAAAAAAATTGATTACTGGCCATTTTTTTTTTAAATAATAAGATGAAGGTATGATGGAATTGTGATGATTTTAGTGTGGTGAATAGTTTGAGCCAACAAGATATTTATATAGACCTTTTTTTTAATATACTTATTTAAGGTACAGAGAACCCTATACACTTAAACATGTATCTCGGGTACAGTGCGCTGAATTACTCGATGTCTATATACCAGATATAATGCATTCAGTTTATGCACAACTATATCATTGTGTCATATCCTGGGTGCATCCAATTTTTTTATCTCCTAGATGCAGAGTTTTCGGTTTGTGCATTTATTGTGCTTTTACCTTTGTATTTGGGATGACATTTTATGTATTTTTGTAATTTTATTTCATTAAATATATTTTTTCGTAATTATAAAAATAAATTTGGTATGTAATTTTTTTTTAATTCTAACTGGGCCTAAGCCCAAAAAAAAAGATTAGAGAGTAGTTACATTTTACATAGCAATACTATATGGGGCATGGAGATCCCATTAACATCATTAATAATCAAATCCAACCTGAGTTTGTCTAGTGATTGTTCATTAGTCCGTTTTAAGAATACTGTCTTGTGTATACATCAATTTATTGGCCAATAACAAATCCTTAAGTAAATCTCCAATCTACGGCGAATTAGTTCCTTAAGTAAATCTCCAATCTACGGCGAATTAGTCTTTGATCTGACAGGCTGCGAGATATTATTAAAAACCAAAAAATTTACCAAAAAAAAAAGAAAACCAAAAAAAATATAAAAATAAAAATCATTAATAATCAAAGCAAAAACCTGTATGGTTGCCGTGTCCAAGAAAAAAAAGGAATGTAGTCTTTTAGGAAGATAATAACTCCACCTAATTTTTTATAATACCACTCCACATTTTTTTTTTACATTGAATATTACTATATTTGAATGAATTTGTAGAAAAAAAAGGTGTGACATCAAATTAGAAGTAACAATATCCATTTCTGTTTTATTATTATTATTATTATTATTATTATTATTTCATGTAAAATGCTACTTAAATGTATCAGAGAATATGTACCGAGCTACATTTCAAATTCATGGAATTGAACCAAAAAATTGAGGGGGAAAAAATAATGGATGGAATGAAAGGCAATGCCTAAATGGAATCAGGAAGTGCTATAATTGGACGCCAAATTCACGCATCATATTGATTACTATAACATTATCTAAAAAGAACATAGAATGTGGTTGCAATCCAACAGCTATACAGTACCATATCCATAAATGATTATTTAAGAAAACAAATCATCATCCAAAGTTGAGACATTGGAAGCTAATTGGAAAAATAGCTTCACTTCCAGCTGAAGCCGCCTCTCTTACAAGAATTTCTCTATGCTTGTCATCAATGTTGTCTTCGGCACAGCACCAATTACTGCATCTTTCTTCTCACCATTCTTGAAGATGATGACGGTTGGGATGCTACGGATTCCATACCGGGTAGCCGTGGAAGGGCTCTCATCAGTGTTGAGCTTGTAACACTTAAGCTTCCCGGCATATTCCTTGGCTAGCTCATCGATTATTGGGTGGATCATACGGCAGGGACCGCACCATGGTGCCCAGAATTCGACCAAAACAGGAGTATCGGATTCGAGCACAAGCGATTGCCAATTTGCGTCAGTAATGGGATCCACTGCAATATCCAACAAAACAAAAATATTTTAACTTCAATTACTATTTCTCTCAAACATGCATTGACGAGTGTCTCCAAAAACTTTCAGCAAAAGATTGGTCATGCATCTGCCATTCAGTTCCTCTATTTATGAGGTTGTTTGGTTGGAGGGTAAAATGGGGTGGAAATTTTGATGGAGCAAAACCAGGAGTAAAAGTAAACTAACACACACATATAGTTCATCCACAAACTTGTCAGTTGTCACCCGTTGTTTGCATACCCTAGGAGTTAAAACCTGGAATACTAACATAGCTTCTTTGCACTCTCTCCCCCTTTGAGGGTAGCATCATCCTTGATATAACAGTTCTATTTCATCAATTTTGGCATGAATTCCATACGACCAAGCAAACACTTCACAAACCTTTTATAACACTATAAAGTATGTCAATTTACTAAAGAACTTATCAAATGACTTAACTATACACCTCACTTCTCCAAAGAGACATTTTCACTATCCGTACTGCATACAACGACCTTGAGCTTGATGTTCAACAATCTAATAACCACAAATGAACAAACCCAAACAACCAGTTCCATCCAAGTAAACACTATAACGGGACACACTTAATGATTTTGATGCAAAAGATCCACTTTTAAATACAAGTTCTAGGCAATAAGGATTGCATACAACCACACATTCACCATTTAACACTCATGAAAATACATGCATAACCCTGAATTTTGCTTCCATAATATAAAAAGGAGAGTAACCAAAACCCAAAGAAATTATTTTTTCTTTTGATTAATTGGTGTAAATTTCATCAAAGTCACAGGATATGCTAATACTGTTAAAATTACCAAATTAGGCTTCTTGCTAATAGAGAACTACAAGAAGGTCATAGATAA
>NC_029792.2:22855424-22865244 GCF_000816755.2 Arachis ipaensis
TTCGAGAAATGTGCCTACTCACACACAATTACACATACACAAGAAAGGGGAACAAAATTACAAAACAAATTTTCAACCACATAATGGATTCATTCTTGGACCAAAAAACAAAAACAATTCAAACTGCTTTCTAGGCTTTAGTCATTCTATTACATTTGATATTAAACTCGCGCGGTAACAATTGCAAATTAACTTGTACAACTAATTAGAACAATTTTAGCAACCAAAAAACGAAGAATAATAACTTGTCAGAAATCACAAACAAGACATCCACAAAATTCACATACAGTCATACACGAAAGTTCAAGTGTTTAATTCGATAAGCCAACACGAGATTAAGGTTACTTTTTCCCCCAAATTATTTTCAACAATTCAACAATTTTCCAATTTCCAAAGCAGAAAATAAAAATCTCAAGTATACAACTTCGAAACCGAAACCTAACCTTGGACGGCGGCGGTGTCCTGAGTCTCGCACACGACGCGTCCACCAGCACGTGAGGCGGCGATTCTCGACACGGCGCGACTCGGTGAGCCGGAAAAGCGAGTCGAGGTGGCGAGTCTAAGTCCGGCGTGGCGCGGCAGCTTGATGGATTCCCGGCGACCGGATATGGAGGACACGGTGGTCGGAGCGGAGAGGGCGGAGGAGCGAGAGAGGGTGAGGGACTGGAGTTGTACGGTAGCCATGGATGCAGAGGATCGCAGCTCCCGAGAGAGAGAGAGAGAGAGAGAGGGAAGTGAAGTGAAAAAGACTGTGTTGTGATGAATGAACGAGAAAATTGAGGGGAAAAAATTTTCTTGTCTATTTTTTTTTTAAATTCTTAATTGTTATTGTTGTTTATGTTTTTATTACAACTTTATTTATTTATTTATTAATATAAGTTTTGGATATTATGTTGTGAAATGTGTTTGTGTGGATGAGAAACAAGAAGTGAGAGATGGTGGTGGAAACGAACATCTCGTGCTTTTATCGAGTTGTTTTGATTGGGGGTCCATTGAAATTGAAATCCCTGATAGAGTGATAGTTTTTGGTTCCTTCTGGGACATTGAAATGTTTATCAAATAAATTATTAAAATGTTTTTTTTTTAAATTCAATTTTTTTGTTTTTTTTATTTTATTATTTTTTTTTTTACTATTAACTATTAAATAATATATATAATTTCACAACCACATTAATAAATTTATAATGTCTAAAGGCATAAAAAATTATATTTTTTATATTCACAAACATTAAAGTCTTTGTAATTATAAATATCTAATAAATATAATTATAAACCAAATTTTCATCCAAAACATAATTATAAATATTCTCTCTAAAGCAAAATAAACATAATCCAAAATATAATTATAAATATTGTCTCCAAAATAACATAAACATAATCCAAAACACTCAATTTTCATCTTCATACTCTTGTAAGTAGGGTTGGGGAAGTGAACCTGAAATCACTCAACAAACATATCAAGGCATCGAATGGAATTAAAGTGAGTTAAATTTAGCTATTTTAAGACCTAAAAAGCATGTTTTCACACTTAAGCACAAATTTAGGGAGAATTACAAAACCATGCTATTTCATTGAATAAATGTGGGAAAAGGTGATAAAATCCCCCAAATTAAGCACAAGATAAACCACAAAATTGGGGTTTATCAAGAAGTTGGATTTTGGCAAAAAAATTACAAAAATACCCCCTTACAAAAAAACTAAACCCGGCGGGGAAGCCTACCCCGCCCCACCAAAGCCCACGGTTTAAGCGATGTGGGTTAGGCGGGCTTTTGTTCTTTAGCGGTCCCAATTTTCCATCCCAACCTACTTTTTTGGCGGGTTACGTGAGCCGACCCGACGGGTTTAGGCCTGTTTGCCATCCCTAGTCTTAACGATAACTTGGTAAATGTGAGAAGTCAAATTTTGCTCTCAGATCCTCCTCCTCCAATTGGCAAGGTGTTCTCCCTAGTTCTGCAAGAAGAAAAACAACCCACACTCACCAGTGCTCAACCAAATCAACACATGGCCTTTGCAGGAAAATAGTCACCAAAGTCCATGCCCACTCCTAATCTCAAGCAAAAGGAAAAAAAATATCGCCCTTTATAGGCTCATTGCGGTTTCTGAGGTCACACTGAAGATAAGTGTTATAAGCTACATGGTTACTCCTCCTGGCTATCTTCAGAACAAGAGCAGTGGCACTAAGAACCATGTGAATCATGTTGCTCAGCTCTCAATTCTTGTAAAGAAACTCAACAAAATGCTGCTTTTTCTCTCACTGCTACACAGTACAACCAGCTTATAGCATTAGTTCAAATACAGCAAGCACTGCAAGCAATTGAGCCAAAAATATGTGCAGGTGAAATCTTTTTCTCATCATATTTGAAACAAAAAGCAGATTCTACCTCTTGGATCATAGATTCAGGAGCTACTATACACATAACCAATTCTTATTTCCTACTTTTGAATCCCAAGCCCCTGCAAAACCATTATGTAGCCTTACCAAATCAAACAAGAATCCGTACTTTATCCATAGGAAACATAGTCATCAACCATTATCTGACCATTCATAATGTCATTTTTAACCCTTCTGAAGGTTGTAGAAGGCTTAAAGAAGGGGGGGTGAATCTATGTCCTTCTTTTACTTTAACGATGTAAGGTTTAACTTATAAACTTTCAATCTGAATCTATTTGAACTCAGCAGCGGAAAATTTATGAGACAATTTAGTTTTATCTCATGAATATCAGAAAACAGAACAGAGCAGAGAAGAGAGAAGCTGACACCATCATGTATCTTGGTTCAGTTGCCTTGTGCAATGTAACCTACATCCAGTCTCTACTACAACAGTGGTAGAATTTTCACTATAGTTAAAGTATTACATACACCAATTCCACAGGATTGATACAATCCTTTTCTTATCAAGTTCTAACCTAACTTGACTTGGCTATGCTAATACCTAACTCTTCACTCTTAGTGCTCACCCAACTAACAAAAGGGTACCTCACTAGTACAAGATACAAGACACAGAATCAACCTAAAGAAATCTAAAATCACTCTAGCCTTTTCACTCAAGTGTTTCTCTCTGCCTCTTTCCACTCTTAGGCTCTTTCAAGAACCCTCTTATTCAGCCTTTTACCTCAAGAAATTACAGAAAGATAAACATTGAAAAGAAAATTACAATATGTAAAACATGAAGGAGATTAATTCTTCAACAGCTTCTTTACTATGTGATGAACCAGATTTGCTTGCCTCTTATTTAGTTCCTCATTCTGGCGGAATGCTCCTTTAACTAGGAAGCACTGTCCAAGCTGGTGAACTTCTTCAGAGAACTCTTCTCAGAACATAAACCTCAAAAAACTTGTTCTCTCTCCTTGTCTTCAGAATGATGAACAAAATTTTCTTTTGTATCTCCTTGCATATTGTTGAGTTGCTCTCTCCTAGGTCAACTCCTTGAGTTGTGTGCTACCAACTTACCACATCATTTTTTTAGTTAATCCCTAAATTAGAAATTTAAGTCTGACTTTCTCTTACTTGACCGAAAGCCTCAGGGAAGCATTCAAGAATAGTATTTCAATGGCAATCCAATGTCTAAACCCTTGAGATACTATTTTGTCTCCAAGAAATAAATTTGACCATTGATTTACAGCAGTGGTGAACAGAGATCACTTTCTTCATTTATCTCAATTTGGAGTAGCAGAGAGTTTGAGAAGAAGAGAAGAAAATTGGATGCATGCAAAGGGAAATAAATCACCTTTAGCTTCAGACTTAGCTTGATATGGTTTGATTTTTGGTGATTAGACTTTTGCTTTTTGGATTGAGCTTTCTCTTTCTTTCTTCTTCGATGAATGGCTTAGGGATGAAGCTCTCTCTCTCTTCTCTGAGTTCTGACCGAATGAAAAAGGTGAACGTTGCTTTAGTGGAAGCAATTTGGAGGGATTGGCTTGAGAGATGAATTCGGGCTTGGGTTGGTTCTTTTCTGGTTCAGCCCATTTGAATTCCTTGTTTTGTTTTCTTTGGGCTTCCATTGTTTTGACAGTCCACCAGCAGATTCATTTTGTTTCATATTAGGTTGCTGCTATGTTTGCTTATTATGGCCTGCATCACTGAATCAGAAATAATCAACACTAATTGGGTAATTTTTTCAATAAAATAATGTTTGTCATCATCAATTAATTTAGTTAATTACTTAACTCAACACCTTCCTTTAGAATAAATTTAATTTCTATCAGTTCTTTACTAAAATTATCTAATTGCACTGTATTTTTCGTTGATATATTATTTGTCATACAGGACATGACCTTCAAGAGAGTGATTAGCAGAGGTGATGAAATTGATGACCTCTTTGTGTTAGAGTCACAACCCACTATTACCAATAATTCTTGTCACATGATTTTCTCTCCTAATGGAGATATATAGCATGCTAGATTAGGACATACTTTTGAGAAAGTCTTGAATAAACTCAGACACACTTAATCTTCTAAACCCATGAAGAATAATTACTCTAAATGTCTAGTTTGTCTTTTAGCTAAATTTAGGTGTTTATCCTTTCAATCAAATAATCATTTTTATAATTCTGTTTTTGATCTTATTCATTGTGATATTTGGGGACCCTATTGAGTTTTTACTTATAATAACATGAGATATTTTCTCATTATTGTTGATAATCATTCAAGATTCACTTGGACTTATTTTTAAAGCAAAAATCAGATGCTACTAATACTCTTATCAATTTTATTAACATAATTGAAAGTGTAACACCCCAATTATCCTAAACCTTACCTCTAGCCGTAAATCAAAGGTTAATCAAAGGTTACGACAGTCCTAAAGCTTATACATATTTATATATAGAAGGAAATAATATATTCTAGAAGCCTGATGAAGGATTGAGCTCAAAGACAGAATTACAAAAGCGTGAAACGTTCACACGAAGCTAACGCATAAGATACAAGGTATAGGTATAAGAGAATAAAATATATATAAATATAAGAATATAATAATCATAGAGAACTAGCCGCAGCTTGCGGAGTTTAAGCCGACTAGTTACAAATAGAAAGATACAGAGTTTTAGAATTAAAATAGCTTATACAACCTATCTCTCAAATAAGCCTCTAAGGCCATTAAGATAAATATACAAAAGGTGAGAGAATACTATGACAAAAGTAAAACAGAAATAAATAAGGAACGAACCATACTCCGCTCTGTCACTATATCCGCAATCTCATCGAAGTAGATTACGACCTGCATCTGAAAAACAACAACAAAGTATGAAATGAGAACCGGAGGTTCTCAGTATGGTAACAGTGCCCAATGCGGTAAGATGTAAGGCTCCGGGACGCCGAAGGCAATCCTAGAACTTCACATCAAACCGATATTCAAGCTTAGAACAAAATAAGTAAATATATAAAGAACTCAAACCATAAACCGGGTTATCTAAAATTAGAGAAATTCTAACTAATACTAATCACACCGCTGTATCCTACAGCCTTCGCCAACCTAACATCCGTGCGATCCCATTGCCACCGCCTACCTAACATCATCAGCACCAGACAATCACAATTAATGCAAACAAGTAAAACACAGATAATATTCATATACAACAAGTAGTTCAAGAAGCAGGTAGGCATGTTATACAATTAGGCAAACTCAAGTAAACAAAGCAAGCAAACATATAGAAGATGCACATGAGGAATGTCTGCGCTATTGGCTATGATATCACATATCGGTTAATGCCAAGCCCGACAAAAAATTTGGCCGACAACTCCCGGATTAGTCTCTCTATTGCGCATAAGGAGGAAAATTCTGAGGGATGAGTGCTCTACCACCTTCTCCTTTCAGAGGAAAATATTCCGAGGGAGCGTGCCCTACCACCTTCCTCTGGTTGCGAGAAATATGAATGAGAAGCCCAGCTTCGACTCTCACATCCGAACGTAGGCGGGAGACTGCCACAGCCCCTACGACGGAGAACAATGCATATCATAATCACATATTCAATCTCAAAGGCCGCTGCTCATAACACCCTTCCACTCATACTCGTCAAAACCATCATTACTTCATAAGTTCCATTCCGAACTCCTTAGTTCATCAGTTTCTTAAATTCGTTGTCAACAATCACCATATTCACCACTTTTCCTTCTCTCTCAACTAACTCGTCCTCACCACACCAAAAACCTAAACTTTCGTTTGCTAACTTATCAAAGTAAAACCCAAACTAAACCTCCTAGGACTATTCCCATGTTCCAATATCCAAAATTGAGCCCAAGAGTCTTAAAATGGTGTTACAGAAGCTTACAAGCTTGTTGGAAAAGTGAAACAGATGAAAACAAAGTTTAAGTTTGAGAAACAGGGTGTGTGCTTATGTACAGGGGTGTGCGTGCGCACGCCCAGGAAGATTTTTAAAGTGTGCGTACGCACAGGTACGAAAATTTACAAGTCTGTTCACTCGCACAAGCTATGCTAGCGCCCCTAACAGACTGACCTTCCCAACGTGTGCGTGCGCACAGAGCTGTGCGTACGCACAAGTTGTAAAAACTTCCTTGGTGTGTGTGTGCGCACAAGGCTGTGCGTACGCACATACCAGAAATCACAAAATTCTACAACTCTATAAAATTTCAGATTTTGACACCAAACTTTGAAGGATCATAACTTCCTCTACAAAAATCTAAATTTTACAAACCTTATATCAATTTAAAGAGTTTTCATTAAACTTTAATTTAAAGCACATTTTAACAAATTTTGAAAATCGAGGCTCAAGTTATGATCCGTCAAAGTTCACTAAAAAATCTATTTTTTACCAAAAACCTTAAAAACTTACTTTTACCAAAACTCTCATTTCGAAACCAAACTACTCACAATCCAAATACTACCAAATCAACACAAAATCTCATACCACTTATTCCTCAACCTCAACCATCAATAATCATTATTCTCCAACAATCAAAAATCATCACAAACAATCCTAATTCTCTCTATTCATCAATATCATTTCCACAACCCATCATCAATTATCAACCATACCCACAACTCTCAACAACATTACACATCAACAATAATCCACCAACCTTAACATAACATCAACCACAAGATTCAATATCCAAAAATCATCATCAACATACATCATCACACATCATAATCATCAATATCCTTTATTCCAAACCACCACAACATTTTACATTAATTTATTACCTTAAATTTTCATAATCCTCATTATTCACCAATATAACTAATCACCATAAATACTCATCAATACCCATAATTCCCAACAATCACCATCAACCACACTAATCCAATATAATCAACAACTACATCAATTCACATATAATTATTCATACACCAATATCATTCAATCCTATCTTAGGGTCAACTAGCCTAAGTGTCTAGAAACATTACATATTACATAAAAGAAACCGAAATCATATGTTGGCCGATTTCCAAACATACCAAACACCAAAATGAAGCCACCAAACTTGATCCAAAACCTCAACCGTACCTACTCCAACAAACATCCAAAACTCAATCTAACATCATATATATCACCAAAATGAAAACCTAAGATACACAAAACAAATAAGCACAAGGATTTAGTGAAATTTTATCTTACCCAACGAGATTAGGGGTAAAATCCAACAATTACTCGCTACTAGAGATCACCTAAATAAGCAAAATCACAAAATCTACTCAAAACCCATAACCAAAATCGCGCAGAAACTTAGGGTAGAAAACTGGGGAGTGAGCTTCGAGTTCTTACCAGAAAAACTTAAATAGAAAGGAAGAGCTCATCGAGAGCTTCGCGTGACCGCAAACGACTTGTCAATCGGAGCTCCGGATCAAAAGTTATGGCTTCCGGAAGGTGATGATGAATAGTACCACCACCTCCCCTCTCTCAATCCACGTGGCTCTCTTTGCGGAGGGTGAGAAATGAGTTCAAAGCTCATTTAATTAGCTTATATGTGTTGGACCTTGGACCCGGTTTGGGTCCGATCCAATTCGTTAGCGTTTTTGGTTCGTTTGGCCCACTTTGGGCCAAAACCTTTAAGATTAGTGCCCGGTTTTAAATTCTAAAATTATTTTTGTCCTTTCAAAACAATAAACCAATTTTCTAAATCTTATTTTTCTCAAAACACAGTACCGGACAGGCTTAAACCGGTTTGACCGGTTTGACTGCCGGTTCTTGGTCTTTCGTAGAAAATACATTTTTCTGACTCAGAAAAATTCATTGAAAACCAATTTTCACATTTATATTTTCAAATTAAAACTTCTAAATTTTGAATCCATCTCGGGCACTTAAAATTATTATTTTTATAAAAATAGTTTTACATAAAAAATTCCGGTTCTTACAAAAAGATAGTTTAGTGTCAAAGTGAAACAGGTTAGATCTGACAATGCGAAAGAGCTAGCTCTCACTGATTTTCTGCTTTCAAAAGGAATCTTACATCAGTTCTCATGTGTGGAGAGACCTGAGCAAAATTCAGTTATGGAATGCAAGCGTCAGCATTTTCTCAATGTCGCAACAACCCTCTTCTTTCAATCCAATGTGCCAACTGAGTTCTAGGGTGAAAGCATCTTGACAGCTATCTTCTTGGTAAACAGATTGTCCAGTCCACCACTACAATATTGCACTCCCTATAAACATCTCTTTCTTAAACAGCCTGACTATGAGACTTTAAGAATTTTTGGGTGTTGCTCATGCATCTACTTTAATGTCTCAGAAAATAAATTTACTCCAAGGACAGTGACAACTTTTGTTGGTTATCTTTCTGGATACAAGGACTAAAAATTGTATGACTTAAACAATAATTTTTTTTTCGAGATGTTACTTTCATGGAAGATGAGTTTTCTTTTTGTAAACTATCCCGTAGTCACTCCTCCCTCGTAGATAATTTTTTAAATGGAACAACCTAAATTTCATCCCCAATTATAGTCACCACCCCATCAGTCTTTATCACATATGAAGCTGCCCCTGATAATTTTTTGGAAGAATCCTCACCTCATATCTTTTTCCCTAATCCTGCACTTCCATTTAGACAATCCACCAGACTTACAAAACCACCATAGTATCTTAAAGATTGTCAGTGTCACCATTTTTTTTTGTCCAAGTCATATAATAGTTTTGTGGCAAACATTGCTACTATACCTGAATCATCTTTCTTTCACCAAGCTATCAAGTATCCGAAATGGAGGAAGGCCATGGATGAGGAATTGAAGGCCATGGAGTCCACCAACACTTGGACATTAGTGTCGCTACCGACAAGGAAGCATACTATTGGTTGTAGATGGGTGAATAAGGTGAAGTGTAAGACTGATGGATCAATAGAGAGATACAAGACTCGCTTTGTTGCGAAGGATTACATTCAACAAGCGGGAATCGACTATAAAAATACTTTTTTTTTCAATAGAAAAACTCACTACTGTTCAAGTGCTCTTGTCCTTGGCTTCCATTACTAATTAGTGTTTGTTTCAAATGAATCTAAATAGCAAAACTTATTACTGTTCAAGTGCACTTTTTTACAGTTTGAAGAAGTGTACATAGACTTGCCACTAAGGGTGGCAAATGGGCTAGTCTGCCCACGCTTTGTCCCGCCAAAAGCATGCCATTTGGTGCACTGGCCCGCCCTACCCTGTCTAGTGAGATGGTCTCGAATTCCTCCCCCACCCTATCTAACGGCGGGTTAGCGAGCTAATCCCTCCCATTTTGTTCAAATGAAGCAAAACTTATTACTGTTCAAGTGCACTTTTTTACAGTTTGAAGAAGTGTACATAGACTTGCCACTAAGGGTGGCAAATGGGCTAGTCTGCCCACGCTTTGTCCCGCCAAAAGCATGCCATTTGGTGCACTGGTGCACTGGC
>NC_029792.2:22869013-22871076 GCF_000816755.2 Arachis ipaensis
CCCCGCCCCGCCTAACAGCGGGTTGGCGGGCTAAGCCCACCAAATCTCCTTTTTTTACTATTAAGTATTAAATAATATATATAATTTCACAACTATTTTAATAAATTTATAATTTTTAAAGACATAAAAAAATTATAATTTCTAATTCACAAACATTAAAATCTTTATAATTCTAACTATGTAATAAACATAATCATCAACCAAGTTTTCTGAAACAAAATAATAAAAGTAGCATTGTAAAAAATAATACAAACATTGTCGAAAACATATAATTAAACATCTTCAAGTCTCTAATCAATCAAACATAAAACATAATCCAAATTATAACTTAGAACATCTTCAATTATAAAAAAAAAAAAAGCAATGGGCCCACCGGAGAACCCCGACCCGCCGCACCGAAACCCAGCAAAGCTCGCAGATTAGGCAGTTCAGGTTAAGTGGGCTTTTTAATTATGACGGTTTTAAATTTTCAGCCCGATTCTTCTTTTTTAGTGAGTTATGCAGATCGGTCAAGCGGATTTCGACCCGTTTGCCACCCCTATTTTCCACTTGGTTATAAATGCAAGGATTTGAACATGGTATGCAGGCTGAACAGGTTGATATATGGTCTCAAACAGGCTTTACCACAAATCCACAATGATTCTACAAGTTTTCTACTACCCTGCTCAGCAACAACTTCAAATAATCAAGGAGGGATTATTCTTTGTTTACATATGGCACTGACAATTTACAAGGTCTATCTACTTGTGTATGTAGATGACATAATATTAGTAAGTCCTTCATCTGAGATGGTTCACAAGGTGCAAAAATTGCTCGAGTCACTCTTCAAATTCTTTCTTGGATTGGAGCTGGCCAAATCCTCAGAAGGCATCGTGTTAAGTAAGAAAAAAATGTGTTAAGTAAGAAAAAAATATACTCTGAAAATATTATTTGTTCACAAGATGCGAACTTCATTGATGCTAAGTCTACTTTCCTACCCATGGAAACTAGTTTGAGGATGTGTGCCTCAGATGGTGAGCTACTTCTCCTGACCCAACTGACTATAGACATATGATTGGGAGATTGATGTATCTCACAATCTCACGGCCTCCCATCACCTATACTATCTCTACCCTTCAACTAGTTTCTTTCTCGTCCTACCACCACACACCAAAATGTATTGCACCACCTTCTAAGATACTTAAAAGGCATAGCTAGTCAGAATTGCTTTTCTCAACCAAATCTAATTTGAGGCTCATGGCATATGCTGATGCAGAATGGACAGGGTGCCCTAACACAAGTAATGTGATTGGCTATTGCGTGTTTATAAGAGAATTTTTTGGTGTCTTAAAGATCTAAGAAGCAGTACACAGTTTCTAGATCCTCAATAGAATTTGAGTACAAGGTCATGGTAGCTGTGATTCACAATTTGCTATCCACATTGTTTCTAACCCCACCTTTTACGAATGGAATAAGCATATCGAGATCGATTGCTATTTTGTTCGAAAAAAAATAATAAAAAAATTTATCAAGCTCATACACGTTAGGACCTAACATTAGCTAATACACGTCTTTACTAAGTCAGTATCTATAAGGTAATTCAAGAATCTCATTTCTAAATTTGGCATGATCAATTTATACATGCCAATTGAGGGGCATATTATGCTTCATGAGTAAATTAATTAATTAGAAAAACTAATTAGAAGCTAGTTAGATAATATAGGCGGTTCATTAGAAGTATGGTTTTATTTTTTACTACTCTCTTTGCACTCAAAGCGGTTAACATATATGTACCATTAGTGAGTTGAAATTAATGAATGAAGATTGATTTCTATTTCTCTCATAGAACCTCTCCTTCACGATAATATAGGACAAATTGTCAAATATTTCAAAGTGAATATTCAAGAATTAATATTTCGGATAAAGTATATATTTTTTTAAATATATCTTGGCAGTTAAATTTTTAAAATATTTAAGATTAATTCAGCAATAATTTTACAAAAACAACTTTTAATATAAATAAATCAAATAAAATTATCATGCATTATTGCTGAATTATTTCTAATTTTTTTAAAATTTTAAAA
>NC_029792.2:22871279-22873231 GCF_000816755.2 Arachis ipaensis
ATATTCTAAGTAACTAAATTTTTAAGAAGCTTAGAATTAATCCTGTAACAATATTTGATAATTAGAATGAGTGACAGATCTTTGTGTTTAGCTAGTTTATATTAAAGGTTATTTTTGTGAAAGTTGTTGTTGAATTAGTTTTTGTGAGTATCAGTTCTTTTAAAGTACATCAAAGTATTTTTTTAATTGAACAAAAATAAAAAGAAAATATGAAAATAGGGACAAAGTAGTTCAAAAATAAATTGACTAGAATAAGAATAAATCGCATTGAATTTAAATAAAGCAATAAATTGCCTTCGACATGATCAAAGGACTTTGAAATTAAAAAAATAAAGTGCTGAATCTTAAAGAGAACAGAGAAAGTAAATGATGGTTGAAAAGTAAATTTGCAAAGAAAATAAAGTTTACGAAAAATATAAATGAAAATGTAAAAACAAATGGAAGGAACCCTACATAAAATTAACTCGAAGCAAACTCAGTAAGTCGCTAGAATGTGAGTTTACGTAAGTAATTTCTGAAATAAAATTCTAATTTTTGTCCCTTCAAATCTTCTCCTATTTATAAGAATTTTCAACCAATCAGATTAAAATACAATCTCCACGTACATTAATTCCTAAGTAACTATTTCCACTCCTTTTACTTGACATGAGCAACGGCCAAAAGTAACCTTCAAAACTTGAATTTTTTTATTAATCACATCGAACAGTTTGTTGATAATCTTCACGTAGGGGTGTTATCGGTTCGGTTTGGTTCGGTTTTGGACCAAAAACCAACCGAACCGATCTGTTCGGTTTTTACATAATACCAACCAATCGGTTTGCTATCTGCGCAACAACCGAACCGAACCAAACCGAACCAAAAGCGGTTTGGTTCGGTCGGTTTTTTCGGTTTTTAAATTCTAACTAATAAAAAATTAATTTTAGTAAAATGATGTTCAAAACAATCAATAAACTGAAATAATATTATATTACATTCAAATTCAACACAATTTCAACTCATTCCAACAACTAAACATAAAACAAACACATTTATTAAGTCTAAAATTTCCATTCAATGTATTACTAAACCACTTATGCGGTTCGGTTCGGTTCGGTTCGGTTTTTGCCGAGCCAACCGAAAACCGAACCGAACCGATCGGTTTACATCGGAAAAAAACCAAAAAAACCGATTTTTTTCGGTTTTTATTCGGTTATTGTAAATTTCGGTTCGGTTTTGTGATAAATTTCGGTTTGGTTCGGTAACTTACACCCCTATCTTCACGTACATTAATTCATAACTAACTGTTTCCACTCCTTTTACTTGACATGAGCAACGGGCCAGAAGTAACCTTCAAAACTTAAATTTTTTTATTAATCACATCGAACAGTTTGTTGATTAATCATGACAATATACATTCCCTGTCATAAATTTTCTCGATGTAGATCTTTCTTTTGAGAAACACGCTTCCTAAATCTCAAATCCAATCTCTTTTTAAAATTAATTATTTTCGACTAACAATAACATAACTTAGAACCTTTTTAAAAAATATATATATATATATAAAAGCAGATAAAGCACATGATTATATTCCTGACATTTCATTAGCATGGAAATGGTGCAATGCAGAGAGAAACTCACCTAACACACTGCATTTTGGGTCAGTCTCTCACATGATCACATTCACTTCCCTTTTCATTGTTGTAAAGTGTGAAATCTTCTGTTTCATTCTGTCAAAACCATTCCCATGCTTGCTTCCTTCTCATACTTTCTCGCTTTAAGCCAAAACTACATTCCACAACATGCCAAAACCAAAATCTCTTATAGCTTTAATTTGTTTGGACGAAAGAACCTGCTAACCTTTTTTTTTTTCCTCAAATCAAATGAATCCTCTCCTTTTTTAGAATTTTCTTTTTGGCTAAATCACAGTTTTTCAATTTTATCATTTATTTTTTTCTAGTATAAAAATTAATGCA
>NC_029792.2:22873544-22877162 GCF_000816755.2 Arachis ipaensis
AATTTTCTTTAAAAATTAATTTGTTACTAAAAGTAAAAAATAAAAAAAATAAATTATATTAATTAAATCATAAAGAGTAAAGTATCGTTTTTGTGTCCGACGTTTGGGTAAATCCTATTTGTGTCCCTAACGTTTAAATCGTCATATTTGTATCCCTAACGTTTGTAAAAGTGATTCAATGTTATCCTACCGCCAATTACACATCATGAACGCTTTAGCTTGAGTTTTAAAAACCTCTTCTTGAAGTTAGAATATAAATGTTTGGATAGAATCGATGATCTACTTCGAAAAATAGCTCATCAAATGTTAAAATTAATTCCTATAACATTTACATAATTCACTTTTGAATCTAAACACAAATAGTGCGTATAATATTAAAATCGACCACATCCAAGTGAGACCTAATTGAAAATGAATACATCCAAGTGAGAATAATTAGAAAATATAATATGATTTGTTAGTATAATTGATAGTAGGATAACATTGAATCACTTTTATAAACGTTAAGGATACAAATAGGACGATTTAAACGTTAGGGACACAAACAGAACTTACCCAAACGTTGGGGATAAAAACGATACTTTACTCAATCATAAATTATAAATGATCAAAAAATAGGGTCAAAGCGTCGAAAAATGATAAAAAAATGAGGTCAAAAAATACTGCCGGAAGAGAAAAAACAAGGGGCTATGAACGAAAAAAAAGCCTATACTCTTGATATCATGTTAGGAACAAGAGAGTAAAAATACAATGTAAAAAGAGTATATATAACTGCTAATAGAATTAAAGTAATAAAAACATAAAATCTTACAATTAATATACAAATATAATACTAATTGATCTAATTCGATTCTAATTATTCTCTTAACACTAAGAATGATTGATTAAAAAGCAGGAACCAACTGTATTTTGCAAGTCAGAAAGATGATTAAAAAGAAAAAGTAGATATCCTGGAACCAAATCCTTTTATTGTGTGTTGGCATCCACGTTCGCTGTGCCGACACATATTAAGTCAGTACATAATAGTTAATACTAAAGCAATAATAATCGTCGATTTCGTGTAGTTGAATGGAATGAAAATCGTGTTCCGCAGTACTCTCATGGATTCCTCATGGCTAAGGCTCAGGGTAAAAGCAGTTCATTACACTCTTATTTTCCACGTTGCGCTATATGAATGGGATTGCTCAAGCTAAGAAACCAATAATTTAATTAGTTTATTTTGACATTACAATCAAATAGCCTATACAAAGTTTACAAGCCCATCAACATGCAAACATTCTATAACGGATCTACAGATAAATGAAATAAGAACTATGACCGATACCACAGGAGGAGAATAAGAGCAGAACAAGAATAACTAACTTAAATAAGTTTAATTTTGAAGAAAGATAAATTGAGAATTGTCTCAGGTTTTGCCTTCAACCCTTGCATGAGTGAGTCCAACGCATGCATCAACAAAGTCGTCATCAATGAAATCCGTGGAAAAGACTTGAAGTCTGTCAGCATAGCCCTTGGTGAAGCACTGAGCGATGAAGAGCCTAGCATAGCCATGAATGCGGCCCGTGACGGGCTTCACACACAAAACGGGGTTATCTGCGACGGGGGTTGCAGTGTTCTCCACCCTGTAGAAAAATTTCCTGGACGAAACGGGCGGCTGCGAGCTGAGATGCTTCAAGTTGCCATCGAACTTGGTGGACGGCAAATCCGTGTTGATCCAATCATCCTTGAGAAAGCCCGCACTCCAGAAGGGGCTTCCCGGCTTGGGCTGAGGCGATTTTCTGGGCTTCCAAACACATATGATCCTCTTTGGCAACAACTCCGCGATGGTCTTCCCGAATACTGAGTCATCCTGGTGGATCAAGAACTCCCCCAGCTGCTCCTCCAGATACTTGTCGAATTCCGGGGGGTCTTCGTGGCCGAACTCCGTTCGAATCTCGAGGATGACGATTTCCGACTGAGTCTCGGACAAGAACTTCTTGACGTTGGCGATGACGACGTCGACGCTGTAAGTGAGGAGGATGCCGTGGCATATGCGGCGGTCCTCCTGGACACGGATGTCGAGGACTCTGGTGCCGCAGAGGAGTTGCTGGTAGATGGAGAGAGACTGGCACTGAGCGAAGGGGCGAGTGACGAGTGGGATGCCAATCTTGTTGGTGGCAGAGTCGTGTGTTCCTGGCCACACGATCTGGTTGATTCGAACTTTCTCTGGGTTCAGCTCTAACATCCAGTTCTTCCTGTCTTTAGGGCGATACTCACTCCCTGGGTACTCTTCCTCGCTGCTGCTCTTTAGATCTGACAATATTTTCTTCTCAGCCTTTATCGCCTTTCTTCGCTCCACCTGTTTGGACACTTGAGAACCCATCTTCAATCAAGGTCAAAACCCAGCTTAGCTTGTTATTAGTTGTTGTTCCTCATCCTCCCCTTTTATTTATTAATTGAAATTGTAATTAACGATGGAGTTGTGTTTGGTTTGGATAGGCCAGCTGATTTTATTTTTATTTAATCTTAGTTGAAGGATTTTGGTAGCGCAGTCCACCTCTCATTGGATGTTGTGTGGGGAACCTTCGCTCTCATAATTGGTATTGGTGGGGAGTCATTATACATGTAGGCTTTTAGTTGGTCCACCTATGTGGCTCTCCAAAGCTTTCTCTCATCATCTCTAATTTGTTTTGTTCTATTTTGTCTTTCATCAATTTCTTGTAGCTACTCATGACTTCAATTTGCTACCATTTACCTCTGTCGTTTACAACCTTCTCCCACATGCATATGGCATATATACAACTCCGATATCAATCTATCAAAGTCGTCGTGTGGCTAGAACTCTCTCTTCTCGTTTTGTGCTATCAAAGTCTATGTGCAATTAATTAATATTTAAATAAAACTTCCGAATATCTCCTCTATCCTCGGCGTGATTTAATAGGGAACACTTAAAGAGAGCGCATATATATATATATTATTAGAAGTGAGGGGTAGTATCCATGTAAAAATTACATGCATGTATCCATGTAACTTTCACTTCCCACTCTACATCTTCGTTTGTTTTACACGCGCCTCTTATAACTTATATAAGAAATCTTTATTTTGCTTTATCAACGTTTCTCAAGGTAAACCTTCTCATACAACGTAAATCTCTTTCGGATTCTTCTTTATCATCATCTTCTTCTTCTTTTTCTTCTTCTTTAACCTAATTAAATTAGTTGTTCTCCTCTTTCGCGTTTTTCTTCTCTACATTATGGATCTGGATTGATTCAACGCAATTAGTTTCGTCGTTCATCTTCTTTTTCGTTTTCTTCTTTGATCTGTACTTTTGAATTGAAACAATGAATGAATCAACTTCAAATCAGTTGAATAAAAGTGATTTTATAGAATTGATTTTGGGTAGAAATAAGTTTGTATCAACATAATTTATGTTTGGCAACTCTTTACCAAAATTGATTTTGATAAAATAAATATTATTTGGATAATATTAATTAAAATCACTTTAGATAAATAATTACTTAAAAGAACATTACATTAAATTATAATGTTATTTTTTTATATATGTTTAATTTTTTTATATTTTTTATATGTTTTTATATAGTATATTTTTAATACTCTTAGTACTCTTTTTTAGTACTA
>NC_029792.2:22877180-22878058 GCF_000816755.2 Arachis ipaensis
GAAATAATAAGAATTTTATTAATAATATAATAACATGTATAAAAGATAAAATTAGTAAAAGAAAAATAAATATTGAAGGTAGTGGCTAAACAAAATCACTTCTGTGTTTGTAAAGAAGAAAATTAACCAAACAAAAAATAGAAGCTTTTAAAAATCTCTAACGTGCTTTTTTCCTTTCAAACTTGTGGTTATCAAACACAGCAACCACTTCTTACTCAACAGCTGAGTGTGTGTTTGGATTAGAGTTGGTCAAACTGGAGTTTAAATGAAAGTGATTTTGTAAAATTGATTTTGGATAGAAGTGAGTTTGTGTCAACATGATTTATGTTTGGCAATTTTATACTAAAATTGATTTTGATAAAATGAAATTATTTGGATAATATTAGTTAAAATCACTTTTAGATAAATAATTAGTTAATTATTAAAAAAATATAATATTAAATTATAATATTATTTTTTAAAATATATTTAACAAGAATTATAATAATAAATTTTACAATGTCAAATAAAAAAAATATTCAATAATTTTGTTTGTACTCTCAGTATTCTTTTATTTAGTATTATTTTGGACCGTAAAATTTTATTACTTATGATTCTATTTTTATGTATGTGTTCATACTCTGACCCAACGCTAAGACACAGGTTTAAAAAAAGAAAGGCCCAATCCAAGGAATTGGTCCTTATTTCACACCAACTTTCCCCTTGAAGTCGGTTCCCACCACCAGGGACGGACATAAGGGGGCGAGTGGTGGCCTCGGCCCCCCAACTTTTTTTAATAGTAATAAGTTATTATGTATAATTTATTTTTTTTTTAAAAAATATTTAGTATTTAGTTTAATATAAATAAAAGTTTAGTCTAATTTAAATATTGATAATTT
>NC_029792.2:22878168-22886006 GCF_000816755.2 Arachis ipaensis
TTAAATAAAATTTTTAAATCTCATAAAGTGAATTCTTTTTCTTCTTGTGGCCGTTTTTTTTATTCGTTTGGTATTAATTCTCTCTGTTTCAACTGTTACAATTAAAAGATCTTTTTCAACTATGAATATTGTGAAAAATAACTTAGAAACAAAATAAAAGATGAATTTCTTGCTAATTGTCTTTTAATTATATTGAAAAGAAAATCATTAAAAATTTTGACACAAATTCTATTATCGGTGAATTTTATTATACGAAGAATCGACCACTTCATTAGTAAAAAAGTATACACATATTTTTTTTAGTTTAAAATATATTCTCTATCCGTATATTTTTATAATACATCTTATATTATATAATTTTTTTACATAATTTTTAATATTATATGTGTTATTGGCCCCCCATAATATCATTTCTGAATCCGTCCCTGCCCACCACGACCTGCTCTAAAGAAGTCGGGAACGAGAATTAGCTTGCAGATAACACTAAAATAACTGCCCCTAAAATCTCTCAACCCACTTTCAGGAGCTATATCTCAACTTTCCTAAGATAAAGGGACAGTTACCCACCTTAAAAGGTGGAGCTACCTCAACGGTGGTTATTGGTTCACCACTATAAATACACTGACATCTCTCAAGTATCTCTAAGTCCCAATACTCTCTAAACCTGCTTACACCCTTGCTGACTTAGGCATCGGAGTGTCTTTTCAGGTACTACCCCCATTCACTCATACTCACAAGTCGGACGGAGGCCTAGAAGCGCGATTCCTTGCGAAGGCTTCCCTCCTCAGACGATCGAGCCAGCCTAACGAGTCCAGCTCATCAATCTCCGGTTACCCATCGTAACATTGGCGCCGTTGCCGGGGACCCGAGAGATCAACCAGTAATGGCGGACAATTCTCCAGAGGATGGCAATACAGCGTCTGATTTCGAACAGAAAAATCTGGACACTGGAAACAATGACGCAGACCTGACCCTTCACCAGGGGACCAACGACCAGCATAGAGAAGGCACCTCTGGGTTCAAAAATCCAAAGGTAAACTCCTCGGATGGACGCGAATCGGGAAAGGAAGGGCCACCCCATGCGGCCGAACTAATGAGGTTGGTCCATGGTCATCAAGGTCGTTTGGAACAGCTGGAACAGGAATTAGAGCGACAACGAGAGGCGGAGCGAAATCTCAGGGAAGAGATAGAGCGACGAAAAGAGTTGGAAGAAAAACTCTTGAAGCTAGAATCTTTCCTTAGAAGTCGGAACTCCCGTGGCGACCGAGAAGAGTCGCCCCTGGGAGGAGAGGATCCGTTCATGGAGGACATAATGACGGCGAAAGTTCCAAGAAACTTCAAAAGCCCCGATATGAACTTCTATGACGGAACCACAGACCCGAAGCATCATTTAAGCAATTTCAAAAGTCGGATGTACCTGGCTGATGCTTCTGATGCCACTTGCTGCAAAGCTTTCCCGACCACCCTGTCAAAAGCGGCAATGAAGTGGTTCGATAGCCTTCCCCCAAGGTCAGTTACCAGCTTTGAGGATCTCTCGAGAAAATTCTTAATGAGGTTCTCCATCCAGAAGGACAAAATAAAGCACGCGCCGAGCCTCCTGGGAGTAAAACAGGAGGTCGGAGAACCTCTATGTGACTACATGGAAATGTTCAACAAAGCGTGCTTGGAGATTCAAGGCCACTGAGATAGTCATCATGGGACTAGTAAACGGACTTAGAGAAGGTCCCTTCTCGCAGTCCATATCAAAAAAACACCCCACCTCCTTGAGTGATGTACAAGAAAGAGCAGAAAAGTACATCAACATGGAGGAGAATGCCAGACTACGGGAGCCGAGTTGGCGACCTGGGCACCCCCACTCGATAAAAGAGAAAGAAAGGGAGCCCAAGAAAAAAAAGGAAGTCGGTCTCGACAGACCAAAGAGATATCACTCTTATACTCCTCTAAAAGTTTCCATAGTGGATGTATACAGAGAAATCTGCAATACTGAAAGGCTGCCACCTCCTAGACCCATCAAGAATAAAAAGGGAGGAAGCCGCAGTGATTACTGTGAGTACCATAAGATGTATGGCCACTCAACAAATGATTGCTACGACCTCAAAAATGTGATAGAAAGGTTGGCCAGAGAAGGCCGACTTGATAGATATCTCATGGAAAGGTCGGACAATCATAGAAAAAGAAAGTGAGATGACGGGGACAGAAGAGACCCGCCAACACAAACTCCCGAGAGACACATACATATGATCTCGGGAGGATTTGCGGGAGGAGGACTCACCAAGTCATCTCGCAAGAGACACCTCAAGCAAGTTTATCAGGTCGGGAACGAAGCACCCGACCTCCTAACCATCTCATTTACAAAAGAATATGGGCAAGGAGTAATCCCTGGACACAATGATCCAGTGGTGATAACCATGATCCTGGCAAATGCCCATCTCCACAGAACTCTAGTAGACCAAGGGAGCTCGGCAGACATCCTTTTCAAGCCCGCGTTCAACAAACTAGGGTTGGATGAAAAAGAGTTGAGGGCTTACCCCGATACCCTGTATGGACTAGGCGACACACCAATAAAATCACTAGGATTCCTTTCCTTCCACACAACCTTTGAAAAAGGGGAAAAATCCAAAACTCTTAGCATAGACTTTATAGTCATCGACGTAGGGTCAGCATATAATGCCTTGATTGGCAAAACTACCCTAAATCGACTCGAAGCAGTGGTATCTACCCCTCACCTTTGCATGAAATTCCCGACATATGCGGGAATAGCTACGGTACGGGGAGACCAAAAATTGGCAAGAAAAAGCTACAATGAAAGCCTAAACCTGAGAGAAAAAGGCAAGGAAGTACACACTATAGAGCTCGGCGGCGCGAGAGCCAAAGAAGAGTTGCGGCCACAACCAGGTGGAAAAACTGAAGAAGTACATATCGGCGAAGAGGAAGGAAAAAATACCAACATAGGAGCCAACCTGGAGGAAAACCTAAAGCAAAGGTTGACAAAACTCCTAAGAGATAATTCTGACCTCTTTGTCTGGAAAGCTTCCGACATGCCAGGGATAGACCCCGAGCTCATGTCCCACAGACTCTCAGTATATCCGGGGTCACGACCTGTACAGCAGCATAGGCGCAAGCTCGGCCCGGAACGAGCTCAAGCGGTGGAAGAGCAGGTACAAGCACTCCTGGAAGCCAGCTTCATCAGAGAAGTTAAATATCCAACATGGCTAGCAAACGTAGTACTAGTCAAGAAGCAAAACGGCAAATGGAGGATGTGCATCGACTATACTGACCTGAATAAGGCATGTCCTAAAGACCCCTATCCACTTCCAAGCATTGATACTCTAGTGGACTCTAGCTCAGGGTATCAATACTTGTCATTTATGGATGCCTACTCGGGATACAACCAGATCCCGATGTACAAGTCGGATCAGGAAAAAACATCCTTCATCACACCTAGAGTAAACTACTGCTACGTGGTGATGCCATTTGGATTAAAAAATGTCGGGGCCACATATCAAAGGCTGATGAATAAGGTGTTCACTCCCCACCTCGGGAACTTAATGGAAGTCTACGTAGACGACATGCTAGTAAAAACCAGGAAAGAAACCGACCTCTTGAAAGACCTCTCACAAGTCTTCAACACCATAAGGTTACATAGGATGAGGCTAAATCCCGCAAAGTGTACCTTCGCGGTGGAGGCTGGAAAATTCCTGGGGTTTATGCTGACGCAAAGGGGGATTGAAGCAAATCCCGATAAATGCAAAGCCATCCTGGAAATGAAAAGCCCGACTTGCTTAAGAGAGGTTCAACAATTGAATGGTTGACTTGTAGCCCTCTCTAGGTTTTTGGCAGGATCAGCATTAAGATCTCTTCCACTATTCTCGCTAATAAGAAAGGGATATCAGTTTAACTGGACTCCAGAATGCAAAGAAGCATTCCAGGAGTTCAAAAGGTTCTTGAGCCTACCTCCAATTTTGACCCGACCTCTAGTGGGGAAGAGCTCGTTCTATACTTGTCTGTAGCAGACAAAGCTGTAGCATCAGCCCTGATACGAGAGGATAAGGTCGGGCAGTATCCAGTGTACTTCACCAGCAAAGTTCTACAAGGCCCTGAACTAAGGTACCACAAACTAGAGAAGTTTGCCTACTCATTAGTAACAGCCTCACGGAGGTTACGGCCTTACTTCCAAGCCCACACAATAAGAGTCCGAACGAACCAACCCATGAAGCAAATCCTCCAAAAGACGGATGTTGCAGGGAGAATGGTTCAGTGGGCAATAGAACTCTCCGAGTTTGACTTGAAGTACGAAACCCGGACGGCAATTAAAGCCCAATGCCTCACTGACTTCATAGCGAAATATGCGGGAGACTGAGAGGAAAAGCCAACTACATGGGAACTATACGTAGATGGATCCTCAAACAAGACAGGAAGCAGTGCAAGCATAATACTGGTTAATGAAGGGGGAACACAAATAGAGGTTTTCCTTAAATTTGAATTCTCATCTTCTAATAATCAGGCAGAATATGAAGCCCTGATTGCAGGCTTAAAGCTAATAGAAGAGGTTGGTGCGATAAAAGTGACGATATTTAGTGACTCTCAAGTGGTGACCTCCCAAATAAATAGAGAGTATCAGGCCAAAGACCCAAATATGAAGAGATACTTGGAAAAAATTCTGGAGCACCTCGGGAGCTTTGCAGAAACTGAAATCAGACATATAACTCGGGATCTTAATAGCAGAGCAGACGCCCTCTCCAAGTTAGCAAGTACCAAACCAGGGGGAAATAATAGAAGCTTGATCCAGGAAACTCTCCAAGAACCCTCTGTGGTGAAAACAGAGGACAAACAAGATGTCCTTGAAGTAACCGGGCTAAACCTCGGATGGATGAATCCCTTGGTCGATTACCTAAAATTCGACATCCTCCCCAAAGAGGAAAAAGAGGCCAAGAAAATTCGGAGGGAAGCACAATACTACACTCTGGTGAAAAATATCCTTTATAAAAGAGGAATATCAACACCATTGCTGAAGTGCGTACCGACCTCAAGGACCACGGAAGTACTAGAGGAGGTTCATAATGGGATCTGCGAAAACCACCTTGGGGCCAGGTCACTAGCCAGAAAAGTAATCCAAGCCAGGTTCTACTGGCCGACCTTGCAGAAGGAGGCCACAGAATTTGTGAAGAAGTGCTAGCCATGCCAAATGCACGCAAATTTCCACGTGGCTCCCCCCGAGGAGCTCATCAGTATAACTTCTCCATGGCCCTTCGTAAAATGGGGGATGGATCTGTTAGGACCTTTTTCCCAGGCCCCAGGACAAGTCAAATACTTAATCGTGGGAATAGACTACTTCACAAAGTGGATAGAAGCAGAGCCATTAGCCACCATCACGGCTCAGAGAAGTCGGAGGTTCCTCTACAAAAACATTATCACAAGATATGGGATACCTCATTCCATCACCACAGATAATGGAACCCAGTTCACCGACTCTACCTTCAGAAGCCTAGTAGCCAGTACGAAGATCAAACACCAGTTCACCTCGGTGGAACATCCACAAGCAAATGGATAAGTCGAGGCAGCTAACAAAGTCATACTGGCAGGATTAAAGAAAAGGCTACAAGATGCAAAAGGAGCTTGGGCTGAGGAGCTCCCACAAGTGTTATGGGCTTACCGGACGACGCCTCAATCTGCCATAGGAGAAACACCTTTCCGACTTGTTTATGGCGTGGAAGCCATGATACCAGTAGAAGTCGACGAGCAAAGTCCAAGGGTGATCTTCCATGACGAGGTCGGAAATGTACAAGGGCACAAAGAGGAACTTGAATTGCTCCTCGAAGTCCGAGAGCAAGCCCAGATAAGAGAAGCGGCATTGAAGCAAAGAATGACCACCAGATACAACAAAAAAGTCATTCGAAGGAGTTTCACCCCAGACGACTTGGTCTTAATCAGGAACGACATTGGAGTCAACAAATCTGGGGAAGGGAAGCTCGCTGCTAATTGGAAGGGACCATACAAAATTAGTGAGGTCTTAGGAAAAGGTTATTATAAGGTGACCGACTTAAACGACACCGAGTTACCAAGGTCGTGACATGCTTGTAATTTGAAAAGGTACTATAGTTAAAAGCGAACTCTACTCCCTGATGTACTCTTTTTCCAACTTCATGATTTTTTCCCAAAATAAAAGGGTTTTTTCTGAAGGAGGGTTTTTAACAAGGCATCACAGTAGAGACTAAGGGACAATAGACAGTCAAAAACCCTTAGTAGCAGTAAAGTACCTTCGCAAATAAATAAAAATCTTTTACAATATCTCTTATAAATTCCTTCTCGCTTTCTTTCTTTCTACGAAACACGCCGACTTAAGCTCGACAAAGCGTGAAAATCCCATGAACCGACCTAGATGGTCGTCAGGATAAAACGACGAGATACAAGTCGGTGTAAAGAGGTTATAAAAGTCGATCGTGGTAAACTCGAAAATTATCTGACTTACAAGTCGGAAAAACCGAGAAACAAAGAAATGCATCGCAAAAATAACCTAAGTCATAAGAACTCAATAAATCAAAAAATTGAGTATAAGGAATACCAAAAAGAGATCGGAAAACCTATTAGCACCAAGGCAAAGGCTATCCCTAGTCCTTAAGAAATTTCAAGAAAAACTTAGAAAAAAGGACAGCCAGTGAAGGAAAAGGTTTTTTCAAAAGGAAAGATCAAAGAGGTTCTTTTTCAAAACCTAAACAGACAAACATGCACACAATAAGACAAAGAAAGGTAACTTAAAACCCTTATCTAAAAAAGTGTATTTTTTGTTAGCGGCCATAAAAGGCCAAGAAAGTGTCAGTAAACTACCACCACAGTTTAAAAATAAATAGTTTAAAAAAGGGGAGACCCACAGGCCGGGTCCCCATATAGCCACAATCACTTTTTCAGTTAGGAAGGACGTCACCACCAGAGCCAGAAGGAGTAGTCAGAGCACCACCAGAGTTAGGAAGAGTAGTCGGAGCACCATCAAGACCAGGGAGAGAAATATCCATAGAAGA
This sequence comes from Arachis ipaensis, assembly GCF_000816755.2. Taxonomy (NCBI): domain Eukaryota; kingdom Viridiplantae; phylum Streptophyta; class Magnoliopsida; order Fabales; family Fabaceae; genus Arachis; species Arachis ipaensis. The sequence continues at coordinate 22,885,185 of NC_029792.2, forward strand.
CGGAGTGGAAGTTCCAGGAGCCTTCGAAGAACTCGGGGCATCTTTTGGTCGGGGAAGGGACTCTATTATCCTCTGCCCCCGAGTCTTTAGATCAGACTCAGTGACATATTGGGGAGAGTGAGGAGAATCGATAGCCCCGTCAACCACAATCTTGTCCAAATCCAAAGGAGAGAGATCCAGGTCGGGAGCAAGAACTCCGACCTGTTCCTTAAAGATCCACCACGCCTCTTCAGCCCCGTCAGCAATAGAGTCCTCCAACTCCGTATAGGCCTCCCGAGCTCTCATCAAGTCCTTCTTCACCTCCACAAGGTCCTCGAACAAACTCGAATAGCTCTCCTGCGCCTTCTCCCTCAGGCCCTTCGCCATGGAACACTGGGCCTGCAACTTCCTCTCCCTCTCCTGGAGGCCATTCCTCTCCTCCTTCAATTTGGCGACCTCCTCCCTCAGCACCTTCTCCTGCCCTTGATATAAGCGAAGCCTCCCCTCCAACTCCTCAACCCTCGAGGATGAACCCAAAGAGCTAAGGGAAGTCTTCTCAAAGATATCAAGAAACTTTGTGCACACCCCTGCCGCCCTGATACTCTCCTAAGCCAGAATGGTAAGGTGGTTTCGAACAGAAGCATCATCCATACCTATACGAGTATGAGGATAGATATGCTTCCGAACAAACTGAGGCGCATCCACCTTGGCCTCACCTTCAAAAGAAGAGCCAGACTCTAAAGTCATGCGCTTCTTCTTCTCTGGCTCAGGGGAAGATCGGGGGGGAGGGGACGGCTGAGAAGAAGTCGAGGAGGAAATAACGATAGGTCGGGAAGGGGGCCC
>NC_029792.2:22890897-22906555 GCF_000816755.2 Arachis ipaensis
ACCAGATACAACAAAAAAGTCATTCGAAGGAGTTTCACCCCAGACGACTTGGTCTTAATCAGGAACGACATTGGAGTCAACAAATCTGGGGAAGGGAAGCTCGCTGCTAATTGGAAGGGACCATACAAAATTAGTGAGGTCTTAGGAAAAGGTTATTATAAGGTGACCGACTTAAACGACACCGAGTTACCAAGGTCGTGACATGCTTGTAATTTGAAAAGGTACTATAGTTAAAAGCGAACTCTACTCCCTGATGTACTCTTTTTCCAACTTCATGATTTTTTCCCAAAATAAAAGGGTTTTTTCTGAAGGAGGGTTTTTAACAAGGCATCACAGTAGAGACTAAGGGACAATAGACAGTCAAAAACCCTTAGTAGCAGTAAAGTACCTTCACAAATAAATAAAGATCTTTTACAATATCTCTTATAAATTCCTTCTCGCTTTCTTTCTTTCTACGAAACGCACCGACTTAAGCTCGACAAAGCGTGAAAATCCCATGAACCGACCTAGATGGTCGTCAGGATAAAACGACGAGGTATAAGTCGGTGTAAAGAGGTTATAAAAGTCGATCGTGGTAAACTCGAAAATTATCTGACTTACAAGTCGGAAAAACCGAGAAACAAAGAAATGCATCGCAAAAATAACCTAAGTCATAAGAACTCAATAAATCAAAAAATTGAGTATAAGGAATACCAAAAAGAGATCGGAAAACCTATTAGCACCAAGGCAAAGGCTATCCCTAGTCCTTAAGAAATTTCAAGAAAAACTTAGAAAAAAGGACAGCCAGCCAAGGAAAAGGTTTTTTCAAAAGGAAAGATCAAAAAGGTTCTTTTTCAAAACCTAAACAGACAAGCATGTGCACAACAAGCAAAGAAAGGTAACTTAAAACCCTTATCCAAAAAAGGGTATTTTTTGTTAACGGCCATAAAAGGCCAAGAAAGTGTTAGTAAACTACCACCACAGTTTAAAAATAAATAGTTTAAAAAAGGAGGGACCCATAGGCCGGGCCCCCATATAGTCACAATCACTTTTTCAGTTAGGAAGGACGTCACCACCAGAGCCAGAAGGAGTAGTCAGAGCACCACCAGAGTTAGGAAGAGTAGTCGGAGCACCATCAAGACCAGGGAGAGAAATATCCATAGAAGACGGAGTGGAAGTTCCAGGAGCCTTCGAAGAACTCGGGGCATCTTTTGGTCGGGGAAGGGACTCTATTATCCTCTGCCCCCGAGTCTTTAGATCAGACTCAGTGACATATTGGGGAGAGTGAGGAGAATCGATAGCCCCGTCAACCACAATCTTGTCCAAATCCAAAGGAGAGAGATCCAGGTCGGGAGCAAGAACTCCGACCTGTTCCTTAAAGATCCGCCACGCCTCTTCAGCCCCGTCAACAATAGAGTCCTCCAACTCCGTATAGGCCTCCCGAGCTCTCATCAAGTCCTTCTTCACCTCCACAAGGTCCTTGAACAAACTCGAATAGCTCTCCTGCGCCTTCTCCCTCAGGCCCTTCGCCATGGAACACTGGGCCTGCAACTTCCTCTCCCTCTCCTGGAGGCCATTCCTCTCCTCCTTCAATTTGGCGACCTCCTCCCTCAGCACCTTCTCCTGCCCTTGATATAAGCGAAGCCTCCCCTCCAACTCCTCAACCCTCGAGGATGAACCCAAAGAGCTAAGGGAAGTCTTCTCAAAGATATCAAGAAACTTTGTGCACACCCCTGCCGCCCTGATACTCTCCTAAGCCAGAATGGTAAGGTGGTTTCGAACAGAAGCATCATCCATACCTATACGAGTATGAGGATAGATATGCTTCCGAACAAACTGAGGCGCATCCACCTTGGCCTCGCCTTCAAAAGAAGAGCTAGACTCTAAAGTCTTGCGCTTCTTCTTTTCAGGCTCAGGGGAAGATCGGGGAGGGGGGACGGCAGAGAAGAGGCTGAGGAAGAAATGACAATAGGTTGGGTGGGGGTCCCCAAACTGCGAGAAGAGGGGGGAAGGAAGGGAAGAACCAGCTGCCCTGGCGCCGCCGACCCTGGCACGGGACCTCACCTTGGCCTCCTGAACTCTCTGGTAAGACTCTCGAGAATTCTTCTTCGCCATCTCTATAAAAAACAATTAGGTAGCCAAAATTAGTAAAACAAGTCGGAGAAAACAAGTCGGAAAATATGATAAACAAACAAAAATCTACCTAGTTGTGCCTGGACAAAAGTCGGAGACCCCTGGAGAAACTTTTTTGTATCCAAGTAGGGGGCTCTCCCCCATACTTCTCGGAGGAACCCCACAATGGCCGCCTCCACTTCATCTAACTCATCCAAGCCATATTTTTCACAATGGGAGGCCTCTAGCCAGTACAAAGAAAAGCGAGGGGAAGAATTCTGATCCAGGAAAAAGGAGTGGTGACCCTCTACAGCTTGAACTTTGAAAAAGTAATTTTTGAAGTCATAGAAGGATTCATCGAAAAGGGTGAAGACTCTCCGACCTTGTATAGCCCTGAAAGACACCCACTGTTGTTTGTTATTTTGCCCACTGAAGGGCTTAGTCATGTGAAAGAGGAAAAAGAAAATTCTCAGAGAAGTCAGAAAATCCAAAGCATGGCTAATAAATTGGTAAATTTTCAGAAAATCCCAAGAATTAGGGTGAAGTTGGGTAGGAGCAACACGGCAGTGACGTAAAACGGCTATTTCAAAATCAAAAAAAGGAAGAAAAACACCCAAACGGGTAATCATGCTCTCATACATATAGAAAAAATGAGGGGCTGCCTCAGCAGCGCTCGCAAAGCAAACCCAGTCTTCTGGACCCGGGACAATCAACTCATACTTCGGCTCATCCTCATCAGAAGTACAAATTCTATGATGAGTGCGGAGGTTGGTGATGAAGTCAGTATCTACAAAGGGTTTCTCTCCCAGAACAGTGACATCCACTCATTGAGCAAGGGTTTCTATAGAAGACATTCTTTCCTAAAAAGGTATAGCAAAACCTACAAAGGAAAAAGAAAAAAGGATAAAAAACAGGGTCTCTAAGGGGCCTGGAATCATACCAGAGTCACTAAGAGCCTACGAGCCAATCCTCCTCTCTAAAATAAGAACATGCAAATAAAAGCACTTCATAAAAAGAGAGTAGAGAAAAACTAACCTTTGCTTGAAAAAGGGAAGGAGCAGAGAAAGAGGAAGTCCCTTCGAACAAAGCTTCTTTCGAACAGAGGAGAGAAAGTGTGAAAATTATCAGAAACGAAGCAAGGAAAGAGAGGGAAAGTATTTATAAAAATGTTAGGAGCATAATAGTAAAAACGGAGGCCGTCATTTAAAGAGAGGCGCCGTTCCCAATGTAACTGATCCCCGCGTATAAATACGCAAATTCCTAACGGACGCGACGTTTGATTAGACGCGACTGTTGAGAATTTTCAAAACACGTCGATTCCGAGTTAAAATACTCGACCCCAATTCTTAAAAGAAATTGGGCTCTAGTAGGGGCACTGTTCATACCCTGACCCAACGCTAAGGCCCAGGTCTAAAAAGAAAGGCCCAATCCAAGGAATTGGTCCTTATTTCATATCAACTTTCCCCTCGAAGTCGGTTCCCACCACGACCTACTCTAAAGAAGTCGGGAACGAGAATTAGCTGGCAGATAACACTAAAATAACTACTTCTAAAATCTCTCAACCCACTTTTAGGAGCCATATTTCAACTTCCCTAAGATAAAGGGACGGTTACCCACCTTAAAAGGTGGAGCTACCTCAACGGTGGTTATTAGTTCACCACTATAAATACACTGACATCTCTCAGGTATCTCTAAGTCTCAATACTCTCTAAACCTGCTTACACCCTTGCTGACTTAGGCATCGGAGTGTCTTTGCAGGTACCTCCCCCCATTCACTCATACTCACAAGTCGGACGGAGTCCCAGAAGCGCGATTCCCTGTGAAGGCTTCCCTCTTCAAACGATCGGGCCAGCCTAACGAGTCCATCCCATCAATCTCCGGTTATCCATCGTAACAGTATGGTTAGTTTTTTATTTACTTTATTATTTTTAAGAAGATCAATAATTCATATTATAATAGAATTATAATAATAAATTTAATAAAAAATCAAAATATAAAAAAATACTAAAAATTGAAAAAAAATTAAAAATATTTGAAATGACTTGAAACAAATATAAAAATTCTTTTGGAAAAAACTAATAATGATCATCAAAGTGAACTCACGTTGAAGTGAACGTAAAAGCAACAATTTTTTTGCTTTCAGTAAACGCGTTTTTAAGCTGTAAAATCAACTCTGCGTTTAGAAGAAAAAGATTGCCAAATATAAAAAAATAGCGTTCAAAGAACTTCAACGCACTTTTATCCTCTCAAACTACTTTGCCAAATACACTCTGATATTTAAAAGTGAGTCAGTTTTTACGTTCTGAGTGTGTGCATGAAAAACTTCATATTAATTCAAGTCCAATACGACACAGTCAACCGGTCAAAGTTCAAATAAATCGACAACACGCAACACCAACCACTTCTGTTCTTCTTCTTTCTTTGACTCCACTTCACCTTTTTTTTTCTTTTTGCCTCTCTAACATATCTTGAATAATTCTACGAGCATGGAGAAAGAAAAGAAACAAGAAGAAAAGCTGGTGAAGAAGAAGAAAGCTATTATGCACGCTCATGATAACGATAACACAGTGATGAGAATGGCTTCAATTGCTATAAGCTTGAACGCGAGGTTGAAAGCTTCTGACATGCCTCTTCACATGCAAGAACATGCTCTTCACTACACAAGATCACTTATCACCCATGGCCATCACCACCATCCTTCCAATAAGCCCACACACACACACTTAGCAAGAGAACTCAAAAAGGTAACTATTTTGTTTCACATTTTCCCCTTTTAAAAATTGTTATTCTTGGAGAACTGAACTAAATTTTGTGTTAGAATAATAATGTCATCATATACGTATTTTTTTTGGTCTACATAAATAAAGTCATACTACGTACCATAACCATTATATTAGCATATTTCATGCATTATGTAAAATATTTATTTTCTTCTACTCTCTTATTTATGAGTGATGACCCTAATGGTATATGATCATGAGATATAAATAGAATAATGTGAGGAGGGAAGTAATAGCGTATAGCACTCAATTTCATCAGCTAATATTATATTTATAATCTACTAAAAATGAACTTTTATTGACTTTGGACTTTGAATATTTTTTTAACTAAATTTCGAATGTTCTTTGATGAGTTTGAAAAACTCTAAATTAATATGTGTGATGACTAAACATTATTAAAATTAATTAATTGCAAAATTATTTGATCTGAATTTTTATTCAATACATTGATGATTATAATTTTGCTGCAGGTTTAATCATGGGCCGGAAATAAATGTATTGTGCTAAGCCCAATTTACACTCAGCCTTGGTTTTAATAACAAAAATAAATGTGGCTGTTTTAATGTTACTTGGGCCCAAATAATTTTCTGATCTAAGCCCAAGTGGGTTACATGCTTTCCACTTGCTTTATGCATGTTCCAAATTTTATCAGGAAAGCAAATGTTATTAATGGGCCAAGATCAAATATTGTTGCTACCAAGCCCAATGTTGATGAATGTTTCCATGCCTTATTCGAATCCATGAAGCAAATGAAATGCCTAAATGCTTCCAACGGATTCCACTTCATTATTTTGAAGGATTTCAAATTTAATTAATACATTGGAAACATAAGAAAAAGAGAGAAGATTGATTTGATAGCTATTATGACACTACACGCTACTCAACAAAGGGAAGTGGGAAACTTGAATTAACTTTTACATTCTCTCTCTTTGTTCATTGATTATTGTTCAAACCCATTGAATATTTTCTCTTTCTTCTCTCTCACAACTCTTTCTCTCTTCGGTCTTTACTCAGAAAATATTGGCAGCCATGGAAGCAAAAGTAAGCTACCGAGATGAAGAGAAAGCAAGCCTAAAGACCATCACAATGATGGCAAGAAAACATACTAAAATAAAAATGAGCTGTGGCTAAGATATTCACCAAATGTGGTTAGATTTGGTGAGGTTATCTTGAGTCTTTCATGCTCAAAATGGAAGAAGAAGATTCGGCCAGCTGGAGGAGATTCTTGAAGCATGGCTTGTCTTCGATTCTGCTCAACCACCACAGGAAGTAGCTAGAGTGGCGAAGTGATGGTTGAAGGCAGAGATTGAAGCAGATGAAGTCATCATCATCATGAAGCATCAAGGGCCAGAATTCCATCTTGGAGAGCAAGCCAAGGATGGAGAGCTCGGATTGATGAAGGGTGATGATCAAGAAAGGACTAGAGGTAATTGCATGTTGGTTAATGCATGGTTATCTCTTCTCTCTCATTGTGGCCGAACCGGTTTTGTTGAAGGAGGAAAATGGTGAAGCTCAAAGGCAAAGGCAGCAGCTCAAGGAAGATGAAGAAAGACCTTAGCAAAGTAACCTGTTACAATTGCAAGGAAATGGGGCATTTCAGATCTGATTGTCCCAAGTTAAAGAAGGAGGAGAAGCCGAAAAGAGTAAAGAAAAAAGGACTGATGGCCACATGGGAAGACTTGGAGAATGATTCTGATGATGATGATGAAGAAACCGAGACCAAGTCACAGACATGTCTCATGGCAGACCACATAGATCAGGTAGTCTTTCATTCTACCTCATCCTCTACTCAGTCACCTCCCTCCAAGAAAACCGAAACCATGCGCCGAAAAGTTATTGCTCAGAAAACTTCAGGAAGAGGCAAGACAGGGAAGAACAAGCAACCAAGTGTTGAAGAAGATGAAGAAACATCACATACTACTCCACCTCCATCACCACCAAAAAGAACTACCCCTCATGCAAAAAGCTCCCAAAAGAAACAGAAAACCTTTGCTCTGCATGACACAAGCGAACCCCCCAATCTGGAATCTCTAGAGTTCAAAAACAAATTCCACAAAACTCATTCACATTTTGATCCTTCTCGCTTCCACTCATGTGCATTCTATGAATTTCACAAAGACGTTCTTCTGCAGCGCAATCTCTGCCCCTCTTACTTGGTGAACCTTCCAAATCTTGCCACCAAAGGAATGAACTTTTCGTCTCTGTTTGATGCTCTGAAATGGACTCCTCTGACTCACATTCAGAAATTGGTATACCCGGGGCTGGTCCGGGAATTTTATGCAAACATGCGCCTGATTGGTGGGTCAATCCACTCTTATGTCAAGCGTGTTTACATAACACTCACTCCTCAAACCATTGGTGCTGCCCTTGGGTATGAAGATGAGGGACCATCCAGCAAGTGTTAGCAAGCAGAAAAGGGGCTAAGATTCAACCCCCCCTTCTCTTAGCCACTGAAACCATCATTCTTAATTTTAAAAAATTTCAATTTTTTTTTTTACCTTATATTAGTGTTAAGTGCAACGTTGGTCGTAGGATGTTTGGTTCCCAAAACTTTCTCAATCAACATATATCTCATACTTAATATGTACGAATAAGGCAACTCTTGGATTTGATCAGGAGTTCGATTCGATGTACGGACCAGCGTGGCACTGTGTGATTGGGACGAGTTTCGGGTCTTATGTGAGTCACACTGGTGGCGCATTCTTCTACTTTTCCATTGACTCACTCTCCGTTCTTCTCTTTAAAACGGAGGTTTACTTGGTCACGCCGCCACCACCACCTCCTCATACCTTTTGTGCTAACCTTAATAAATGTGATATATATATGCATGGTTATGATTCTGGGTTATATAGATAAGTGTTTTGTCCCGAAGTTTGGTAGTGTTCAAATTGAATCAATTAGTTATTGAGTTACTTGATGATAAAGAAATACTAAGCTGTGAGATTAAACGGGATTGGTGAAGCTACTAGCACATCAAAAACAGTTGGTATCCATCTTTTTAGTTTGGTTTCATTATTTTGTTTAAAGAAGTGAGAGTGAAGACACTAAATGAATAATATTTGTATAGAATTAGAGTAATATTATTTGAACACCACAATATACAAGTTATATCCTATTTTTCGTAGTATATGAAATTATGAGACTGCATTAACACATTATTTAGTTTAAAAAACTTGACATATATTTCATAATGTTGTGTACAAAGCAATTTCTATCTAAGTGGTAATAATATCTAACAAAACATCAAGTCATCAACCATGATATAAAAAATAAAAAATAAAAAACCCAAGTGGTGGTGGTTGCCAGGATTTGCACCTTATCATCTGAGTCAACTGAAATGTTTTCCAACTGTAGCAGGATTTCACTTTTACGTTCTCAAAATTTTCTTCTCCTTTTCTCATCCTCTTTTCCTCTGCCTATTCTGAATTCTAAAGGTTGCGCTGTGGTCCCAGGCATTTCTGACTCTTTATGTTTTATTGTGCCTGATTTTATTGTATTATAATATCATAAAATTATTTAAAAAAAATATAGGTAGACAAGGAGAATACTAAATAATATGAATAATGAATATGTTGGATGTTTATTATTTCTAATTGGATGATTATTTCTTTTGATTCGATTTATTCATACACAATTAACAATGGGTGGATGTTTAAGTGTGTGTTTGGATTGCAGTTTGCAAACGGGAGTTTGCATAAAATTGATTTTGATGAAAAGTAAGTTTGGGTTAACTGATTTATATTTGGCGATCTTTATATCAAAATTGATTATAGTAAAACAAATATTGTTTGGATTATACTACTCAAAATCACTTTTAGATAAAAAATTACTAAAAGAGACATCAATTTAAATAATTTTTTTATATGTATGCAAAATCAGAATACTAACAAAAATAATATAAAAAATATTTATCATATAAATAAAATAAATACAATAAAAAAAATGAAAGAGAGTACTATAAATTTTATAATATCAAACAAAAAGAAAATATTCTATAATTTTTCTAGTACTATTAGTACTCTTTAATTTAGTATTATTTTGGACTATAAATTTTCACTTCTCTCCTCCTCAACGTGTTTGCCAAACACACCCCAATTCATTAGGTATGCGGATAGTTATCTTAATGTTAGGGTTTAGAGAATAATTTGGTAGTGGAGTATCTTTTTACTTTATTAGGCCAATTCTAGAGTTCATTGTTCACATTGTTCACAAAAGTTATTGTCTACTTAACAAAATCTAAATATTTATTTTAAAAAGTTAAATTAATAAATTAAGAGACATATAAATAATTATATTTTTAAAATGTCTTTTCATATAATAATCTTTTTTAGACTTGAATCTTAAATTTTACAGATTTTTTTTGTCTTGCGCTAAATTATTTTTTAGACATTTTAGTCATAAAATTACGGGTTCCAAAAATATAAAATGCTCAAACAAAACATATAAATGGTTATATATTTGTTTATTAAATTTCGATTTTCTAAATTTTAAATTTTACTTTAGAAGGTAAAATGTGATCTCTCACTATTTATTTTATAAGTGGGACGAAAAGAAAATATGAGAGAAAAATTATTTAAAAGTGAAAATTTCATCGGATAACGAACCCCGCTAATTTCTCCTATCAAGGAGAAATCACACAAAACTGCCTTCACTTTAGTCAACGTTGTATAGCAGCAGTTGAATCATACGTAATCCCCAACACTTTTTGACTCAAGCTTATACTAAACAGAACTTGGATCAGTTGTTTAACCAATTGTAACGGGAGCATGCGAAAGACGGAAAGACAAGCAAGGCAACACTATCAATATCAGCTAAATCATTGCATTCCTATTTTGACAATTAAACATGTTCTCTACTTCTCTTCTATTCTCGCGTTTCTGCTCTAACAAAATTGGGGAATAAGACAACTCTTAACATCGATTTATATATAAAATAAGTGATCACGATACAGTGAAGATAACCCTCCACAGCAATTATAATGGAACACCTTTGGACATCTTCTAGTGATTTTTCACACTTCAAGAAACCTACCCCAACTTGCCTCTTGCCTAAGTAATGATTGTCACCATTGTTTTCTCCTATGCTTCTTTAGATCACCATTCTCTTTCCTCGAGCCACTCTCCTCATTCCTGACCTTTTTATACTCTCCGTTTTCCTTGACCTTCTTACTTGATTTCTCCTTAGATGACGATTTCCTCTTCCTTGTTGAAGAGCGGGTGCTAGGCTCTGCACCATCATCATTGCCCCGTGGCAGCGGTTCTTCTTCATAATCGAACTGCCAATTGTATAACATATCTTGCTCTCCATATTGTTCCTCCAAAGGCTCACCGGCACCAGGAAGCAAGCTATCGAAAGTCACATCCCCATTAAACCCTCCTTTGCGCTCCAGCAACACGGAGTCCGGTCTAATTATAGTACCAAGAATGCTCCTGCTGGGCCCCAGGTTCATGATGGTCTTGGTGTTTGTCAAAGTTGTGTAAGCCATTGAAAATGCGGATCTAATCTGTGGAAAGAAAAAATATAATTGTGTCAGCCTCACTTTCATGCAGATGACCCTTCTAGCCCAATAGGAAACAGGACAAAGCAAACACAAGACTTTAGCAATCATTTAAAACTTTTGAACAATTGCACAATGAATCATGCAGTTCTCCCACCAGTGGGGCAAATAAGCTATAAGCTAACGTGCACAAAAAAGGATACAATATATGATGCCCTAAAAACTTTTTATGTCTGAATGAATAAAAGGTCTTGCTCATGGATTATATAATTCTTCTGCAATTACAGCTTCCAGAAATATGAAATTCATGAACTGATTTGCAGAATATGACAACTTCCCTATGCTAGAAATGAATTTCAAAGACTTCGTGACATTTATAAAGAAAACACTTTTTGCATTGGTTTCTCCAAACTTCAGGGCTTAGGAGAAGAACACTTCAATAAAAAGTTAAAAACTCATACAAAACAACATTTACTAAGAGAGAACAAACAAACCTGGAAATAATTGAAGGAGTTCTTTCCAATGTCGTTCTCCGGTGCCTAATTTAGACAGCATAAAAATTCCAGTCAATCACCTACACTTATGATAATAATTTACGTCTCAGGATACACTAAATGTGTCAATCCATTTTTGTTATGTATGAATTTGCATACTAGAAAGACATTGCAAGTAATTTGCAGCTAAAAATGCAGAGTACAGAGATTTATACAAGTCAATATACAACTGCTAAATAATCTCTGCTCTCCAAAAAAAAAATAAAAAAATAAATTATCGGCATATTGATAATCTCTGCTTAGATAATCTTCAGTTTCCAATTTTCAAACTCTCCATTTGTAGGCATGCTCATACATACTAGCATCCCAAAAGGCACTTAGTGTATTAATATATTAATAAATTTGGAATATGTAATATATATAATTATTTAGAATAAATAAGACAACTAGAAAATTGGTTAAGAGGTATTTGTGACTGAAATATAACTGCTCTATTTGAAACCTCTTCATGGAATTTTTTAGTTAAAATACAAATTAAAAAAAAAAATCATTAGCAGACTTAAAAAATTATTAAATTGAGTGAGGAGACACCAAAAGAAAGTAACCAAAAGCCAACCCCTCTATTATAGGAAGAGATGATAGATTCTGTAAATATTCTAAAAAACACTGAAATGGCTCTGAAAATATGCTGGAGGAAAATTTTGAAAGCACCATGTTAAGAAAATCTAGGGTCTTTCTAGTTTGTGTTTTCATTTTCAGTATTTTCTACTTTAGAATTATTGAAGGAAAAAGTGAAAACATGAAGTGAAAGCAGAAAACATTTTATTGTGTTCATAGTTTACTTCACAAATCTTGAAATGAAAATGTAACAAACACGCCCTTAATTTCTTGCTTTCCTTGATCAGCCATCAGAAAATATTAAATTTCAAAGTAAAATCTATATCTTTGAGAGAAACCTGTGGATCCTCAATGCCAATAAGAAACGGCCGTCCTTTGTTTAAGAACCTTGGAAACACAAAAAGGGGAGAAATTAATAACTTCAAAACAACATATAGCGCAGTTAAAAATAGCATTTATTCACAAACATATTCATGCTCCTTTTCATTACCCCTTACTACTCTTCGAAAAAAAGATTCCTGCCCCATTACAAGCCACACCAACATCTGTAGTGTTCAACTTGCGTCCATAGAAATCGAAAAAATGCACCTAAGTATGGAGGAAAAAAGGAACAAACAATATCATAATGGAAAATTTGATATACTTCTTAAATGCCAAAAAATTCCAAAAAGGGAGACGTCAAAATAAAGGTAAGAAATAAGAGTAGAGCACAAGTTCTTTTTAAAAATATTACAACTAGAAGTAGAGGACAAAAATAGATAATAAATAACATGTCAGTCAGCCCACTAACTGCCAGGCAAACCAAACAAAAAAAGAGAGGGAACAGAAGCAGAAGCAGCAGCAGAACTGTTGATCAGAAGTACGCACCAAAAGGACCCCTAAATTGTGCTCGGCAGAAGCTTGAGTCTCGCGTAGATTCTAAAACATACAATAGTCATAGATTCAGAGCATGCCATTGGAAAATAAATGCTTTTAAGTTTTACTAATCAAAATGCACTGGAGATGGAGAGGGGAAAAAACAAGAATCCACAAAAAATGAACAGTTAAAGTACATTTAAGAATCACTGACCCGCAGCATTGCCATCAGCATGGCAAGGAGGGCATAAGAACCAATACCACCAGAATATACCTGCATACTTCATAAGAATCTTTCAATTAAGTAGACTGGGATCAGATTGTTAAAAAATTACGACGAAGAAACATAGTTGACAAGAAAAACTCACCTCATTTAGCTCTCTCTGTTGCAAAAACACTTTCAAGATCAAACATAATGGCCGAAGTGGGGGCCACCTAGCCACTGCCTCCTGCAAATGTAAGCATTCAACCATGACAAAGAACATACATCATGTTCAATCCAAACAGAATGTTCAACTTCCAGAAAAAGTTATCTGCTTCTTTGTTTCATCCCTTTTTTTATGTTCTATATCTCTGTGTGTGTGTGTGTGTGTGTGGAAGACTACAGGTAGGTGGAATTTTAGAATTTTGAAAGCCGCCTCCTGTAAGACCAAATGGAAATTACTTTCAAAGGCTTTGTTATTCGTTAATATTCTAAGATTACAGTGCAGAAACAGGGACATATTGGCCACAAGGGCTTACATTCCACACTTGAGTGCCCAAGCTAATACAATATATTCATCGAAAAGATTTTGTAATGCCCAAACCAAGAAAAAAATGAACTATATTACCTAATAGTTTAATAAAAATGAAGAAACAAATGTATGCCATGTACCACATACAAGTTAACTTGTAGGAGTCAATATTAAAATGCATACTCTATAGTCAATATGGATTAAAAGGTTAAATACTAACAACATAAACCCTGCTATCTAGAATTGAAATTAAAAAATATATCTTGAAATCAAATAGCAGGAAATAATAAAACATACCTGAATATACTCGGCAGCTTTGGGTCCATTGTCAAGGTCAAAACTGAAACAAAACATGGCAATCCAAAACAAACACTAGGCATAAACCACAAACCATGCATCTATATAAGTAAATAAATAACAAGGAAGCACATTAAAAAACAGCGATATGAGTAGTCCATTATCACTTAGCAGTTAAAAGTTAAGTTACGTGTATGTGGCTAAATAACTAATAGGTATTCTTTGTCTGTAGCACCTATGAAATATTCCTACCCAAAATTTAGGCAATAGAAACCATCATGTCACCTCCTTACTCCGTAGTTTTTTTCCATAAGTAGGACACTAGAAATCATTGTATGCAAAGATGGAAACAAAAATCAAGAAGAATAGCAAATGCAAAAGACATGCAAATTAAACTATATATCCAACAGCATATATGATGAGGTGTTCACAAACTAGACACATAGATCCTCAATAAAATTATAATTATATCATAACCAAGAAAAAATAAAGAAAATAAACTCTATCAACAAATTTTAAAACTCAAAGTCCAACGGAAGAACATAATACCTTACATCAAATGCAAGCCCACTTTTCTTTTCAACAAATTTAATAATTGGTACACGAGCCTTTCCAATCACCTACAGAAAATGCAAACACAAAATGTCACATCATTTTGGGAAAAAAATATTTATTTGTTTCTTGGCATCAATCACTATTTAACTAATCTGAGTAGACCTGTATCTTTTTAGCCATGCTCCTTTGTGACAATGCTCTAGAAAGTGCATTCAAGCCAAGCTGTGGATTTGGCAAGCCTGACTTCAAAATCACAACCTGTAGTTTAAGGATTTGATGAACTGGACTTAGAAATTTCATAACAATGGTATCAATAAACTACTCGCACACCAACTTATTAATTAATATAGATCCACATTGGGGTAGCAACAAGACTTACATCAATATCACTAGTCGGAAGATACAGCCCAGTCCTATAAGATCCAAAGACTTCTACCTGAAAGCCATATAAATTATAACCACATTAAAACTCAGTACAACAACAACAACAAGACCAAAGCGATAGAATTACTAAATGATTACCTGGCAATGGGGCCATATATGCTTTATAACATCGAACACAGATTCTATTGCCGTGTCCCGTGCAGCTTTCTCTTCAGATGTTGGAGACAAAAACTCACAAAAATCAACTATCTCTGCACATATCAAGCATAACCGGACATATTACAAAAACCATCATCCTGATAAATAGTGAACCATAACGCCTCCCCCAACCCCCAAACAAATTGGGAAAAACTAATATTTGAATATAATTTTTTTGATATTCAATCATAAAGTAAACAAATTCAAAAACACATTAAAACATGGCATGCTTAGTTAAGTTACAATTCAAATAAAAACTCCTCCCCGGCCCCGCCCTTTTTCCTCCTCTGAAAACTAACTGTTTTGAAACCAACATAAAAAAAATCCAAATACTAAGTAAGAATCTAACACAGCAAAATAGATATTCTTTCGCAGCATGGATTGGTGCTTCAAAATCCCAATCAATCCGATACCTTTATGCAGTTGAAGCATGGGGCTCCTGAACTTGCAGTTTCCGCGAAACCAACTGCTCTCGAGCTTCGGCTCGGGTGCGAGTGCTGGCGTCTTGGGCTCCTCCGCCACGACGATCGGCGGCGGGAGAGAGTCCCGATCGCAGGTCTCTTCGGCGACGTCGAGAGAGAAGAAATCGATAGTAGCGGAACCTGGAATGGTGGATGGAATTTCAGAGAGGGATATCTCATTGCGGAAGACAGAGTAGGACTCGTTGTTGTTGTTGTCGTCGTCGTCGGCGGCGGCCGAGAAAGAGATGGGACTAAGGGTTTCATAGAGGAAAGTTTCGGGGAACGGAGGGTGGTCCTGCTCCGCCATTGAAGAGCTTCTGGCGTTCTTCGACCGAGAAGGAAGAAGAGGTGGAGGAATTGGGGATGGTTATAGAAATTAGGGAAATTTTTTTATTTTGGCTGAAATTAGGGTTTCTTTCAGGGTTTATGTGTGACGCGAGCACAATGATCAAGGAAAGAGAAAAGATAGTGGAGAGGTTAATCCGTTAATCCATTGAATTTGTCTGCCTCTTATTGTTATTGAGATTTATAGATATTAAAAATGTTACTTTTTACTTTATTAATTTTTTAATTTAAAAAAATTAATTAAAAGATTATTAATCTTAAATTTTTTTATTTTATCCGAAAAGGTTACAATGAACATAAACATAACTCTTTATCTTAAAAGGATATTTAAAAAGGTTTTACTTTTCTT